>NC_138770.1:300793439-301308439 GCF_965119305.1 Pelophylax lessonae
GGGGTGACACACAGAGAAAGAGAGAGGGGGGTGACACACAGAGAAAGAGAGAAGGGGGTGACACACAGAGAAAGAGAGGGGGTGACACACAGAGAAAGAGGAGGGGGTGACACACAGAGAAAGAGAGAGGGGGGGGTGACAGGGACAGAGTGGCGGGGATGACAAGGACAGAGTGGGGGGGGTGACAGGGACAGAGGGAGGGGGACAGGGGCAGAGGGGGGAGGGGGGGCAACAGGGGCAGAGGGGGAGGGGGGAACGACAGTGACAGAGGGGGAGGACAGGGACAGAGGGGGAGGAGTGAAAACAGGGGTGAGAGTGAGAGGGTGGTGACAGGGAGAGTGAGAGGGGGTGACAGGGACAGGGGGGTGACAGGAAAGAGGGAGAGACAGTAGGTGACAGGGGGGATGTCAGGGACAGAGGGGGAGGGGGGATGGACAGGGACAGAGGGGGGTGACAGGGAGAGACAGGAGGTGACAGGGACAGGGGGGATGACTGAGACAGGGGGGTGACAGGGACAGAGGGGGTATGACAGGGACATAGGGGGGATGACAGGAACAGAGGGGGGTGACAGGGACAGAGGGGGGGGGGTGACAGGGACAGAGGGGAGGGGTGACAGGGACAGAGAGGGAGGGTGATAGGGACAGAGGGGGGGGTGACAGGGACAGAGAGTGACAGGGACAGAGGGGGGTGACAGGGACAGAGGGGGTGAGAGAGTAGGGCGAAGTAAGTCCGGTCACAGTTACTCACTCAGTTCACCATGTAGCTGCCGGCTTTCCCGTCCACACATGTCCTTCACATACAGCACGCATGGACTGTACTGAGTGTGTGGGCGAGCACAGGGAGAGAGAGAGGGGCGGGAGAAAGCAGAGCAGATGCAGCTTCTCCCATTCCTGGTGGGGGGGAGCTGCTCACTGGAGAATGAAATACACACACACACAGCCACAGGCTGAACGAAGGAGCCACACTGCCTGCTGCCAATCACTATGGAGGCAGCTTCAGCCGGCGCCCCCCCCATTTCAACAGTTTGGAGGCACCTGGTTGCGGTGCACCCCGCGCACCCTCCCAGGATCGGCACTGACTCAGACGACATGGAAGTCACTGCAAAGCGGACCATGCCCCTCACCAGACAAGCATCCACTCTTCTTGCTTGTAGCAGGGTTCCAGCTGCATCTCCATCACCTTGAGTCAGCCTGTCACACACTTCCCCCCAAACTTATACCCAGTCCCAGAATCCTTTGCAGCCAAATCTGCCTTCTGGGGTAGTTGCAAGCTTGGATGTGTCCCCTGATTGGGCTTCCCACACTGCCCTATGAGAAGCCTCTCACAGGAGCCAGTGAGGATACTTCTCTCTCAGCAGGCACATCTGGAAGCCCTGACAACCTGATTAAATAAATCACAGCCCTGCTGTTGGGCAGACAAGGCCCACTATACAGTTACCTAGCAACTAACTGTAGGGTGCTACATACATACACACACACACACACATATATATATATATATATATATATATATATATATATATAGTTTATGGACGGCACTTTATTCAGTATTGTTGATGTATATGTAGCACTACTCCCTTGGGAGCTGCTGGTTATGGATTCCCCTGGATTACCCTTAGCAACAACTTGACAATAAAGCATGGATAGGAGAAGGGATGAGTGTTATACTCCATCACCTTGAGTCAGCTGACCCTCTTTGCCAAGTCAGAGAATTGTCCCGCTGTCGTATGCACGGTCAACAGTCCTCTTCCCAGCACATGTACAAGCAAGGCCCATTACCATACTGCCTCTAAAAAATGTCCCACTGTCATTAACTGCATGGCCGACAGATTTCTTCACACTATCCACTGTACAGAAAGAATGTCGTTTGCACAGTCAACACTTTCCCAAATAGTCTTGGCACACATGTGGCCCCTGGCCGCCATTTTCTCTGTCCACATATGCATCTTTCACTGTTAAGCAGACACAGTCCATTTTCACAAAAAGATGCATTTCTCCTGCCTCCCAGTACTTCGCAGGAGTTTACATTTTATAATTCAGACGGAAGCTTTCCGGCATTTGTAGGTACAGATTGAGATTCTGACTGGAATCTTTGCGTTGCCACGGGCAACCATAATTGTGCAATTTTCTCTTCATCCCACTAGAGCAGGCCTCACACTTGTCTTGAGCATTAGAAGACAGTCTTTGAAGCAAAAATTGCATTTTTGAAAATTTTCTTCAGCAATTGCCATTAGCAACCTGGCTGAGAACCCAGGTAGAAGGGATGAGTGGGATACTCCAACTTGAATAACTATGCACAATTTGCTGGGACTGCTGAATAACTGAATGAGGCAAGGCTGCTGCTTCACCTTGATTATGCAGCGAAGAAGTATTTAGATAAGCTGAACTGTACAGTAGAACACTCTTCAGGGCCCTCCCTGGTACCCCCTTTGTCCCTATTCTTCAGGGTTCTCTACACGGCACCCTCTTTACTGTAACTCTCTGTGTGAGCTGGCCCCCTTGATCCCCTGACTTTGCTAGAATGGTCCCCCTTCCTGGGCAGACCATTTAGCAAGTCCCTTAGTACTCACGGACACTGTTTTTCCCGAGAGACTCTGCCAGCAGCTCCACCGTCAGCTTTACTGGATCCTCTGCAGCACAGCTCCACACCTGGTTCACTAGGCCAACTGCCTAAAATCACCTTCCTCATACACAGCCGTCCGCCTGTGACTCTGCTTCCCGCCAAAGACGCCCTGTCACATGTCCCCCCAGCTTTTATGAGCAATCCCAGGATGCATTGCAAGGATGCCCTCCCACTGGGACTCCCACAAAAGACAATGTGTCACTGGCTGGGTTTCCTCCACTGTCCAACAAGCTCCCTCATCGGATACGGTGGGGACACTCCCTCAGACCCAGTGAATCACACCTAGAAACATGTGACAGGCAACCTAATAGATCAGGCTCCCCTGATAAGCAGAAGGAGCAATAGATGCTTTTGCCTAGCACCTACCTACTTAGCAGGGTGCTATATATAGATTATTCACTAGTAAGAAGGTTTGGTGGATGCAGCGCTGATTCAATCCATTTTATACCAATATCTGTGAGGTATTATCACCTTTATAATCAGCTGCAGCTTCTTAAAGACATTTTTTTAAAGTCATAGGTGTGCGCAGCCTATTGCATTAGGGTGTGCACCCCAAAACTCAAACTCACATGCGCATATATATAAATATATATAAATATATATATATATATATATATATATATATATATATATACACACATACACACGCAAACACCCTTATAAATACATGTGAACAAACATTTAAATGCATCAAAACATTTTTAAATGTATTAAATAAATAAATAAAATATTTTATTTTTGTAAATTATTACAACATTTAATTGTTTATAGTGGTTGAAGGGCAGTAAAATTCTGCTTTCGAAACGTTCTTTTACCACTCCTCAACCGCTACCATCTTTTAGCTGTAGAGGCAGCGGCTGGGCATGTTCATATGCCACAGCTGCAATCATATCCCCTGTTGCTTTCAGCAGGTGTAGAACCCACTGACTGTGACCCATTCAAATGAATGGTGGCATTCTGCAAGCGCCCCACAACCATGTGCAATGTGGAGTTCAATGGGTTAAAGCAGGTGGTGAGGAGGCAATACAATGCCTCTTCACCTCCTCTAAAATGCTCTCTGAAGATCAATCTGTTTGTGGATCGCTCTTCAGAAAACAAAGCATTTGTGAATGAGCCCCTACATATTCCACAGTGGCCACAGTGCTCCCCTCACATCAGAGTCCTCCTTTACATCTGAGTCTACAGCATTTCCCCTAAAACCAGAGTCAATAGTGTTTAGTCTATCACAGTTACCCCCTTTAAATCAAGGTTCCCAGAGAGCCTCCCTCACATCAGAATCCCCAGAGTTCCCCTTTACACTGTGAAATTGGATGTAAACAGTACTGTGGACTCTGGTGTAAAGGGAAACTTTGATATAAGGGGGTCTCTGGTCACCAGCAGACTGCATCAGAATCCCCTTTATATACAATATAAGGGGGGACTCTGACACAAAAGGGTTCTCTGCAGACTGTGATGTAAGGGGGGCCTCTGATGTGAGGGGGTCTCTGGTTACCACAGAGTTCACAGAGATCCCACTTACATCAGAGTTCCCATTTACCCCAGAGTCTGCAGAGTTTCCCTTTAAACCAGTGTGCCAGACCATAAGCATTTCTAGATGGGGTCAGGTCAGCAATAGCCCCTCCCACTTCCCCTGTATGTGTGAGCATTGCCCTCCCCTCCATGGGACTACAAATCCCAGCATAGCAGGCTGGGTTCCCATTTCTCAGCTGCTCCCTGGTGCCCCACACAGTGTGACTGAGAATGATTGCACTACACAAGAGGACACCCTCTCTCCCTGCCTGCTGCAGTGTTGCACAGATACTGCCACTGCCAGAGTCTGTGCCCCCACTCTCTCCTTACCAGTGACACATCCTGAGTCCCAGCGGTTTCCCTTTACCTCAGTTGGTTCTTTTGTCGGCAGGGCGGAAGCCAGGAGGCGGAGCACTCGGAGGCAGAGCTGGGAGGAGAAAATTACATCCTCCTCCTTTGCCTGGGGCGGTCCTAGCAACCAATAATTTTGGACACAGGACAGTGGTGAGCAGCGGTGGCAGCGGGTAGGACTTTAGATGCTAAAAACAATGGAGATAATCCAGCCCTGATGCCAGAGGCATAACTAGAGCCTTCAGGGCCCAGGTGCAAGAAACCATGAAGGCCCCCCGACCTCAGCTCTTCCCACTGGTCCCAGGACTCTTTACAGTCCCACAGCGGATCCCTTTCACATGTTGTGCAGCAGACCCTGCCATGGTGGTGGAAGGCCAAAACCTAGTTGCAAGTGTGACCATTGCAATCCTGATAGTCCTGCCCATGGTGTCAGTGTGGACTGAATAGTGTCAGTCAGTAGAAAAGTGCACAGTGTCAGTAGAGCAGACGACGGTGTCGGCAGAGCAGTGGACGGTGTCAGTAGGGCAGTGGACAGTGTCAGTAGGGCAGTGGACGGTGTCAGTAGGGCAGTGGACGGTGTCAGTAGGGCAGTGGACTGTGTCAGTAGGGCAGTGGATGGTGTCAGTAGAGCAGTGGATGGTGTCAGTAGAGTAGTGGACGGTATCAGTAGGGCAGTGGACGGTGTCAGTAGGGCAGTGGACGGTGTCAGTAGAGCAGTGGACGGTGTCAGTAGGGCAGTGGACGGTGTCAGTAGGGCAGTGGATGGTGTCAGTAGGGCAGTGGACGGTGTCAGTAGGGCAGTGGACTGTGTCATTAGGGCAGTGGATGGTGTCAGTAGAGCAGTGGACGGTGTCAGTGGGGCAGTGGACGGTGTCAGTGGGGCAGTGGACGGTGTCAGTAGGGCAGTGGACGGTGTCAGTAGAGCAGTGGACGGTGTCAGTAGGGCAGTGGATGGTGTCAGTAGAGCAGTGGACGGTGTCAGTAGGGCAGTGGATGGTGTCAGTAGAGCAGTGGGCGGTGTCAGTAGGGCAGTGGACGGTGTCAGTAGGGCAGTGGGCGGTGTCAGTAGAGCAGTGGACGGTGTCAGTAGGGCAGTGGGCGGTGTCAGTAGAGCAGTGGACGGTGTCAGTAGGGCAGAGGACGGTGTCACTGCACTTTGATTAAAGACTGGAAGACTCATTTTGCACAAGGGAAATATTTGGACTTTGCCACTACAGTCACCTTATAATTTTATCCATTATGGACTATTAATTGCACTTTATTGATTTGATATATTTATTTGCGCTATTAATATATTTTTATTTGTACACATTGAAATATCCACCAGCTGATGCATTTTTATGAAATTTTCTTGTTGGGATAATCATTTATTTATTCATTAATTTATTTAGCTGTGTTATGTATGATTTGTTTGCACATTAATATATTAGCATAGAGATTTTTACAAATTTATAGCACACAGCACCAAATGGTTTAGCAAGCGCTGTAGATAGTCTTAACCCTAAGGCTATTTTTTGACAATAATATATGCATTCTTGCTCTGCACTACAAGGGCAAACGTACTCTGCACTACAAGGGCAGACTGACTCAAAATGCATTATAGGCTGAGATTACCATGCATCTAGCATTGAAGCATAAAAAAAAAAGGTCAACAATGGCAAACAATATATTTTTTTTTAAATTAAACATTTCCTTTAACAATGTGTTTGGGGATACAAGAGGGACAGAAAAATGACAAAAGCATGCCTCCTGATCAGTGCAGCAATTATTTTGTGAGATTGTACAAGCTATTGCTTTTGCTTAGAACATTGGTATCCAAACTGCGGCCCTGGGGCCAGATGCAGCCCCGTGCTTTCCTTTACCTGACCCTTGGGGCACTGTTCCTTCCCCTAATACCAAACATGGGCCAATGTTCATTCTCACTGATGCAAGGACAGTTCCTATTCCCACTGGCCACAGTCTAACCCTCTAAAGGACAATAATCCGGCCCTTTGTTTTGAAAGTTTGGAGACCCTTAGTTTAAAAGCTTGCCCCCTATTTGTTACACTTGTAATAATGAATCGTTATTACACAATCATATTACATTTTTTGTGTTAAAAAAATTTAAAAAAAACATGTTAAATAGGTCAATTATCTTTTCACTTTATATTCCTTTCCCTTCAGAATCAGTGATTACATCTACATTTGCTCATGGAGGACTGAGGAAATAGACAAATTCTATGGGAAGAAATAACAGACAAGTCACAGTGCCACCTTGAGTTTAAAAGGAAAATGTTTCATTGGTTTTACTTGAACTTGGATCCTTACTTGTCAGGGGACAGAAGAGAGGCATTGTATGTTCCTGAGCTGTGACCTCGTTCACCACTCTATTTATGATCAGAAAGATGTATGTGTTACAGAAAGAGTTACAGTGACATATGAAACAAAAGTAATATTAAAGTAGAGCTATAGGCAAAACTTTTTTTTTTTTATGTTAGACAGAGCAAGGGAGGTTATAACCCCTGTGAGATTTTTTCACCATTTGTGTCCAATTTTGAAGATTTCTCTTCACTTCCTGCCCCATAGCCAAACACTAAGTTAGAAGGAAATCCATGCAAATTAAGGGAATCTCTTGGGAACCCCCAGCCCATCAGAACTAGTGTCCTTTGGGAAGTTTCCCCTCTATTACTTTTCTGGGGACAACCCAAAATTTGGGATTTTCTTTTACTTTCACTTTCCATGATAATGATAAACAGGACAAAAAGAGAGGGGGAATCTCCCTAACAGGGGCACAGACAGCAAAACAAATAGACAAGTGTTTGAATACCTCTCCTCTCTGTCCAAAACGTCCTTTCTTTAATCAGGTAGGTAGTATCTGTTCTTATCGCTTCTTGGCCTTTTGGCTAAGATCAAGTGTAGTATCTGTTCTTATCAGTCGGTATGGACCTCAGCTAGTACTGGTATGATCAAAACCCGGAGCGCTCAGAGTATTGGGGTATGGGGAGTAGGTCATCCGGGAAAGCATGTGGGGACCGCCGCCTTCTGATTTGAATGGGTTGAACTGTTCTAACCAGTTTGAAGGGAGCAAGAAAGCCGGTCTGACTGGATGGCCGGTGGAATTGCTCCTGGATGTAATGGGCTGAGGAACAGGATGGCAACGGGGGGCTTTCTCTCCTGGGTTTTGATCTGGCCTTGCAAAAGGCCTGTCCCCAGTTGTAGGTAGGCTCTCCCCAAGCTGTCCAGGTTCCGATGTCTGCTGGTGGGGATAGCCTACACTCGGTCTGGCCGGGGGCTGAGATTGAAAAAGCCCGTGGTGTAAGTGCCCCTGGGGTGGCAGCCCAGGGGTGCCTTAATTCTCACTGGTGAGGGGCAGCTCGCCTTGAGTTTTTCGGCACCTTGGTCACTGCACCATGCACACCTTTTTCGCACCTGCCTCTTGGGACAGGCCTTTTGGCTTAGACCAGAGGAATTTTTTATTCCGGCCTTAAGGCCTACCTTGGTACCTCACATGGCACCATTGCACTTACCCCACTTCCCCTTCCCCCACCTTTTTGTTTGTGTGTTTTTATTTCTTTGTTGTTTTGTCACTTCACTATCACTCTTTTTTCTGCACGACTTGGAGGGTGTGGGTCCTTGGGCCCAGCCTTGAGTCTTGGGAGGGGGTGGATATGGCCTTCTGGCTTAGTTAGCCCTCTCTCATGGGGTCTCCCTTCGGGGGAGTCCCACCTAGTACTTGGGGTGGGCTGTTTTGGCAGTCCCCTGGAGAACGGGGTTTGTCTGGTTTCGGCCAGACAGACCATAGTAAGTACCTTAAATCTCTGTCAGGAGTCTTGCGCCCCGGGGGATCGAGGTTAGGGTCCTACCTCTTCTGAGGGAAGACCATTCCGCACACCCTGTGCACTTTTTGTGTTTCCACGTTTGCGTGTGTGCACTTTTTTATGCACCGGGTGTAAGTCTTTTCAGTGTGTTTCACACGCCACGGGCTTAAAAAAAGAAAAAGTATCTGTTCTTATCAGTGATCCAGCGGGTGCGCTGTGCTGTCATCTGACCTGACCAAGGTTGGGTGGCGGCTATTCAAACCTGCTGGATTGACGTGGAGATTGGGAGGTTAGTACCGGCTGGAACATAAACCGGTGCACCCACAGGCAGTTGGGGCATGGGAGTAATTCCCCGGGAAAGCTGGAAGGGCCCATTACCTCCTGTTTTGAATGTTCTACCTTGTCTGGCCAGGGGCTGGGAAGGCAGAAGCTCCATAGTGGTTGTGGTCGCCCTAGGGGTGCTCTTAGTAACACGTGGGTGTGGGATCCCACAGTGTGAACAGACACATGGTCACAGTCACCAAATTTGCTTTCTTTCTGCACTGCTCCTCATGGGCTGGGCTTTTTGGCTAACGTCCGGGGCAATTTTTATTTTCTCCTACTGTTTGTCACCTTTTCACTTTTGTGTGTGTTTTTCTCACAGAAGAAGAGTGTGAGTCCTTGGGCTTGCCCTGACGTCTAGGGGGAGGATGTGTGGTCCTCAGGTTCCTTCCTCCCCTGACCCTTGGGGGTCTCTCTTTGAGACAGCACCTCAACCAAGTATTTGGGGTCAGCTGCGGATGGCCTAGAAGAACGAGGTCTGCCAGGCCTTCTGGCTAGGCAGACCATGTAAACCCTTTGTCCCTGTCAGGAGCCTTGCACCCCAGAGGATCAGGGTAGAGGTCCTACCCCTTCGGGGGGTGGACTAAAAGCACACCCTTAAATTCACTTTTTAGTGTGTGGTCACACACACGTTTTTTGTACACTTACGGGTTTTTTCGTTCTAGGTTTTTGCACCACTGCAGACTTTAGACTAAAATTTAGCCTATAATGAGAACATATTCTCCATTTTTGTTGACTTTTAGGGGTTTGCATTTTTGATGCTGCCAGATATACAGTATACACATTTTTAAAAGTATATTGGTATTTTTTTTAACATATTACCTATCACTTAATACACTTATGCTATTTCAGCACTATATCCTTCCGTGTAAATAGCAAAAGAACAGCAATTGGTATGGTATGTTAAAAGGTGCATTTGCATTGCTTTGCCTGGAAGGCCTGTTTCTGTGGATTTCACAAGGCTGCTCCACCCTTCCTGGAAATCATCATGATGCCATATGATAAATTCACAAGCACTTTCAATTGTATGTAGCAATATCCTGTCACTTTGTATATTACGTGAATAAATATCTTATTTATTGCAAGGAATATATTACTACAGTTTTAGGAATCAGAACCCATGAATAATATAAAAATGGTAATGTTGTCTTGTTAAGTTGTGAATTTTCCTGAACTTTGGCATATACGTAATTATAAATACAGTTAGTTATTCTGCAAAACCTGGGCCTGCTGGCTTAATTTTGCTGACTCTGCTGAATTCTGTAGGTTAATGAATTCACAATAGAGCTTGACCTGTCGGCAGGATAATGTTAATAAGATCGGGGATTGAAACTCAAATTCAAAACGTATACACGAGCAGTGATATGAGATACACCCTTTCCTCCCCACTCATGACTGAACACCTACTTTGGATCTGGGATCTATATCTTTACAGCTAGCCTCCTTTACTCCTCACATGACCCCCCTCATCCATGAGGACTCAACAAATATACCCATCAAGACCATACATATACCCATTAAGCTTTACCCTACCTTCCCTCCCCACGCTCCCTAAACACCTTACTCTCCACAAAGAGGACAGGCTCCTCCCATAAGGGTTTCACAGTCACATTGGATAGACCGAACAAGCTAAAAAGGTTTATTACAAATCCTCAGCTTAGACATCCATATTGCCTCATATATCTGATCAGAGTGGTTTCTAGGACTACTACACTAGAAATCGAACTATTCATCTCAAAATCTACATATCTGTTTTTGCATATCTTGTATTGTAACAGTAGAGACGTTTATGAGAAGAAGATGAGAGAGTCAATGGTTGGAGGGATGATTGGCTTTGTCCTCCACCCAGACACAGTTAGCTCACTTTAGGGATGCCCGGATGTTTCGAGGACTCGACTATCATCTTCTTTAATCTGTTGAAGAACTCCTCATACTTCAGGCTCAGAAGGCTTGGTCTTACTTGTTCTTCAACTATCACCTCAAATATGCTTTTTATTTTTTTACAACACTGTCCTTTTACTATGTTGTATAACAATGGAAATTGTCCTATGTGAATGACTATGTATCTCTTTGTTACTGTTTGTTATTTCTTTTTTGAAAAATCCCATTAAAACATTGGAAGAAAAAAAAAATACAGTTAGTTAAAACTACAGCTGTCACTATACAGTGGCTTAGTGATTAGCAATTTTACCTTGCAGCACTTGAGTCCCTGGTTCATATCCCAGTAGGTTCACCAGCTGCAATTAGTTCACATTTTCTCTTTGTGCTTGTGTAGGCGGGGCTTAATGCATTCAGTATGAGAGCAAAACCCCAGAGCAAACTCTAGCTATTGCCCCCAGTGGGGGGGGGGGGGGGCAGAGACTACATTAAATAAAATAAGCGTTAAGGCAGAGCTCTGAATTAAAAACAAGCCATCCTCCCAAGAGGATACTTGTTTACCCTTTGTAATGTGTGGCCAACTTCTACACTTCTGACACATATGCACTACGGACACAACTTCTGTTAGACTTCACCTCTCCCCAGGTGTGCAGCATTTCTGGGCTGGTACCTATCTCCACCAACTCAGCAGTCCCATGAACTCGAGCCCAGTGACCATGATCTGTATGTTGTTATTGGATACAGTAAGCATACTTCTCATGAACCCATGCTTGTTCTTTTCTCAAGGCCTCTCTACAACTCTCGTAACTCCCAGGCTATGTCCCTAGGTATGTGGGGAACCAGTTTCCAGAGCAAGGGCCAAGAATCAAATCACCTTACAACCGGAGTTTCCATCTCCCATTCCATGTCACCCACTTCCTGGCTGGTTGGTTGCTTAAGCGCTAGACACAAGTACGGTAGTCTATAGAAATGGCAATAAAGCCTCCTTAGGACAGCACTAACTACGTTTGCTCATTTAATAGGCTCTGTTCTTTTGATACACCATGCATTCATCTTTTTAGTAACTTTAGACCATGCAGTATTTTACTAAAGTTGTTGACAGTAACAAAGAAGCAGTCCTCCAAGACCTCTCCAGCACACATTCCTGACAATGTTCTCTAATTGCCATTCTTGTAGTGCCTTAAGAGGTAAACATATTTTGTTTAGGTAGTAAAGTTCATTAAAAGTCCTTTGCAAAGCAAGGGTCTATTATTGGCAGTAAGTTCATAATTTAGTAGCAACAGTCCATGACTGAAAGTATATCCATGACTGGCAGCATAAATCCATATAGTCCATAAGCTGGGAGTAGAAGTCCGTGTAGTTCTTGATCTTTTGGGAACCTGCAAAGGGTGCAGAGTGCCAGAATGACGGCTACATTGTGACCTCCTGATCTGACCCCTTGGGCACCAGGATTTATATATTTATATGGTGCAACTTGGAGGGGGCGGAATTCCCCTGAAAAGCACAGAAAAATGTGTTCAGCAGTGTTAACCCTTGCCCTCCAGGTCCCACCACTTCAGCATAGCTAGCACAATTAACAAAATACCAAACTTATCATTGTAATACAAGAACAGGAACAAATAACAATAAAACATTTAACACAAATAATGCTAATTTAGTGCCCCCTGCTTACACTTGTGTGGGTTTCCTCCAGGTAATCTAGTTTCCTCCAAAACTTCAAATACATGCTAGACATGTAGGATAAATGGCTCCTTTTTAAAATGACCACAGAATGTGCATTTGAGATGGGGACCTTAGATTGTAAACTCCTTGAGGGCAGGGACTGATGTGAATGTACAGAATGTCAAATCTCTGTGTAAATTATTGGCACCATATAAATACCTGTAATATATACATTAACATGACATTATTCACACATTATATTCACAGTACATTATAAACTGAAGATTCTACACTTATCCAAACTGGTGGTCTTGGCAGATGCCCAATGGATTAATGCAGCAGAGAGTATGAAAGGGTAGTAGGTATCATTACTAATCTGATTCAGTGGTGTTGTGGTTAACACCGACTGTAGTCTATATGAAACAGCTCATAAACAGCTCATGTGCCAGCTCATAAACATTATTACTTCACTAGGTTTAGTATAGTCTGATCATATGCATACATGAGAGCTTAAGCTGTTAACTAATAATTGCAGAGGCTTGTGTGAGTTCATTTATATGTTTTACTGCAACTCTTCTGAATATTAGCATAAAATATGAATGATGTATTAGCACTATCTTTTTCTGTTCAGTCAGGTTGCCAATAGATACATTTAAATTTGCATTTATATAAAATGTAGTAAAATTAAATAAAATTCATAGAGTATAAAGATACTATGGGGTTCATTTATTAAAGACAAATAGGCTGTTCACTTTGCAAGGGAAATTTCCTTTAGCTTAGTGAATATGATGGAAATTCATTTTGTCAAGAATACCTAATTGCATGTCCTGATTTTGGGGCTCCCAGGCATTCTGCAGAAGATCCACACGGGGATGCAGGAACCTAGAGTATTATGTTGGCACAGGTTTACGTTAAAGTTCTAGTTCTTTCTCTCTCCTCCTTTTTTTCTGTTTGTTTTAATCATTCAGTAGCCGTGGGTTTGAATAACTTGCAAGAGGTATAGCAGGTAAATGTGAAGACT
Organism: Pelophylax lessonae; assembly: GCF_965119305.1. Lineage (NCBI taxonomy): Eukaryota > Metazoa > Chordata > Amphibia > Anura > Ranidae > Pelophylax > Pelophylax lessonae. Next base: position 300,806,601 of record NC_138770.1, read on the forward strand.
GCTGTCAGAATGCTCTTCCCTTGTCAGGATATGACCATACCAAACTGGCTCTGTACAGCCTAATAAATTCTGCCCCACGGGTAGAGAGACAAAGACAGGTGTACTAAGCATCTTGATGGCTTGGAGCAAAGTGTCTCGTTCTTCTCAGAAAGGCCCCTTACGACCTCCAGATCCAAATATAATGATGGGTCAGATTTCATAGATCTCAACCCGAGGAATTGACACCTCTTACAATTCAAACACACGATAGAGGTACAATTTCTATATTCAGTGCCTAGAGTTGTCAACAAATAATATTATAGTGATAAGTAATAAGTCACAGATTTAGTCTGTAAATTCTTAATAAGAACTTGAGTTTTGAGTTCATATTAACCAGTTGTAGTACATTATCCTTTGTGATATTGACCTGAGGATGCTGGAAGCAAAATGTGTTTTAACTATTGTCATGACATGAAATCAGTTTTTTCTGTCAGCTTGTTTCCTTGAGTTTGCATGTCTATTATGTGCCCAAAAAAAAAAAAAAAACAGTACTTGTAGTAGATGCAGGGCTTTTTTTCTCTGAGAGTAGGTGAAGGAACACCCCCCTTCTGAGTCCATTTGTGTCTCCATCCTCTACCCAACACCAAGCACCAACTCTTGGTTCCACCCGCTACCCACCTCCCAGAATGGCCCCTTTTAGAGAATGCAGAGACATGTATCACTTTGTAGAGCTATGTAATTTGTTTGGAATTTGGTAATAATAACAAGAAAAGCAATAAAATAGATCCCCCCCAGCAACATTGGACCCCCGCAACAAAATGCCACCCCAGCAACAACAGATCTCTCAGCAGCCAACACCAATAGACTCTCCAGCAGCCAGCAACAATAGACCCCTTCATCAACATTAGATCCCTTTAGCAGCCAACGCCAATAGACTCTCCAGCAGCCAGCAACAATAGACCCCTTCATCAATAGTAGATCTCTTCCAGCAACAATTGACCCCCAAGAAAACAAACGATCCCCACCAGTAAAAATAGACCGCCACAAAAAAATAGATCTTCTCCAGCAACAATAGATTCCCCAGCAGCCAGCATCAATAGACCTTCCATCAAATCCAAGCACGCTTGCCATTGCATACATTCAGTGGAGGTGCCGGAACTGCATTCCCCTGTGTTCCCGCTGGAAAAAAGCTCTGAGTAGGTGTATAAAAGAATCCCAGTAAACAGCTATTGTAGCTTATAAAACAGGGATATGCAAACTGTTGCCCTCCAGCTGTATCAAAACTACAAGTCTCATCATGCCTCTGCTTCTGGGTGTTATGCTTGTGGCTCTCAGATTCTTGCTATGCCTCATGGGACTTGTAGTTCTGCAACAGCTGGAGGGCCACAGTTTACAAATCCCTGTTATAGAAGAACCCAGGAATGTATTTACTTTTTAAAAATGTGCTAGCTTATAAAGACTTAAAGTAGAACTTTAGGCAAAACATTTTTTTTTTTTTTGGATAGAGTAAGGGAGGTTTATAACCCCTGTAAGGTTTATTTTTTGGCATCTTTGTCCCCTTGCGGAGATTTCCCTTCACTTCCTACCCCAAACCCAAACAGGAAGAGAGTGGAAATCCCTGCAAATTATGGAAAGTCTTTGGGGACTACCAGGTCACCAGAATTAATGTCCCTATTGGAAGATTTCCCCTCTATTACTTTTCTGGGGACAACCCAAAATGTGGGATTTTCTTTTACTGTCACTTTCAATGATAATGGTAAACGGGACAAATAGAGAGGGTAAATCTCCCTAATGGGGGCACAGACAGCAACAAAAACTGACAGGAGTTGTATTTCCTCTCCACTCTGTCCAACACTAAAAAAAAAAAGTTTTGCCTTCAGTTATACTTTGAAGCTAGGTTCACACACATGCGGGTCATGTGTTCCCCGACCAGCAAGCAAAATGCTTTGCTCTTTAGCAGACGTGCAAGAGGGACAATAATGGGATCGCAGGCGGTATGAACTCCAGACATGAAATAATAAAATAATTGACAACAATTGGATTGAAAATGGCCATGGCCTTATTTTTTGGTTTTCACAAAATATATAAAACTTTCATATATAATTTGTGATATTTTTTTTTTACGTTAAAACTTTAAGCATTTTAAAACTGTTAAAGCCAACAAAATCAGCTCAGTCACCAAGGCTCGAGCTGTACAACACATTAAACCCCAGCTCAATTAACTGTGCCCTTTCAAACTGAAAGTGACCTACCACATATAAAGGTGACAGAGGTGGGGGGGGGGGGTGCGTGCGGCGCTCTTCTGGATCCCCTGATGACTGGCACAGAATCTCCCCATTTATCCCTATACATAGGGGCTCAGCCAGATTCTTCAAACTTCCAAAGGGTCAGCTGACCTAACTTGACCTATCACAGCTGACCCTTTAGGACTTCCAGAAGGTTCTTTACCATGTGACCTTCTCTAACCTATCCCAAATCCTCCCTTGAATTTAATAAAAGGGGGACTTGAAACATTCCAATTGCCATGATCCCATGGGGTAAGTGGGGCCTTAAGACAGACATACCCCTTCTTCTCCCATTTTTAATAATGCCTCCATGCATCGGAAAATGTGGTGCATTTTAGGGTGCATATGCCAAAGCACCATGCGATTCAATAAAAGGGTCGGGGACTTTTTTCCCAGGTACAGCAGCTCATTCAAATGAATAGGCTGCTGTGCCCGTGCAAATGCAAGTGGCAAAACTTACACAAGTGTGAACCTAGCCATAGTCGAAGGAGGAGAAAGCCATCTTGTGGATTTATTTCTATTATTTACAATTTACACTTTAACACAGCACTTGGAGTATAGCTTTCGCCATACTCTCTGCTCTGACGGCAGATGCAACTCTGCTACAAAATAGCCATTCTGCCCACCATTCCTCTCTGCTGTCAATTACCCACTCCTGGACTGCCCATCACATATGTACTGCGGCAGGGCAGCCCAGCTGCACAAAATCACGTACATGTACGTGAATTGGTGCAGGGGTTTTCGGGGGCCAGAGCACCGCTCCCACTGTGATTGGATACAGCGGGAGCCAATGAGTGGGTCCGGCAGCTGCAATAGCTGCCGCGACCCACCAATCGTTCATCGGAATGACAGAATGGCGGTCTGCCTATGTAAACAAGGCAGACCGCTGTTCTGTCACAGAGGAAGAGAGAGATCTTGTGTTTCAGCTAAGCTTGCTTAGCTTGCTTGATTGCCGCCATTACTAGTAAAAACAAGAAAAAAAATAAAAAGTCCATAAATGTATCTCATAGTTTGTAGATGCTATAACTTTTGCGCAAAACGATCAATATACGCTTATTAGGAGTTTTTTTTTACCAAAAATATGTAGCGGCATACATATTAACCTAAATTGATGATTTTTTTTTTTTTTTTTTTTTATTGGGAATGTTTTATAGCAGAAAGTAAAAAATAGTGAGAGAAAGACTCTGTTACTATTTGATGATAAAGCATGTGTCACTGTTAAGGTACCTGATAAAAGCCTTTTTTTTTTCAAACTGAAATGAATCAGATTGGGATGCTTCTACGTCAAGCTAATTGCACAAGAAAAAAAATCAATTCAACAGCCAAATTAGCACTGTCAGCATACACTGCTGCTGAGACTGTCCGTAAATATTGTATTGTTCAGGAACACTATGTACAGCTTTAGCCCTCAAGCATGTTATTAAAGGATTAGTGTTTTTTCACTTTTGTCCTTAAAGGCACATGAAGAGATCCACTCCCTGCTGTACGATATTTTTTGGAATAGTAAATGTCCCCAGTGGCAATGCTAAGCTTCCCATGCCTTTTTTTATCGTAGTTTGCCTATTAGCCCTAAAAATGGCCAGAATTGACCTATAAGATTCTTAATGGACTTTAATAGGATTTGACTCAAACCTAAGCAAACTTAGCCATCACTATTGGTGAGATTCATTCCTCTATTTGTATTGGTGACTATTGTTGCTAAGAAACACAATTTGGTGAAATTCAAAATTTTCCAAAACTAGCCTATCACTATTGCAGAGATTCATCCCTTTATTTGTATTGGTGACTATTGTTGCCAAGAAACACAATTTGGTGAAATCCAAAATTTTCCAAAACTAGCCTATCACGATTAGTGAGATTCACCCCTTTCTTTGTATTGGTGACTTTTGTTGCCAGGAAACACAATAGGGTGAAATCCAACATTTTCTAAAGCTAGCCCATCGCTATTGGTGAGATTCATCCCTCTATTTGTATTGGTGACTAATGTTGCCAAGAAACACAATCAGGTGAAATCCAAAATTTTCCAAAACTAGCCTATCACTATTAGTGAGATTCACTCCTCTATTTGTATTGGTGACTAATGTTGCCAAGAAACACAATAGGGTGAAATCGAAAATTTTCTAAAGCTAGCCCATCGCCATTGGTGAGAATTACCCCTCTATTTGTATTGATGACTATTGTTGCCAAGAAACACAATAAGGTAAAATACAAAATTTTCCAAAACGAGCCCATTGATATTGGTGAGATTCACCCCTGTGTTGGTGATCATTGTTGCCAAGAAAGATAGTGAGGGGAAATCCAAAATCTTCCCCGAATGAGACACAGATGGCACAAAACCACCTGTTAGGAGTATTAACTCTTCCCTACACTATCCAAAATGAATACATTTTGGCTATGTATACACTTTAAAACTTGTGGTTAGTATGCATTTTTTATGTGATTTGTGAAAATGTGTCTACAGACATTACAGCAGGTATCAATCTGGCTATTAGAGTTCCATAAATCTATTTTCCAACTAATCAGAATGGTGAAGTTAGTTGGATAACATATCGTTTTGAACTAGAAAACACCTCTTTTACCAGTGTTCAACCGAAGCCGGTCTAATGCCTCGTACACACGCACCGATTGTTGGCTGACCGATCGGCCGTCTTTTGTCCAGTGTTGTGTTGGTTGAAATGCGCTCTAGACTGCACACTCATTTTTTTGGCCAACAACAACCAACTTCAGAAGTGATGTCATGTGCTGGTTTACTTTCCGTGTGTTTTTTCTTCTCTGAGCATGCCCAGTCTTGCTCATCTGCTTTTTGTCTGCCGAAATCTGTACTGACTGACGAACAATCGGCCGTTCTGTTGACGGCCAACAAAAATTTTATAGCATGCACACCAGATATTGTTCGGCCGAAAAGTCGCAGTCGGTTGTCGGAAGCATCATACTAACAAGCCGAAAATTCACGGCCAACAATCGGTGCGTGTGTACGAGGCTTAATGCTGGTCAAGTTGGAAAAAACAGCATTTAATCAGCACTTGCAGCCACTGGCTGCAGCTCTGATCTGTGTATTCTGATGGGGGGAATTCCCTGCTGTCAGAATACAATAGCATGGTGAGAGAGATTCCCGCATCCACACATCACTTCCCACTGGTTGAATGAAAAGAAAAAAATATGCATGTATACCCAGGTGTAGACTTATTGCCTAAAAAATGATTATTTTCTTAATCCTTTTTTATTTTATTCTCGCTAGGAAACTATGGAATTAACATTGCTCTTCAGCTTGGCAAAATCATCTTTTTTAGTCAGACATTTGCAATAACTTAGCAATATCCTCTTTTTTTAGTTAGACAATTGTAATACAAACTAGGTATTGTTTTTCCACAATAAAGGTTTATTGAATTATGAAAACAAAGAAAGCAATGTACATTGTACAAATTAGATATATTAAGTAGCTGCATATAGTGTGTGCCAGTGTGCCAGTTACAGTCAGTGTCAGGAAGTGCCATAGTCTTAGCACTGTGATAATGTCAGCCTTTATCAGTGCATCACTTTCTAGTGCAAACAGCAACAGACTCAAGATTCTAGCCATTTCTTACTCTCTTGTGTAAAGGCTCCATGTACACGGGACGCTGGAAATGGCCGTTTAGGAGCAGTTGGGCGTTTTTTTCAGAAGCTCCTGAACCCATCTACATTTTATCTTATCTGTCCATGTACACCAGGTCGTTTACAGTCATTTGCAGGCAGTTGTGTTCAGGGACTTTTTTTAGAACGCAATTATTTGAGTTCGAACGTGTGTTTCCCGGCGTTTCAAACGCACAAACGCGTCCGAACGCATCTGAACGCGATTACCCGCGTTTAGCATTCGCGTTTTTCCATTTTAAAGGGGAATAATTTTTTTGACCTCTAGGAACGGTTCTAAATGCAAACGCCGCTAAACGCCCACTAAACGCCCGCTAAACGCGGGTACAAGCGCGACCGAACGGACGTTTCAAACGTCCTAAAAATTCCAGCATTCAAAGGGACTTTTAACAACGTCCCGTGTACATGGAGCCTAAGTAAGTTTGCCCTTTCACATTTTGTGACCATTAGGGAAGCAAGAGGAGAAGGCGGTAAAAGAATTGAGTAGCCAACAATGTGGATGACCATAAATGCTCTTATTACTACCAGTATATTAGAGCCGTGTGTTTCTCAACCTTTTTACAGTCAGGATATCCTTGAAAAGTATTTACAGTCTCAACGCACCCCAGTCTAGGGTTTGATTCACACTACTGGGTGTTGGGAAATATGTTCAAAATTGTGCGCACTTCTAACATGCAGACAAAAGTGCTGTTCTTTATCATTGAATTCAGGTAAATGGGGTCGCACTGCAAATATGTGCTTTGTGCACAGTTGCGGAACTTTGATGCTACATTTAAGGGATTAAAACAAGTGTTGAGGAGGTGACATATTGCCTCTTCATCGCCTGTCAAATGCATCTGAAAAGGAATCGGAGCACGGATTGCATTTCAGAGGAGCAGCAGTCCATGCCGCTGTTATGAACGAGCCCTAAAAAGGTATTTCTGATCATGCAGGATTAGGTGTCAGGAATAAATAATGTACATACATAGATACACAAATATATAAATAGACATGCCTAGAAACACACACACACATATACATACATGCATACATACAAATGCATATAAACACACATACATACATATAAATACATACATGTACACATATATAAACACATACATACATACATATACACATATATAAACACACACACATATATAAATACACACATACATACATACATATAAACACACACACATACATACATACACATATATAAACACACATACATACATATAAACACACACACACATACATACATATAAAACACACACACATACATACATACATACATACATACATACATACACACACACATATAAACACACACATACATAAATACAAATACACATATATAAACACACACATACATAAATACAAATACACATATATAAACACACATTCATACATACATACATACATACACATATATAAACACACATACATACATATAAACACACACACACATACATACATATAAAACACACACACATACATACATACATACATACATACATACATACACACACACATATAAACACACACATACATAAATACAAATACACATATATAAACACACACATACATAAATACAAATACACATATATAAACACACATTCATACATACATACATACATACATATAAACACACAAACATATAAACACACATACATGCATACATATAAACACACACACACATATAAACAGATACATACATACATATAAACACACACACATACATACATACACATATATAAACACACATACATACATATAAACACACACACACATACATACATATAAAACACACACACATACATACATACATACATACACACACACATACATATAAACACACACATACATAAATACATATACACATATATAAACACACATTCATACATACATACATATAAACACACAAACATATAAACACACATACATGCATACATATAAACACACACACATATAAACAGATACATACATACATACATACATATAAACACACACACGTTGAGTACTGCACTATAGAGAGAAGTGACAAGCACAGCATACATTCGGGAAGACACCTCCCCCTTCCACAGCTTTCACTTTCTTGACCAAGCTCTCTCTAAAGCGCAATTCTGTTGAGACTATTTATGTAGTTTCTCTAGCCGAGAGATATTTAAGTCTTCGGCATGTACATCATCAGCAATTTTTTATACATCTGTCTGGTACCCCTCTTACTTGTTTTCAATTTAGTGCTATATTAAAAAAATGTTTAACTTTTTTGCATTTTGACCATCTGCCAATAACGTCATATTCTTTTAGAATTGGTGCGGCCACTTCTGCTGCTAGTGTGGGTTTTTCTGGTAACTCCATAAAAGTTATTGGCAGATGGCGATCCAATACATTTAGATCCTACATTAGACCTAAAAAATGTATTTAATTTCAGGTCAGGCTAAAGTTGTTTGGATACTTGGCCATTCTTTTGTTTTTTGGGCCCACAGAAGAGCTGCTGTCAGGACTTATGGAGTGAATTTAGGATTTCCAACATCCTTGGTCAACATCTTTTGGCTAGGTAGAAGGGGTTTAATGTGGACTGATCTTAATTCTGTATTTTGTTATCTCTGTGGAAGATGGCCCGTGCCGGATGTCATTATCATCCATCTGGGTGGTAATGATATTGGCTTTAAGAAAAATATAGACATTATTTTGAAAATTAGAGCTGATTTTGTAAATTTTCAATCTATTTTTCCTGTATGTAAATTTATTTTTTCAGAAATGATTCCTCGTTTACGTTGGTTTTCACATAAGGAACTAATTTTTGAAAAAAATCGTAAACGTGTGAATAGGTCAATTGCAAAATTCATGGCCTCCATTGGTGGGTTGTCCTTTAGACATACTGACTTGGAAGGGGGTCTTCGTGGGTTCTATAGGAATGATTTGATCCATCTTTCTGATGTGGCAAATTACATCTTAAATTTAGATTTGCAGTCTTGCATTGAGTTGGCCGTGGGCTTGGTGGTGGTGCCATGCTCTTGAGTTTTGAGCGTGGCGTGTGGGATGGTTTTTGTTATTTTAAATGGGTAATTCAAGCTTTTTGGCTGGATTACATGTAAAAGTTATGCTATATTTGGTTAGTTTGGGCTTTTTGGCCAAACTATAAGAAAAAGTTTATTCCCACTTGTTATTCATTATTAAATTTTAATAAATGGCCGCGGCCAATTGTATCAATGCAAGTACAGTGTCATATGTCTTTTTATTTTAGGTATTATAAGTTTTAAATATTTTGTAAGAATAATGTTCTGCCTATGGCACAATGGAAATGGAAGGCGGGTTATAATGTACCAGCCTTACATGTATGGAGCCATGGCATGACAAAGTTAAATAAAAGACACATTTTATTGATAAATAAGTAAAGGAATTTTATTGGTCATTAAGTACTTACCTGGGATTGGTCCAAATTGACAGGAACAGTCACCTAGGTTCTAGTAACTGGTGTATATAAAGAAATAAAGAAAGAAAATCCGTTAGAAAATCCATTAGTACAGTCAGTCAGTGGGAGCAGAGGAAGAATATTCGTCCCTCCCTCCCGCCCTTTATACTTGTCGGGGTCTTCTTTAAGTGGGGATGGTTTTTGTTATTTTAAATGGGTAATTCGAGCTTTTTGGCTGGATTTTAGGTATTATAAGTTTTAAATATTTTGTATCAATGCAAGTACAGTGTCATATGTCCTTTTATTTTAGGTATTATAAGTTTTAAATATTTTGCAAGAAAAATGTTCTGCCTATGGCACCATAACACAAGGTAAGAATCTACAACAAAGGGTGTTATAATTCCTGCAATGTACATAGATCACCCAGAGCGGAATGTTTTTTCCTCAACAATAGAGGAGTTACGTTTTAAGAATACATGTTGTGTTATTAGGATTGTCTCTGCCTATATGGTTTTTGAAACCCTATCTGGCTGGTTAAAGCCAAACAGTGATCACTGCAGTTTTCCTGTTCCCGTATTGAATGGCTGTCCTGCTTCATAGTAACCACAGTGATTCGCTTGCATGGCATGACCACCATTCGGAGAATGCCTTCCATTTTTCCAAGTGAAAGCAAAGCTTTCTTTGGTTGGACGAGGTGGAGAGGCAGTGCAGTAATGTCACGATCTTCACCGCGTCCAGTCAGAGGACAGGTTGCATTGATTGCATTCATTGAGAAAAATGCAAGGTGTTCTCTGAACAGTGGGGGTGCTGAGCGAGCAATCCCTTTTTGGTTACTATGCAGCCATTCGGAAGACTGTGGTGATCACTGTAGTAGTACTGTAGGACTACTACAGCGATTCCCAGCTTCCACTGGTTTGGAATTTGCATACTTACATTGGCCCAACCTGGACAAATGAAACTATGCAATACAAATCATACCTAGAATACAGCTTTATAATGTTGCCTTTTGTTGAAAACATACTTAATACCATTGCAGTACGAAGACACAGAGTGCCAAAAGAGTGTGCCATTGGATAAAATCAAAAGAAATGCTCCTGTCAGCCAGCTTAGTGAAGTGTTCCAGACACAACACTGACAGCTGCTGAGCGCATACATAAATACAAACACAATATTTTTGGGGTTGTAGAACTTGCAGACAGAACAGAATGGACACGGTGGTGACAGGAACAGATGCAGGATACTGCACCGGAGGGCATGTAGGAGATGGTGGAAACTTCCATTGCATGTTATACATAACTAAGACAGGTGTGAAGTGTTTACACTGAAGAAGGAAGGCTACTCAAGAGTCTGGTCAGATTACCTATGACCCGAAATGACTCATAGCTTATTGCTATGGTAACATTAGGCAAATCATTTTTGATGGACACAGAGCATTTGGAAAATATCAAAGTACATTTTTTCCAAAGTCTTGTTGTTGCATTGGGATACTATTTAAGGCCTAATATTTCCACTTCGAAATATTAAGTGGATCTCCAGTACTTTCCATATCAATCAGTCAATTGATACTCAAGGGGATGTTAAAAAGACACCTGTCATGACAGAAATATGTAGACTGCTATTGTTGATCTCTCTCTGAAAACTCGTAGCCTGTATGTCTCTGGCTTTAGTATTGTGAGTCTCTGACCCAAGGCAACCATGTAACCAGCAAAGTCAGAAATCTTGATCTGTATATACTGTATGCTCCAGGTAATTTGCAATTTAATAAAATAATTTCTCCATTTTTCCAAGAGGGTAAGACCTCATGCACACAGGGCGTTTGAAAAAACGAGCTGCAAAGCCAGTTCTGATGCCAGGAACAAGCAGCTGTACAAATGCGCTTTTAGAAGCATTTTGCATTGGCTTTTAGGCACGTCTAGCAGCGTTAGCGTTTAGCAGCCTTTCTCTTTTTTTTTTATGAGACTGTGTAGAGGGAGTGTGTCCATTCCCTTCTCTCAGATTACACTCAGATCCCTGCTTTATGCTGTGCAATGTGTGACATCCGACCCCCACCCCCTGAGAGGGCTGCAGATACACAGGTACAACCTGTAGGGGGAAGTAGGGGGATTTGTTTAATCTCTTGGTATCACCTGAATCTAGTAATTTCAGTGGGTATATGTAAGGGTTTACAACCACTTTAAAGTAGACCTATAGGCCAAACTTTTTTGTTCATTTTGGATAGAGCATGGGAGGGTTATAACCCCTTGTCAGAATTTTTTTCGGCATCTGTGTCCCATTGCAGAGATTTCCCTTCACTTCCTGTCCCATAGCCAAACAGGAAGTAAGCAGAAATCCCTGCAAATTAGGGAATTACTTGGGGGCCCCCAGGTTACCAGAACTTGTGTCTCCATTTGAAGATTTCCCCTCCATTACTTTTCTGGGGACAACCCAAAAATGTGGGATTTTCTTTTACTTTCAGTGATAATGGAAAACAGGACAAATAGAGGGTGAATCTCCCTAACAGGGGCACAAACAGCAATAAACTTGGACAGGTACTCTAGTTCCTCTCCACTATCCAAAAAAAGGTTTTGCTTTTCGTTATACTCTGTATGCTACTTACCTCCTCTGTGCAGTTGGTTTTGCACAGTGTGGCCCGGATCCTCCTCTTCTCGGGTCCCTCTTCAGTTCTTCTGGCCCCTCTCTCCCTTTGAGTGACCCCACAGCAAGCAGCTTGCTGTGGGGGCACCCAAACCGAGGCACAGTTCCATGTATTCTTTCAGACATGGAGCTATGGGTCGGCCCTGCCCCTCTATCTCCTCATTGGCTAACTGCCTTTGATTGACAGCAGCAGAAGCCAATGGTGCCACTGCTGTGTCTTAGCCAATGAGAAGGGGAGTCCCAGATGGCTGAGACAGACGTGGACATCGCTGGATCAAGAGGGGGCACAGGTAAGTATTAGGGGGGCTGAGGGGGGGCTGCTGCACAGAGAAGGTTTTTTATCTGACTTTACAACTCCTTTAAGGCTTCCGTTGAATCTCTCAATCTCTCCATTTAGTTGTGGGTAATAAATTGAGGATTTCTTATGCACAATATTTCTCTTTCTCAAGGAGGGATTACAACTGGATTGTGTCAGATACTGTCAGTCTTTGTCAGATACTGGCTTACCTTCCCTGCTGAAGACTGTAGTGAAAAAAGTAGTTACAACAGCAGATTTTATACTGTATTTCAGACAATTTCAATTTCTAGCTATTTACTGTAAAAAATCTTTTAGGGCCCATGCACACCAGTGGCCATGTGTTATGCTCTGTATAATACACACCCTCTGGAATGCACCATGTGGCAATCAGATGCATTGTTACGATTCATCATACAATTTACCTTTGTTTTCTTTTTTTAAAACTTTATTGAAAAGTCACAAAATTACATTTCATTCAACTGTATGCAACACAGTGCACTGCGCTACATATAAATGCAACCTGTCCTGACAGCAACAGCATTTTTGCCACGACTTTGTCACGTTTTGCATTTTCCCGTGGTCGGCAGTCAAAATGTTCTTATCTTGAACGCGATTCTTCCGAGTTCAGGGGAGGGAGGTTTAACCTAAACGCAGCAGCCTCTAAACTCTGGTAAAAGCCTAAAAGGCTTTTATGGGGTTGAGTTTAGGTGCTTTGGGAAAAAAAATGCCAAAACTCAAGTTTAGGAGCTGCCAGTGTACATGAAGCCTAGCCTTATAGATTTAAGCCTGGTACGTGCGGTGAGATTATCAGATGAATTTTCGTCCTTTTTTTTTTACATGCTATAAAACGAAGAGCTTACTAAAGTTACGAAAATTCTCGTACCACAGAATAAAAATTCAGAAGTGATGTAACGTATTGTATTGTATTCAAATTGTGTTTTTGGATGAAAACTATACTGATAAAAGGGAAAATCTTATGATCTGGTATCGTTCAAGAAAAATGTTCATGCTTGTCCTATTGGATAATTTTGCACAACCTGTCCTGATGAGATCTTGAAAGCTGTGTATTAGTGATCAGATTATCGTATGATCACTTTGAAAGCGGTATTTTTGGTACGATTTTCTGATAGTGTGTACTAGGCTTTAGTGTCAGGCTCCGTTCACATATTGGCCTTCCGGATCACGGCAAATCGCGGGACACCCACGAGATGTGGGGAGAGTCCATATCTAGGGGCATTTTATTAATAAAGGGGGCTTCCAGATTCTGATAAGCCCCAGGTCTGCATCTCACACAACCTCTGGTCCAAGCTGTGGGGAAGAGGCCCTTGCCCTCATTAACTTGGGGACAAGGTGCTTTGCCAGAGGGAGACCCCATGGTAAAGTACCACCCCATGTTAAGGACATGTGGTATGGTACGGTATGGTTCAGGGTGGGGGTAGGTGCATGCTCCCCCCTTCCCTTCCTTTCCTGACCAGTCAGGCTGCATGCTTGAAATAAGGGTCTGGTATGAATTTTTAGGGAGGACCTTAAGCCTTAAAACCCAAACCAGCACCAAAGAGTTTATAAGGAGCAGCAGCTAGCACTAGCGTCTGCCGGGCACCTCAAACACTTGCTTCACATCTCCTTCTTGGTGCTCAAGGTCCTTAGGATGAACCTGTTTTTTTCAGTTTTTGGTGGGGCTGCAGTGCTTGTTCTACTTTCACTAAAGCTGCGTTTCCTGCCACCTCAGATACAGGCAACGGCAGTTCAGAGTGAGGGACGCTCTCCTTAGCTTACGGCTTATTCGCTTATTAGTTTAGCTTGGCTGGGGACAGAAAGAGCCTAATGCTTACATGACTGAGAAATAAATGGAAGGAAATAGACCCACATGCAGTACCATGCAGTCAGACTCACATGCAGTACCATGCGGATGCAGGGGTTGGTTTGTATGTTACCTGCATGTACTAGGCTCTACAGGAGTGCTTTAATAAACACTTCATGCACTGGTCTGTCCCTAAAGATTCCTTAGGGAGTTTGACCATTGGTAGGGCAAAGGATGTCCAGGTGGGGTTGTTTCCCTGGATCCTGCCTAGCACTTGGCAGCTTGTCTATCTTGTGGGTGCCACAGGGCATCATCTGGACCAGTGCTAAGGTAATCAAAGGCTTTGTCCTTTTGTTAAGGAACACAGCCGCTGGTCCCAATTTGGCAGATGTCAAGGTGCCGGTGCATGTGCCCATAAAGCTGCCGTATCCCAATAGACTTGAGTCTACCTGCGTGCGGATGCAACGAACACCTGTTTATCCCATATGGGCACAGGTGTACAGATATATATGTCTGAAGTGAATGAAGCTTAAATGTATATTCTGTTTACTTTCAGTCACTCTCTTTTAAAAAGTTATTTTCTCCATTTGAAGGAGCCTATAATCATTTTAATATTAGTGGGAAAAAATTTATAAGGCATAGAATTGCTGCACAGATGGATATGGCATAAAGCATTCAAATTCTGCGTTCTTGGCTATCTGAACGGGGAAACCATGCCTATAAGATACCAAATTCATACCGCGGGAGAGTTAAATTATGATTGTAGGTTATCTGAGATGTCTCACCCTTTCACACTTTCTATTGACAGACAAGTGATTGGGTAACAGAGACTGGGCATAGGGAGCACTTGCATTGTAACAATGCAACATTGCCATATTAGATATCACATTGTCAACAGCATCTGCTACAGACAGTTATACAATGTACAATCTCTGAATAACCAGAAATTATGTATATCACGTTGGAGTATTGTTTCACTATTAAGCTTCTATCTCAAAAGTCCGATTCACAAACAAGTTATTTAGGAAAGCACTTTAGATGGTACCGTTTTAAGAAAAAAAAAAAATCATTATTACAGTATATCATTACTTAATACAAGGGAAGCAAATTAGTCACTCCTGCCATTGATAGGTTGCACATAATCTCTCCCATTTTTTGCAGCACCTACATCTTGTGTAAAGACTGTCCCTGTGTCCTTTACCTTCTTATGCTCATATTTTCTGTGTTCCCAAGTGGGAGTTGAGGTCTCGAACCTGTGTAAGCTCTGTATGGGATAATGTCTGAAGTTACACAGGGCATATAATGTCCTCCTCTTCCCCATGTGACAGTGTTTAGGCCTGACTGCATAGTTTCAAGCACTGCTTCTTAGGTAGGGTGACCAGACATCCCCGGTTTCCAGGGACAGTCCCCGGACTGAGGACACTGTCCCCAGACCAAGTCTGTCCCCATTTTTGTCACCAGATTGGATTTGAATTTTGCCACCCCATCCCTCCATAACTCCTTTTTCAGCTTGACCTCAGCGGCGCCCACTGTCACAGGAATTGAAGCCTTGCTTGCAATGCAGGGTCCTGTTTTGTGGCAGGGAGCAATCCAGCTGTAACTTTAAGGGAGGACAGATGAATCCTGGTCCTCCTGACCCTGACGCACGCTACGTTTCCATGTGATGATGCTCAGTAGTAGCGGGAAAATAGTAAGAGAGAATGAGAGGGAAGAAGCTGCCTGCCAATTTTATGTCACCCCCCAACCCGTCCAGATTGCAGAGGTTAGTAGACTGCAGAGTGGTTAGCTGACGCTCTAAGCCAGCCTTTCTCAACCTTTTCAACACAGAGGAACCCTTGAAAGAGTTTTCAGGGAACCCCTGCTAAAATGTACTTTATTTACAACTCATGATACATTAGTGTGTTGGTCAGTGGGATGAATGCTCCTTACACTTGTGGACATTGGGAAGAATTACCTTCTTCCAGATAGATAAAAAGATCAGTGGTGTCAGAGGAACTTATCTGAGAGGGAGAAATTGCTCATTGTTCAAGGGGGTTTGCTAATTGCTATAGGCCACCCAACCAAAGGGAGGAGGTAGAGCTGGAATTTATATCAATGTTGGGTAAAGTGGCAAAACTGAGATCAGTCATCATATTAGGGGACTTCAATTATCCCGACATTGACTGGGAAGAGGGGACAACACACTCACAGAAGGCCCGTCTATTCATGGAAATCTTACAGGACAACTAAATGTCTCAGTTGGTGGATTCTCCTACTAGAGAAAATGCAGTGCTGGATCTATTGATCACTAATGACCCAGACCTAATCTCGGAGATAGGAGTCCAGGACAACCTGGGCTCTAGCGATCACAGGATGATCATATGTAGCGTAAATAACAATATAACAAGGCAAGAGGGGAACATAAGAACACTAAACTTCAGAAGGGCAAACTTTCCCAAATTGTGCTCAATGATGGAAAGGGTAAACTGTAACCAAACCTTAGGAACACTGACCACGGAGGAAAAATGGGAATGCTTTAGGAACATATTAAACAAATGCATCTCGCAGTGCATTCCTATGGGAAATACATTTAGAAGAGACAAAGCCAAACCTGGCTGGCTAAACCGTAATGTTAAAAAACTTATTAGGGGTAAAAAAATGGCATTCAAGAAATATAAATCAGAGGGCACAGTATCGGCTTTCGAGCAATACAAGGAGGCAAATAAGAAGTAAATACAAAATCAAAATGGCTAAAATCAACTTTGAGAGACAAATAGCGGAGGATAGTAAAAAGAGCCCAAAGAAATTCTTTAAATATATCAACAGCAAAAAAACTAGGGCAGAGCATATTACACACATAATTAACGATGATGGGAGGATGGTTACAAAGGACACTGAAAAAGCAACAATGCTGAATGCTTTTTTCTCCTCAGTCTTAACACAGGAATAGGAGGGGTACACTTGCCGCTATGGCTAACAGAGGGTGAAATCAGGGAAAGGCTGGATAAAATTAACACAAATAAATCACCAGGCCCGGATGGCGTACATCCGAGAGTACTCAAAGAACTTAGTAAAAATATATCTAGACCACTGTTCCTGATCTTTGCTGACAGTATTATGACAGAAAATGTACCAGGGGATTGGAGGAAAGCTAACGTGATACCGATATTCAAAAAAGGGCAGAGGCATGTCCAAGGAAATTATAGGCCTGTCAGTCTGACATCGATAGTATGTAAACTTCTGGAGGGGATGATAAGGGACTATATCGTAGAGTTTGCTAAAGACAACAACATCATCAGCAGTAATCAGCACGGGTTTACAAATGGGCGTTCTTGTCAAACCAATCTCTACGAGAAGGTGAGCTGTGAAGTAAATAGGGGGAGACCAGTGGATGGGGAGTACCTGGATTTCGCTAAGGCGTTTGACACAGTTCCCCAGAAGCGCTTAATTTATAAAATAAGGTCTGCAGGCATCGACCGCAAGGTTTGCTCTTGGATACGGAACTGGCTAAAAGGGCGTGTCCAAAGGGTGGTAATAAATAGCGCATACTCAGACTGGTCTGGGGTGGTAAGTGGGGTCCCCCAAGGCTCAGTCCTGGGACCAACCTTGTTCAATTTATTCATAAACAGCATTGAGGACGGGATCAGTAGTTTTATATCAGTTTTTGCAGATGACACAAAATTGGGCAGGGCAATAACTGCACAGCATGAAGCAGATATCCTACAGAATGACCTGAACAAAATAACAGTGGGCAACGACATGGAAAATTAGGTTTAATGTGGAGAAGTGTAAGGTTTTGCACTTGGGGACTAAAAACATAAAAGCACAATACACTTTAGGGGGGGGAACCTTTGGGGGAATCAAAAATGGAGAAAGATCTGGGAGTCTTGGTAGAGGATAGACTAAGCAATAGCATGCAATGTCAAGCGGCAGCTGCCAAAGCCGGCAGAATATTAGCATGCATAAAGAAAGGTATGTATTCCAGAGATAAAAATTTTATCCTACCACTTCATAAAACTCTGGTCCGACCGCATCTGGAGTATTCTGTCCAGTTCTGGTCGCCAGTCCTCAGGAGGAATGTGTTGGAGCTGGATAGAGTCCAGAGAAGGGCAACTAAACTAATTAGGGAATTGGAGGACCTTAATTATGAAGAGCATCTGCAATCACTTGATTTATTCTCCCTGGAGAAGAAACGCCTGAGAGGGGACATGATAGCAATTTATAAATACCTCAATGGTGATCTCAGCATGGAAAAAAAGCTATTCAGACAAAAGGATTGCATGAGGACCCGAGGGCATACAATGCGATTAGAGAAGAAGCGTTTTAACCTCAGGCAACGCAGGGGGTTCTTTACTGTTAGGGCTACAAGATTGTGGAATTCTCTACCACAAGAGGTAGTTTCTGCAGGAAGTATGGCTACTTTCAAAAGACTCTTGGATGTGCATCTCAAGGATCAGAACATTCAGGGGTATGAGAGATGATTACGGCCATACACACCTACACAGTTTGAACTGGATGGACTATTGTCTTTATTCAACCTCAACTACTATGTAACTATGTAACCCCTAGCCACCTCTGGAGGAACCCTGGTTGAGAACCACTGCTCTAAGCCATTCCGTGACTCCCATTCATAAAACTGGCTTGAAAAAGAAACATACCTTTTTCAAACAAGTTTTATGAATGGGAGTCACTGGTTGGCTGAGAGCCTCAGCTGACTGCTTTCAGCCAATCAGAGGCACCGCTGGGGGATCGACGCTGGAACATACACTTTGCGGTTAAACCGTTCTCACTGTGCATTACATACAGGGGTATGTAATGCACAGACTTCAGGAGTCAGACGAATGTAATGCACAGATCAGTAGACAGAGTACAATAAAATTACCCCTGTTTGTACTGTGTTGACAGTATTGTTTCTTGGCTCATTTACCCACCTTACATACATGGTCTTCATCTTTTTCACACACTGCTTCAAACTGTTCCAGTAAAATATTTTTCTGCATTTAAAGTAGAACTAAAGGAAAAACTTTTCTCATTAGGGAGTAATGGAAAAGTAAGGAAGGAAGGATTATAACCCCTTTCAGTTTTTTGCCTATGATTTGGTTGGGCAACCAATTAAAATTTGGACAAATACAGACAATGAACCCCATGTGGGACAAAGGCAGCCATAAAAACTGACCGATGGTACAATTCCTCTCTACTCTTTAACATTTTTCAAAAATGTTGCCTTCAGTTAAGAGTTTCAATTCACTCAACTAAAATATCAATTATGCAACACATGTATCCATTCAAGACAATGGTAAAATCATTTGACACATACTGATGCAAGAGCTGACTGGAATGCTATAGATGCTGATGGATACTAATTTAAGAATAAAGCTACTTAACATGGTCTTAAACCCAAAAACAAAAATGGGCCCTCTAGTTCCTCCTGTTTTGAACTGTATTGTAACTGAATTGTCTTCCCTCACATTGTAAAGCGCTGTGCAAACTGTTGGCGCTATATAAATCCTGTATAATAATAATATATTTCAGTTAACTAATCCTTAGCTGTAGTGGCTGCATTTGTTTTCCTTTTTTTGTTTTAGGCTTTTTTTGTTCCTCTATTTCAGCTAGTGATCCAGCCAGTAGCACACTTTCTTTCCCTCAGGCAACACTTTACCCAAATTAAGTTTTTATCATTTTTTGAGACAGAACTTTCTTTTGGTGGTATGTAATCACCACTGGGTTGTTGTA
Organism: Pelophylax lessonae; assembly: GCF_965119305.1. Classification (NCBI taxonomy): domain Eukaryota; kingdom Metazoa; phylum Chordata; class Amphibia; order Anura; family Ranidae; genus Pelophylax; species Pelophylax lessonae. Next base: position 300,826,334 of record NC_138770.1, read on the forward strand.
TTTTTTGCTGTCCAAATAAAAAAGACGAAAGATTTTGAAAAAATCTTTTTCTTAATTTTTGCAAATAAATATTATTTTCTCATCAATTTAGGGCAAAATGTTTTCTGATACAATTCTTTGGTAAAAATAACTCAGATCAGTGTATATTATGTAGGCTGTGTGAAAGTTCCACAAACTATGGTGTGTGTATATATATATATATATATATATATATATATAATATTTATATACTATATATGTGAAAATGGGTCAATCATGATGTACTGAATCATTTCTTGAGGCCCCTAAAATGCTAAGACAATCCAAATGCCCCCCCCCCCCCCAAATGCCCCTCTTCTGGAACGAAAACAGTACACGGTAATTAGGTAGAGGCATGGTGAGTTTTTTAAAGTTGTCTTTTTTGTCACTTTTTTGCGAAAAATAAAGAAATTAAACAAAATGTATTTATTTATTTTTTTCACAAAGATGTCACTTTACCAACATTTTATTTTATTTCTCACACACAACATAGGCGTTATTACAATTACATATCAAAACAAAAAGGACAAAGAAAGAGGAACTAGGAATGTATGGCTACCTGATACTACCCTCCAGTTAGTTACCCCCACACTGAAAAATAAATACAAGTGGGGCTCTATGGCCAATATAAAGCATAAAAAAAAACAGCACCAAAAAAAACATATGGTCAAAGGACCAAAATAATGAGCCTCAGGGGTATAGTAAACCAAATACAAAAACTGTATTGATCAAATAATTAGGACAAAAAAAAAAAAAATATGAAACCACCTTCCATCACCATAAAAAAGACAACGTTGTCTAAAAACCAAAAATGCATCTAGACGCTACATACACATCCATACAATCCAACAAACAAGTACATAGTGTACGTACTAAATGTACAGAGTAAATGACTGTATATAAATTCCACCAATAGATGTCCAGGAGAGATACTATACATAACACAAGGGGAAAGGCAAGACAACCAGGGCAATGGGAGGAGCTCAGGCATAAAGTGCATATAGCCCAGAGCTCACAGCTAAATAGCCCTAATATATCACTCCAAAGAAGTACATCGGGGTGTAACAAATATAAAGTACAAGGGAGTACACACATATGTATATGCATATAGGCCTTGGTGGACTATAACTGTCAGCAGAAATCAGAAAAAGTCACATTAGCCACAGCGGGAGCATATAGCCAGATGGTTAAAAGCAAAGCAACATGAACAGGGAGATGACAGCATGTGGTCAAGCAGTAGCACATACTGCAGAACAGACACTGTCTCAGGACCTGATCTCACAGCAAGATGAAGCAGCCACAGCAGAGGGTGAAGCAATGTGCAATGTAGTGAATGCCACAGTGAAAAACAGTCATTCGAGTATCCACTTCTCAACCTCAGCTGACAGAGTGGATAAACACAGCTTATGCATAAATACCATACATCGGTAGTGCCTCCTCATGAGTCGTCCGCTGTATGCAGGATCAGTCCCTGTCGCTCAAAGCAGGACGCCGTTGAACTGTACCATGCCGTCTCCAATGTGGCGGAAGTAAAGGACATGTAGAGCGCCTCAGCACCACAGCATCCAGCACTCTATTACTAGCACGCCCCATACCGATGGAATGAGTGGAAGGCGTGATGGCAGACATCAGACTCATAGGTGCATGATCTCAATTCATTTCACCGGAAAGACCAGCTTCGTCCTGATGCATAGAGGGGCCCAAAACCCAAGTAGGACCTTTGGGCTTTCTAGGGGCATAAATTACACATGTAATTTCCTGACTATCATATTTCATCATAGTCCCTGAAGTGCCAGAACAGAAGAAACACCCACAAAATGACTACATTTTGGAAAGCAAACAGTCCAAGGTATTTTCTCAAAGGCATAATGAGTTTTTGGAAAATGCAGGAAAGAAAATTAAAAATATTTTTTTTTTAAACAAAGTTGTCAATTAATAGGATATTTTTAACACACGCCATAGGCATAGAGTTACACTCCAAAACATACTCTACTACTTCTCCCAAGTATGGCAATACCACATGCATAAAACTTTTTGACAGCCTAGCCAAATAGAGGGCCCCAAAATCCAAAAGCACCTTCTGGGGTTCCAGGGGCATAAATTACACATCTATTTTCCTGACTAATTATCATTTTTTTGTATGCCCTGGAGCAGCAGAATAGCGTAAACACCCACAAAATGACCACATTTTAGAGAACAAACACCCCAAGTCATTTTTAAGAGACAGGGTGAGTCTTTTAAAGACTTTGTTGTTTGCCATAAGATTTTGGAATAATACGGAAAACAATAAAATTCCTTTTTTTGCACAAAGTTGACAATTTAATAAGATATTTCTCACACACAGCATAGGCATACTTTTTCCACCCCAAAACACATTCTGTTACTCCTTCCAAGTGGCGATACCACATGTGTGAAAGTTTTCATAGCCTAACCACATAGATCGGCCCAAAATCCAAGGAGCACCTTCAGGCTTTCTAGGGGCATATATTATGCATCTAATTTCCTGACTCACATTTTTGGAGGTTGCCTCTGTATTTAATTGGTCACTGAATATAGCTTAGTGTAGCGTCACCTCACCTACATATAGTAGTCCCAGTTCCTATAAACCAAGGAAGCCTAACCTACTGATACGTTGCTGCCCCCAGGAATGCCATGTTCACTAGACAGGAAGAACATTAGACTGAAGAAAGGAAAATCAAAAGAGTTCCTGTGGTTCCAGGAGTGTCGTTGTCTGCAGGGGATGGCTAGGAATGGTGTCTTGCAACAACACAGTCAGCTGGATGTGCAGATGGGTCAGTTAAAGGCAGCACGCAGTGACATGGCTATCAAACATAAAAAAGATAGGTTCAGGCAGCAGGCAGAAGCATGGTCAATAAACAGGCCAAGGTTTGTACAGGAGGCAGGCAGAGGCAACATTGCGTTGGTGTGGCAGTGATCACAAACACTGTTGCTGGCTTCAGTAGTCTGGTGACAATTGGACTAGTGTAGCGATGCTTAGGAACACTGTTACTGGCTTGCACTGGTGTGGTGACACTGGGACTGGTGTGATGACAATTGGAACAACATTGCTGGCTTACACTGGTGTAGCAACACTGAAACAGGGATGTGCTGGCCATAGCGTAGCCAAAGCTTTAGGGCAAATGCACAGGCGCGTTCCTGCAGGTGCCCGTCTTGCCGGACACAGGCACACGAATATGTGCATGTGCACAAAAATTTGCACGCAGGTGCGAATGCCTATGCGCATGCGTGATAGCCATTAACACTGACCCCAAATGGCCTATATAAGTGCAGCAGCTGCACTAGTACCTTGCTATCTGATCTGCAGCTTTACCCGTGTTCCTGTTGCTGTGATCTGTGCTTGATTCCTGTGTCTGACCTGGCTTATCCTGACCACGCTTGCTCTCCACCTGTCCTGACCTCGGCTTGCCTTAGACTTTGTTTATCTCTGCTCATCTGCTTGATATTCTGTTGCTTACCTCTGCCTGTATCCTGACCATTCTCTGCCTCCCATTTATGCTTATACCCGATCGTCTGTTGCTGACTTGGCTTGTCTAACCCTGTGTCCAGTCCTCCATCTGTCCTGCTCTGCATTGTGCTTGGTGACACTGGTCCTCCATCTGCTGTGTGCTGTCAGCCTTCCTGCATCTGCTACTAGATGCTGGGGTCTGCTGTTCCTGCTGCCATACACTACTTCAACTACCCAGCCCAACTCTGGTGACGCACCTGCCACACACCTCTGCAACCAACGGAAGATCTTACAGTCAGTCTTACCTCACTGCACTCTTGCGGCCACTGTCGCAACCTCAGTTGTCCTTGAGCCGGGGCCGTATGAGAGGTCTCCCTCTACACATCAGGCTCTGCCACAAGGTGTATTACAGTAACACTGTTGCTGGCATACACTGATCTGGTGACATTGGGACTGGTGTGGCTTAAAACTGTGGCTTGCTGCACTGATCAGTTGTGGTGCCAATCAAGAACACTGATTATAACTACACTGGTAAAGCAACACTGTGGCTGGTGTGGTGGTGATCGGAGAACTTTGACTAGCTGCACTATTGGGGCTCGTTCCCAGATGTAGTTGGGGAGTGTTAAAACTGCTACCCACTTTAGCTGAAGCGACAGCAGAGGGTGGTATACACATGCCATGGCTGTGATGCTTTGCTTCGCAGCTGTGGGGGGAATTATACCACCTGTACGCCTGCAGATCCTGCAGATCCTCACCTATTGGAGTACTTGTGCTGGGTTCAAGGGGTTGAAGCAGGTGGTGAGGAGTAAATATAATGCCGTTCCACTGCCTCTTAAATGCTCTCTAAAGAGCCATCTGAACACAGCAGGCTCTTCAGAGGTCATCACTCATGTGAACGAGTCCTTATGGTGACACTATTACTGGTGTGGCAGTGATCAGAGACACTGGGATTGGTGTAGTGGTGTTCAGGGACACTGAGGCTGGTGTGGCAGTGATCAGGGACACTGTGACTGGTGCAGCAGAGATAGGGACACTGTGAGTGGGTGGCAGTGTTTAATATTTATCATAGGTACTTATATAGGGCCATTAATTTATGCAGCACTTTACCCATATTTTGTACATTCACATTGGTCCCTGCCTGCAGGGAGCTTGCAATCTAAGGTCTCTAACACTCATTCATACATACAGTATAATAGAGTCAATTTAGACAGGAGCCAATAAACCTACCAGCATGTCTTTGGAGTGTGGGAGGAAACACACGCAGACACAGGGAGAACATGCAAACTCTAAGCAGGTAGTGTTATGGTTGGGCTTCAAACCAGCAACCCTAGTTCTTCTGGACAGAAGTGCTAACCACTTAGCCACTGTGCTGCCTTTTTAGGGGGTGATTAGAGATAATGACTGGCAGCACTGATCTGGTGACATTGTACTGCTGTTGTGCTGGTGATGAGAGACTATGAGGTTGATTTACTAAAGGCAAATATACTGTGCACTAGAAGTGCACTGCAAGTGCAGTTGCTCTAGATCTGAGTGGAAGCTCTAAAATTAGTGGAAGCTCTGCTGATTTCTATCATATAATCATGTGCAAACAAAAAATACATACAGTAATATTATTGCAGCCAGCCATTGTACATGATCATCTACACAGCAGTAAAATGTCACTATGATGGCATTGCACTTGCTCTGGTGACAGTATGTATGTTTTCTTTTACAATTTATTTTTTAAATACTTTCACCAGAACTGTGTAGTGTCACCACAGCGGGAGGAAGTATGGATATATCCTCAGAGAAGGACTCTTGTCTAGCCTTGCCATATATACAGTATACCAGACATCCCAAGTCTCCCACGACTTGCGGTAGTCTCCCGTCTTTGGCAGGCGGCTCACGGACACCTGCAAGTGCCGCGGGAGACTTAGGATGTCTGCAGTCAGTGACAGAGCCACTGCTTCCTGTATAGTTCCAGCTCTGTCACAGGCCGAGTCATATGAAATGCACTCCGCCTGTGACAGGAGCCATACAGGAAGCATCAGCTCTGCTCTCTACTGCAGCCACTGCTTCTTCCAAACAGTACCCGCATGACCAGCATTACCCGCCATCAGTGCCAGCAGTACTCACCAGTATTACCCACCAGCATTACTCGCTACCAGTAACCACCACCATTACCAGCCAGCAGTAACCGTCAGAAGTACCCGCCAGCAGTAACCGCCAGCATTACCCACCAACACTACCCGCCAGCAGTACCTGCCAGCAGTAATCACCAGCAGTAACCGCCAGCATTGCCCAACAGCAGTAACCGCACCAGCAGTACCCGCCAGCAGCAAGCAAAATAAGTAGAAAAGGTATGTGCATTAGCGTGTGTAAATTGTTGCAATATGTTTTATAATAACTAGTTGTATTTTGTCATAATATGTCATGTCCTTCTTCATACATGTATGAAGAAGGACATGACATTTTCTGGCTGCCTAAGTCATATGTGCTAGGGGTGCAACTATCCCCCAGCACATAATTGTAAATATCCCAGCATGTGCAGTGTTTCTGACTCCTACCACCATGACCACTTCTAGTTGTGTTAAATTAGTGCGGGGGGGGGGGGGGCAGCGCAGGAACGGCGCGGCGGTGCAGGGGGGGGCGGCATCACTGCAGAGTGCCACCTCCCTGAAATTAGTTTTTGCAGGTTGGGATGCCTGATATACAGTATGCAGTAGCTGAGCAGGAAGTGATTAAACTAAAGAAGCATTCCAGGCAGATATTACAGTTGCAATTGTTTTCAGCTCTGTGTCCATTAAAAGGACACTGCATTTATTTAATAATACCAGCTCGTGTAGGTATCATGGAGAGGGATGGGCAGCGATGGAAGCCAATCAGTTGTTCTACATGCAAATGTACTGACAAGGAACATGCTGAGGGGGGAAGAAAGCAAAGTGAGCAGAGAAATTACCTCATAACTCTGCTGTTGCTTATCCACTGCCCAATTGGCAATCGGGGGGGGGGGGGGTGGAAAAATAACACCACTGTGTACCATACTGGTAATAGAGGATATCATCCCTCATGGATGTGCTGTGTGGAAGCACAGGTGCAGACACGTGATCCAGAAGCTGCCCAAAGGGATGTGGGCGATGCCACGTGATTTTGAGCGAGATCTGGTCAATAATAGCTATTTTATGGGTGGAAGGTGAACCTACATGGGCAGGTAGAAGCAAAAGAGTAAAGAAACTTTATGGTAAGGTTTCCTTACCCTTTAGGCCTCATGCACACAGGGCTTTTGAAAAAATGAGCCGCAAAGCCAGTTCTAATGCCAGGAAAAAGCAGCGTTAAAAACTAGCTTTTAGAAGCGTTTTGTATTGGCGTTAATGCACGTTTTAGCCACGTTTAGCAGTGTTAGCATTTGGCAGCCTTTTTTCTGCCCTCTTCTCTTTTCCAACCTCAAATCCAACTACAAGAGCTTAAAAACGTCTGCTGTGGCCTAACGCTGTATGCAGCTTTTAGCAGCGTCAGGTGTTTCTACATCTTGACGCTGCTGCTGCAGAACGTGCTGGCCCTGTTTCTTTTTTACAGCTTAAAAACGCCTGTGCCACTTACAGCTCCTAAATGCCAGTGTGTGCATGAGGCCATAGAATAAAATGGAGGGGCATTTTTAAGCTGCAAAAAAAAAAACGCCTGAGGCTCCTAAAAAGCAGCTGTAAAAACGCCTTAAGGCCTTAAAGTAAATGTTTTTCCTATCTTCACTGAAACCCTTATTATCTGCAGAGCGGTAGATGTAAATATTTTCCTGGTATCCTAAAACTCTTTGCTAAATTAGAAGATAACATTTTAGTTCAGTAGTTTTGGAAAAAACAAACCTAGGTAGAGCTTGGGAATGACCTTCTTCATCGCAGTATGGTCATTGCTGGGTTCAGCTGTTTGCAGTTTTTGTTTGCCCTGTTTGTATCTTTGCCAACAACTCTTAATACTCATTGCTTCTTCCTAACTGATGGCAGCCAGGAATACTTGAAGAGTGTGGACAGATGATGGCAAGTTTGCCACTATGACACTTTTCATTGGTATTTACACACACTGTTGGGTTCAAGCATGTTGGTGTTTTTAGAATTTGCCACTGAGAACAATGCTGACATAGCATCCCTCTGTAAGTTTACAAACATATAAACATGATTGACATATATATATATATATATATATATATATATATATCACACACACACAGAATACCTTTGTTTTAGAGCTACCCAAAAGCATTAGTGAATATACAAATATATAAACTCTAACAAAAATAAAAAATAAAAATGACCCAAAATATTATTTATAATAAAATATGATAAATGTCATTATCACTAGTGCTATGCAGCCAATCCGCCCTTCACAGTCAACCTACACCATTTTATGGACATGTTTATGTAATGAGGGACTGAGGAGAGAGAGGTATGAAATCCTTAGCAGGTAGAAGCTGTATAAAAATGGAAGCAAAGGCTATCAGGCAAGGATCAGTGGCATTGCAGAAGAACGGGAGAGAAGCAGGGATCAGTGATGCATGCTGGAGGGGAATGGTAAAGAAGGCACTGGAAACCAATGACGCTGGGGCAAGATGTGACAGGATCTGTGCGGCAGAAAAACTATAAATAAGGCAGCAGGAATTTAGCCTGGTACACACAAGAAGTTTTTATTTGTTCAACACAGTGGGCTGAATGAAAGAAAAAAAAACAGAAGAGCTTGGGAGGAGCTGCTGTACTAAACTCAAATGTTAGTACAGCAATCTCCCCCACTGAGCTATTGTGTTCTGATAGGGGGGGTGCCTGCCCCCCCCCCCCCCGTGCCAGAACATACCGGTCAGCACTCTTGCCCATTGGTGGATGCCTATCGGCCGACCTTTTTTCGGGTCATGCGGACATTTGACCAGTTTCTGTCAGACCGGTTGCCATACGCATGGGTCAAATACCAGGCGATACTGCCCGATACATGGCACATGTGTACGGGGCTTAATGACACTCCACTAGTTCATTGGATGCAGCCATGTGGAGTAAGATAGGCCAGAAGGAAGTAGGGATCAATGGCTCTACTTTTAGATTGGACAGGAAGCAGTGGGTTTCAGAGACACTGAAGTTAGATGGGAAAGGGATCAGTTACACTGGAGCAGAATGGGATAGGAGGCAGTGGGAATCTGTGATGCTTTAGCAGGATGGGGAAGGTGAAAACTGGGGACTCAACACTCGTTTGCTCTTTGTTCTAACTTGCCGTTCATGATGAAATGGCAGACATGGTAACGCATGTGGTCAGAATAGCACCAGTTGCACAGCTCCCAATGTACACAGAACGATGTATTTTGGCACACTGACTTATGAAGGGCGGTGCACCCTGTGACTGTGCATGCAGCCTTCTGCTGCCATCTTTTGGTGTTACAAAACTAATCTCAAAACTGTTTGATGCTAACCAGGGCTGCTAATAGGGGGTTACAGCAAGCAGTCTGTGGTACATCAGGTGGACCTGGCTGTCCCCCCTTTGGCTGCTGAGCCCCCACTCAGCTTTGCCCTCTAAAGTTATTCTTGGTCTTCTCTGACATGCTTTCCGCTACAATATAACAAGAAATAGCATGCCAGAATTCCAACTCCTCCTTGTCCAGCAACAAAGGGGTTAAACATGTGCATACGCAAAACCACAGCCATCCTGACAAGATAGAGTCCCCCTCCCACCAGCAGAAGCTTACAACTTGACCCTGGGTGTTCAAACCTGTAGGAGGCCATGGTGTTTTATCACATACCATAATAACCTCTCTATGATCCTGGAGGCTGTCCCCATCAGGTAAGCTGTACAGTATGGAGCCCCATGGTCTTTAATGGCAGCCCTGCATATACAATATGTGCATGCTATCAGCATAGAGTAACTTACTCTACTGTCCTTTTCTATTACAATATAAATCTGTTCTTTATGTTGATATTGTAATTGCATTTATGCAAACTTTGCAAATATTGAACTCACTATGAACCCAATGAGTGTCAGGAGTCAAACGAAGAGAATGTGCTTGTAAGATTTAGATGCTGCGTTTAATTGGCATGAGGCGTGAAAGGCCTGCAATCCGCACAGACATTCCCAGCATTCCATATCTGGCACATTAGGACTTTGCATAGTCCTAGATTTGAGTTCCTATTTTAGAATGTGCTCATTATTTGAATGCTTAGAAAACAGCTGGCATGAATCATTAACATATCATAACACAAACGGTTTGTGTTCTGCTTTGTGTTGCTGTGAACGCACTACGCACAATTCATACCTATTGGCATAATACATTTATGAGGGAGTATAGGAAATAAAAATCCACCTTTCACCAGAGGAATAGGGGTGGCTATAGCTAAACTCCATCTGAAAATGTTATTTGCCTGGCTGTCATGTTGACCCTCTAACTTCAGTACTTATTGACCTGGAAAAAGTATGGAGATTGGGAAGGTCAGAGAAAAGTCTCGGTGAGTGAAGCCCCGTACACACGCAACGATTATCGGCCGACCGATCGGCCGACTTTTGTCCAGTGTTGTTGTGTTGGTTGGAATGTGCTCTAGACTGCACACGAATTTTCTCGGCCAACAAAAATCTACTTCAGAAGTGATGTCATGTGATGGTTTACTTTCCGTGTGTTTTTTCATCTCTGAGCATGCCCAGTTTTGCTCATCAGATTTTTGTCTGCCGAAATCTGTACTGACTGACGGAAAATCGGCCGTTGTGGTGACGCCCAACAAAAATTTTATAGCCTGCACACCAGATTTTTTTCGGCCGAAAAGTCGGAGTCGGTTGTCGGAAGCATCATACTAACAAGCCGAAAATCGGCAGATCGGACGTTGGCCGAAAATTCACGGCCAACTATCGACGTGTGTGTACGAGGCATAACTCCGACTACTGAAGCGAGAGCATGACAGCCAGCTACAGTGGGTACGGAAGGTATTCAGACCCCCTTAAAATTTTCACTCTTTGTTATATTGCAGCCATTTGCTAAAATCATTTAGGTTCATTCTTCTTCCTCATGAATGTACACATAGCACCCCATACTGACAGAAAAACACAGAATTGTTGACATTGTTGCAGATTTATTAAAAAAGAAAAACTGAAATATCACATGGTCCTAAGTATTCAGACCCTTTGCTGTGACACTCATATATTTAACTCAGGTGCTTTCCATTTCTTCTGATCATCCTTGAGATGGTTCTACACCTTCATTTGAGTCCAGCTGTGTTTGATTATACTGATTGAACTTGATTAGGAAAGCCACACACCTGTCTATATAAGACCTTCCAGATCACAATGCATGTCAGAGCAAATGAGAATGAGGTCAAAGGAACTGCCTGAAGAGCTCAGAGACAGAATTGTGGCAAGGCACAGATCTGGCCAAGGTTACAAAAAGATTTCTGCTGCACTTAAGGTTCCTAAGAGCACAGTGGCCTCCATAATCCTCAAATGGAAGACGTTTGGGACGACCAGAACCCTTCCTAGAGCTGGCCGTCCGGCCAAACTGAGCTATCGGGGGAGAATAGCCTTGGTAAGAGAGGTAAAGAAGAACCCAAAGATCACTGTGGCTGAGCTCCAGAGATGCAGTCAGGAGATGGGAGAAAGTTGTAGAAAGTCAACCATTACTGCAGCCCTCCACCAGTCGGGGCTTTATGGCAGAGTGGCCGATGGAAGCCTCTCCTCAGTGTAAGACACATGAAAGCCCGCATGGAGTTTGCTAAAAAACACCTGAAGGACTCCAAGATAGTGAGAAATAATATTCTCTGGTCTGATGAGACCAAAATAGAACTTTTTGGCCTTAATTCTAAGCGGTATGTGTGGAGAAAACCAGGCACTGCTCATCACCTGTCCAATACAGTCCCAACAGTGAAGCATGGTGGTGGCAGCATCATGCTGTGGGGGTGTTTTTCAGCTGCAGGGACAGGATGACTGGTTGCAATCGAGGGAAAGATGAATGCGGCCAAGTACAGGGATATCCTGGACAAAAACCTTCTCCAGAGTGCTCTGGACCTCAGACTGGGCCGAAGGTTTACCTTCCAACAAGACAATGACCCTAAGCAAACAGCTAAAATAACGAAGGAGTGGCTTCACAATAACTCCGTGACTGTTCTTGAATGGCCCAGCCAGAGCCCTGACTTAAACCCAATTGAGCATCTCTGGAGAGACCTAAAAATGGCTGTCCACCAATGTTTACCATCCAACCTGACAGAACTGGAGAGGATCTGCAAGGAGGAATGGCAGAGGATCCCCAAATCCAGGTGTGAAAGACTTGTTGCATCTTTCCCAAAAAGACTCCTGGCTGTATTAGATCAAAAGGGGGCTTCTACTAAATACTGAGCAAAGGGTCTGAATACTTAGGACCATGTGATATTTCAGTTTTTCTTTTTTAATAAATCTGCAACAATGTCAACAATTCTGTGTTTTTCTGTCAGTATGGGGTGCTATGTGTACATTCATGAGGAAGAAGAATGAACCTAAATGATTTTAGCAAATGGCTGCAATATAACAAAGAGTGAAAATTTTAAGGGGGTCTGAATACTTTCCGTACCCACTGTAACTACTTATATCTTGATCTGACAGGCCATGATTCCACTGTTTGTGTACCTTCAAAAAGTCGGAGCAGTAATATCTGCCTCTATGTTGCTCTCAAGACAGGTTTCCTTTAACTCATTTGTAATACTTAGGTATACATGATAATGCTAAACGTATAAGATGCCCTTTAGAAAGGTTTTGGAGTTTGCTGTGAATCATGGCAATTATGTCATCACTGCAGTAAAAAAAAAAAAAAATCCTATTAAATAAGAAGCTTCTATAACACCAGCAAAGATGATCCGCCTTATGATGTCACCGTCTTTTGATCTAAATCAATAGAGTGGGTGAATTAAAGGAACGATGGTGGTTAAATTTATAATTATATGCTTTGAAGGCATTACATTCAGAGACTCCATCTTTCATTTAAAGCAGAATTTGGGCTTATACTATGTTATTTTCAAATAAGAGAATTCAAGGACTGTAAAACACATGTAAAGGACAAGCCGAAGCTATACAATGATATAAGGAAAATGAGACACCAGTGTGTTATCCGAAACCTTGGATCCAAGGATGCACTTTCATATCTGCACACATAACAACTTCTCTCAAACCGTGTTATTTATTATGAGATTATCATTGTTTATCATGTGATAGTGTTTGTGTCTAACGATTGACTGCTAGGCCTGAGCACTGCATCATGGGTGGAAGTCGCATGCTTTCCCAAACCCTAATTATAACCTAGTAAAGGGATGGGCTTTACATAGTCTGTGACATGGTCTGTTAAGCCTCGTACACACGCGTCGAAAATCAAAAGGGAATTTTCATCCGACGACCGATCTGCCGATTTTCGGCTTGTTAGTATGATGCTTCCGACAACCGACTCCGACTTTTCGGCCGAAAAAAATCTGGTGTGCAGGCTATAAAATTTTTGTTGGCCGTCAAAACACGTCCGATTTTCCGTCAGTCAGTACAGATTTTGGCAGACAAAAATCTAATGAGCAAGATTAGGCATGCTCAGAGAAGAAAGAACAAAAAGAAAGCAAAACAACCCATGACATCACTTCTGAAGTAGATTTTTGTTGGGCGAGAAAATTCTTGTGCAGTCTAGGCACATTCCAACCAACAAAACACCCCTCTGGACAAAAGACGGACGATCGGTCGGCCGATAATCGGTTGCGTGTGTACTAGGCTTAAGGGTCCTTTCACAGGAGCGCTCCGATCTGATCCGCCTGTCAGTTTTTTAGGTGGATCTGATCGGATCCTCCATGCATCCCTATGGGGCAGCAGATGTCAGCGGAGACATCTCCGCTGCCATCCGCATCCGATCCTTTCCGTGAAATCCGGATGGATGGAAACCCTATTTTCCATCCGTCCATGGGATCAGATGGGATGGAATCGGATGAGAGCGGACAGGCGGTCCGCTCTCATCCGATTCCCCCATAGAGATGCATGGGGCTCTGACAGCTCTCTCTCCGCACAGGGAGCGTAGAGGGAGATGTCACCTTCCTGCTCTGTGTTTACGATCCCCTGCTGAGCAGCACGGATCTGCCTATAGAGGCGGACCGGGTGAAAGGACCCTAAGGCAGGCCATACATGATACAAATTTTCTTACAATATTCTGTACAATTTTCATTAGATTTACCTTCAGCTATGTAGTGCAAAGACCTGGGATCATGGGATACAACTGAAAGTGTTGTTTAGTTTTGACCTCAAAGTGTAGGGTTTTTGGTATCTCTAACAGAAAATTGTGCAAGAAAATTGAACATGGCCAGCTTAAGTTTTTTTACTGCATCCCACACAATGTAAACCTATTGACTTCCATGCAATTATTTACTTGTATACAAACAGAGATGGCAGGATGTTGTAGAAGAGATGACTAAGCCCCCGTTCACATGCAAGCGACGCTACTTCGCACCGCGACCTCGGAGGTCGCGGTGCGAGCAGTGCGCCGCGACCTCGGAGCGGCCGCCACGGACTTCATAACATTGAAGTCTATGGCGGTCGCCTCCGGGTCGCCCCAAAGAAGCTCTGAACCCTTTTTCTAAGTCGGAGCGACTTGTGTCGCTCCTATTAGAACGGGTCCGCAGCTTCCCTATGGGAGGCGACCTACGGCGACCTGTGAGGCGACCAGGTCGCCTCACAGGTCGCCTTAGTGTGAACGGGGGCTAATGCTCTGATCATGAAACATCAGAATAATATCACTCCAGTTTCCTGCTAATCACAGTAAGGTCCTGTAAAATGTGGCAAACATAAATATGTAATGCATGGTTTCACTGCTTTCACAGAATGAAAACCAAATATAAAATATTACTATATGCAGCAGAACTATACAGAACCTAGTTTACTAAAACTAAAAAAAATGACAAAAATCCTAAATTGGGAAAATGTCACTTTCATAAAATGTCCTGTTAAACTCAAGTAAACTCAAAATAATAGAAACATGTATAGGGCTGCCATTGCTATATATATATATATATATATATATATATATATTTTTTTTTTTTTTAAAGGCTAGCTGATTGGCTATCAGTGCTTTCACTGATCCAGAACAAGTATACGGATTAGTAAATAGGAAGTCCATTTTCCAAGCCAGTCTGAAGCCTGAGGGGCAGCATGACAGCCAAGAAGGCTCTCCAGAAGGGATCAGCAATAGGAGCATCAAGGTTTTTAATGGCATGTGTCTTCTCATAGAACCCCAAACCCCTTAACAGAAATAAAACCTAAAACAACACCCTTTGGAATAAACTGTATTGCAAATTTTGAGCAAGGTCTTTTTATTTCAGCATCAGTACATGATCTCTTCAATTCTCTTGCTAAGGAATGATCACAAACTCCCACAGACACACTGCAAAATCTAGTGAAAAGTCTTCCCAATAGAGAGGGAAGACCAGGGCTTCTGGGACAATGTGCTGTGAAGTGATGAATCAAAGAGTTGCTTGGCCATAGTAACAGTAATCATGTTTGGCACAAACTGAATGAGAAGAGCTTCATATAATTTGTGAAGAATACAGTAGTGGAGGAAATGTTAAGGTTTTCCATTGCTTTGCTGCTTCTGGGTCTTGGGCAGCATATCAACGTGCAACTTAAAAGAATGTGAGGCCATGTGCTCAAAAGTTTAAGTCAAACCTGAAATGGATCATGCAACATAATGATGATCTGAAGCACAGATCCACAAGTCCACAAAAGATAAACTCCAAAGTAGAAATGGAGGGTCGTGGCCTGGTCAACTCAAAGATCTTGTTGGAATCCCATTAAATTGTAGTGAGATTATTTGAGAATGGCAGCTCATGCAAGGACACCCAGGAATGTCTTGCAACTGAAGGCATTTTGCACAGAGGAGTGGTCAAAGTGGTTGTAAAAGCTGAAGGTTTTTTTTTTTTTTACCTTCATGCATTTCATGCATGAAGGTAAAAAACCTTCTGTGTGCGGCAGCCCTTATATTTACCTGAGGCCCATCTTGATCCAGCAATGTGCACAAGAGCCTCGGCTCTAAGAGGACTCTCACTTCTCAATGTCTGAGGCTGCAGTGGGAGCATTTGGCTGTCAATCACAGCCAGTGAGCCAATCAGGAGAAGGAGGGGGTGGAGGCCGAGCTACAGCTGTTTGTGAATAGACACGCAGAGCAACGGCTCGGGAGCAAGCCTGCTTGGGTGCCCCCAGAGTAAGTTGCTTGCTCTGTGGGGACTTGGCAGGAGGGAGGGCGAGGAGCGTCAGCAGGGGGGGGGGGGGGCCCAAGAAAAGGAGGATCCGGGCTGCTCTGTGCACAATCACTGCACACAGCATGTAAGTATAATAATAGGTTTGTTATTAAAAGAAAAAAAAAATAAACACAAGATTTTAATGTCAGAGACTGTTGGGCAGTTTTGCAAAACACCTACAAGAAGAGATAATGGTGGCCCACCATTACCCTTATTGACGTTTTTTTTTTAAACGTTCCCTATGTTTGTAATCAAGCACATCACATTGTTACCTTGGCACTGTTCAAATAAAGATCTAATGATGTTTATACGTTGAAAAAAAAAAAAAAACTATTTCCATTGGGTCTACTTACCTTTTCACTATATATTTAGAGAATATACAAGTGGAAAATCTACCAGGGGGCCAAGGAAAAGTGTTATGAAGTTGCTGACAACCTACCAGCTTCTGTAAATATACAGTGGGTACGGAAAGTATTCAGACCCCCTTAAATTTTTCACTCTTTGTTATATTGCAGTCATTTGCTAAAATCATTTAAGTTCATTCTTCTTCCTCATGAATGTACACATAGCACCCCATATTTTCCTAGAAGTCTGCACTAAGATACAAGTCAGATTTCTGGCATCCCCTGCAACAAAAATGTCATTTTTGGTGAGATACCCCCGATAGAAACATGTCTAAAGTGATGCAGGCCCAGCAGCTTCCCTCCATTAGTGCTCTGCAGCTGCCACAGCTGATAGATAATGTTGAAACTACTCCCATTTGACCCACTCAGTAAAGAGGCACAGAGGAACAAATAACGATTTCTTCAGAATAACAAAAAGTAGGAATCTGCAACAAAGTTTGGTAAAATCCTTGTAATGTACAGAGATCACCCAGAGGGGAATCCTTTTTTCTCAACAAAAGTGAAGTTACGCTTTAAGTTAAAAATTGCTGAGGGTTGAATGCTACCTTTAGGCCCCTTTCAAAGGAGAGGTTTGATTGGGTTCCCCTGTCCTTTTTCAGGCGGACCCCATCTGAATCTCCATTCTCCTTTGTAGGCAGTCAGATGTAAACTGACTTGTGTCCCTTTACACCCAGCTACCGCCAATCTGATAAGAACAAATGGAAAGGGATCAGTTTCCCTCTGTCTGGCTGGATCGGAGGGCAGTCTGGTGTAAACAGATAGCCAATCCGTTTACATCTGACAGTAGAGAAGAGTGTGCTGTGTCTGTGTCTGCTCTGCATAAGTGGAGTGTACACGGACCTATCATCCAGCCCCTCCGCTCAGCTTAGCAGGAGATCAGCAGAAAGATCCCCTGCTGAGAAAAACAGAATCCGGGCCTAAAAGTCCAACAGCAGATCAAATCCTGGCTCACTTCACCAGAAATTATGAAAGGGAAAATTACGTACAATTCTGCTGCTCAAAGTCAGTCTCATTCTACTTGAAAGTGGACAAAAAAATGTCCACTTTAATGCCACTGAGCTTTGCTATGAGATTGTATAGCAGATGGGCCTGGAAATAAAAATGTTATGCTGATGTTTGTGAAGGTTTCCCTCAAACTCCATAAACATACATAAACATACAGGTATTGGTAGGTTCACTGACTTGTGGTCACTTAGGACATTAGACTAGGTTTTATTGGAGAAGGTATTGCTATGAATGGCTCAAAGTACTCTGCGAAGTGCCACATAATTTCCTTGCTTCCTCTGTACAAATTTGGAAATAGAACTTACTACTTACACTGAAAAATGAAAGTACGCATTTTGTTTTTGTTTGAACAAATCTTTTTCAATGAACTTTTTAATGTATAACGTGGCTTAAAAAGGTTGTTATAAAAAAAATCTTCCACATTCATGGGGAAAGGGGTATTTATTTGGCATAATGCCCTATATAACTTTCTAAGTGTATATAAAATTACATTTACCGAATATGACCGTTCATAGTCATTCAGAAACTAAAGCTTCTTAGAATCTGGCAATAAATGACTCATTGGTAGTCATGCAGCCAAATATGTCGGAGGGTTACAAATGTATTGTGCTAGTGACTCCCGAGGGCAGGGCTGATTTTTCCTGTGGAATAATCCTAATTAACAAAGAATTGCATCAGTCAGTACATATATCAACATTACTCAAATATTTCTACATTCAGGAAGGGCACCAGCAATATGTTATTATCATATGGCGTAGGATATTTTTGCAGCTATCAATCTTCTGTTGCTCAATGACACCCTAAATTCTGACTCCAGTGTACCAGGTGGTGTATAGTTCACTTCCCTTTCCTCTAAATCAGCTTGTACATCTAACCCATGTACTACAACATATTTATAAATTCTAATTAACCAATTGAGACATTTTGTTTTTTTAGACCCCGTTCACACTGGGGCGACGCTACTTGCCGGGGCGACCTCACAGGTCGCGGTGCGCAGCTCGCACTGCGACCTCGGAGCGGCCGGCACGGACTTCATATCATTGAAGTCTATGCAGGTCGCTCCAGGTCGCCCCAAAGAAGCTCCGGACCCTTTTTCTAAGTCGGAGCGACTTGTGTCGCTCCTATTAGAATGGGTCCACAGCTACTCTATGGCAGGCGACCTGTCAGGTGACCAGGTCGCCCCAGTGTGAACGGAGTCTAAGTATGTATAAAAAACACGATTTGAGTAACTAATCCCTTCTGCTTAACCACTTGCCGACCAGCCACAGCAGTTATACGGCAGCAGGTCGGCAGTTTCCCTGTACCTGTACGGCAGTCCACGCGAGCGATCCTGGAGGCGTGAGCGGGTGCCCACTCGCCAGCGGGGAAGCCGATCCACGAGGTCAGTGGCCACGATTGCCGCCGGGCACCCCGATCGCTCCCCGTGTTGAGAGTTGTAAACACAGCAGACTGTTGTTCTCTCAGGAATTAATACAGAGCTCCTGTGTTCCACTTATTTAGGAACACAGGTCTCTGTGTTGATTTCACAAGCCCACCCCCCCCCAGTTAGAAAACACCCCCTAGGCTCACATTTAACTCTTTGATCGCCCCTGTGTTAACCCCTTCCCTGCCAGTGTCATTATTACAGCAACAGTGCATATTTTTAGCACTGATTACTGTAGTAATGTCACTGGTCCCCCCAAAAAGTGTAAAAAATGTCAGTTAGAGGTCCGATCCCTCTGCCACAATGTCGCAGTCCCGCTAAAAATCGATGATCTCCGCCATTACTAGTAAAAAATAAAAATGACATAAATCTTTCTCCTAGTTTGTAGATGAGATAACATTTGCGCAAACCAATCAAAATACGCTTATTGGGATTTGTTTTAACAAAAGAATGAAGCAGAATACATATTGGCCTAAAAGGATGAAAAATGTGCGTTTTTTTTTTTTTGGGGAATGTTATATAGCAGAAAGTAACGAATATTTATTTATTTTTTTCTTTCAGAATTATTGCTTTTTTTTTGTTTATAGCGCAAAAAATAAAAATCACACAGGTGATCAAATATCAAAAAGAAAAAGAAAGCTCTATTTGTGGGGAAAAAAGGGACATCAATTTTATTTCGGTACAGCGACGCACGACCACGCAATTGTCTGGTAAAGTAGTGCCCAATCGTATGGCCTGGTCATTAAGGGGGAAAATCTTCCGGTCCAGAACTGGCTAAAGATGTCCAGATTCAGAGGGCTAATACTCATGGGATCACACATTACAAATACTGTATGGCTCAATTTGTAGGGATATCCATACATGGGCATTCGCAGGTAGGAGCAAGGGGGGAAAATGCCCCCCCCCCCCCCCCCGGAATCTCAACTTCCCCTTTCAAGTGGTTGTTAAGCCACTTTATACCATCCTGTCTGGTCTGTTTAATAATCCTGTGTGCCCCTGTGTCTGTGTTTTAAAAAATAAGCCCATCTTTACCAGTTTTCAGAGGGCCGAGCGCCGCTCACGTAACTCGTCGGCTGTCTCCTCTTCCCATCTGACAGCTGCCTTCAGCGGCCGGGGCCCAGGATTCCTCACTGATGTCATTCAGGAGGGGGAGAGGAGGAGAGGGGTGGCGGGTCACGTGAGCGATGAGTGGTGCTCTGAAAACTTGTAAAGAATGGTTTATTTTTTATAAAACATAGGCACAGGGGCACACAGGATTATTAAACAGACTGTAGACAGGATATGAAACTTTAAATTAAATTACAGCAGCAGGAGGAGAGGGGAGGGGGGGCACTGACACAGGAGCAGACAGGCAGGGAGGGAGGGAGGGGGGAGAGAGGACAAAGGAGGACAGGAGGGCTGCAGATGACGGAGGCACATAAACTGACCACAGTGTCAGGGCTCAGCAGCCATGGTATACCTTGGTCAGTTTACAGAGGTGAGGACAAAACCAGATAGGATCAGCCAGGTATTTTAGGTGATAGAAGGGGCCAAATTACACAGCACAAGCACTGTGCTGTATAACATGCTTTAAGGGAACAGGATCAATATATATATATATATATATATATATATATATATATATATGTGTGTGTGTGTGTACACACAATAAGAAAATCGGAAGGGAAATATCGTCCGATGAACGATCTGACGATTTTTCAGATTGTTAGTATGGTGCTTTCGACAGCCGATTACGGATTTTCGGATGACAAAAAACTGGATGTGCAGGCTATAAAATTTTTATCGTCCGTCAACACAATGTCCGATTTTCGTTTCATTAGTACAGTTTTCGACGGGAAAAAAAATCTTGAAAGCAAGACTAGGCATGCTCAGAGACGAAAGAACACATACAAAGCAATCCAACACATGACATCACTTCTGAAGTAGAATTCTGTCATACGGGAAAATTCATATGAAAAGAACCTCTTCACTTTCGACATGAGACTAGCATGCAACAAAAACAGATGACAGATAGTTTGATAATCTTATCGTGTGTGCTGGGCTTTAGAAATGCTTTAAAATAAATGCTGCTTTTTGCTCTTTACAAATAAATACTCAAAATAAGTAAAATGACTACGCCCCTCCCCTGCATAACATTGTTGAAAAGGGGCGGGGCATAGGTGACCTTAAAATGATGCTACTTAGACGCCAGTTCAGATTTGTGTCACCAAACTTTGCTAAGCCAACAGAGTACAAAAATGTATATAAAGTATAGATGTGTTTAGGCTCTAGCAAACGTTACATTTGTATTATAGTTGATCTTTATTAGAGGGCCGAATCACGCCAGAGCGTGGTTCGAGAAAGGTCAGTTCCGTGCGCATTTCCTGCCCACGATCTGCTGTGGGTATCAATATATTCTTAACACCCCAAACGCAGATCGAAAAATCAGTGCATTCGTCTGTGCCATTTCAAATGTTACAGTAGTACTATGAAATTTGGTTGGGTGCATTTTTTGAAAAGTACTTCTAATGCGATTTAGTGCAATTTCAGCCCATTCAAATGAATAGGCTGAAAACTGCATTACACTGAAGTTGCACAGGAATTGCACAAAAGTGTCCCTGTGCAATTCAGGTGTGAACTGGCCGAAGATGAATTTCAATGGTATAATAATTACAATTCAATAAAACGTACTGCTTTTTTTGCAAATTTTGTAGTTCCATAAGTGACATAATTCAAGGATAGGGAATAGTGCCCTGAGGAACAGCATATAGCATAAACAAAAAATGTGACAGCATGCAATTTAAAATGCAAATCAGGACATACAACATAGTATAAAATAAACCCTTTTTTTAATTATTGGATAGAGCAGGTAATGCTGCCTCCTGTCAGGGTATATTTGTGGTGTGTCCCATTAAAGAGATTTTTATTTAATCCCTGTTCTAGAGATAAAGGGGAGTCAGAGAAAATCTTGTTAAAAGTGAGGGGAACTTCCCCTTCAAACAGCTCTCTACACTTTATCCATACTATAAAAAAAAAAAAAAAAATGTGGGCTTTAGGTTTAGTTCACTCTAGTGCGACTCTAAAGTTACATAATTTCCAGTGCGACTTTCATGCAACTTATTACACTCTGTGGCTTTTGTAAGAAAACTGCATCAAAGTAGTGCAGGTCTTTTTCAAGATGCAACTTTTGTCGCATAGATTTGAACAAATGCCATTGAAATAAATGAGTTTCGACTTGTCATGTGACTTCATGTGTTGCAAGTCACATGACAAGTCGTGCTAATGTAAATTGAGCCTTAGATGCACATTAAAATTCAATTTTTTTGGGGTATATAAAACATACATAGAAAAAGAGGCAAGGACAGGAAGCGCCATCTGAGTGTAGTATTAGTGTAAATGATTTAATAGCAAAATACGGTCCTTTGGACTTCCTGGTGGCCATAGGATGTGCTACAGACCTCTCTCTATCCTAGCAGCCTGTGGATACAGCTTAGTGCAAGAACGTCAGGTGAGACCCGAGTGACCCTCTACAACAGATAAGGCACCTTTGATTGCCTTTATCCGGCCCTTGGGGCACTATTCCTCCCACTGACAACTATGGGGCATTGGTTTTCCCACTGACACCAAAAACGGGGCACTATTCCCGCCACTGACACCATTGATGAGGCACTATTCTTCCCATAAACAATTGGTCACTTTTCTTTCCACTGGCACCGATAGGGCATCATTTCTCCCCTTATATTAAAGATGGAACATTATTTACTACCACTGATGTCAGGATATTTTCTACTTCTGCTGGCCACACTCTGGCCCCCCAAAGTCTAAAGTACAGTAAGCATGGTCCTTTATTTAGAAAGTTTGGAGACCCCGGATTTAAAGAATAAGATCATCTTTAAAAAAAAAAAATAATTGTTTGCAGGTAAAAAAATATGCATTTGCCATTCTTCTTTTTAGGAGTTTGAAAAGTATTGTACCAGCTATCAGCAGATCCCTGGTGCCATGCAGGTCTTCTGCAGACTGTTGGTGTGAGCGGTCTGCTCATACATCGTACAGCCAAGCAGTTTTACAGCGACAAGAAGAATCAATGAACTACCATAGTGTGGTAGTTCATTGAGAACTACAAGCCGACAGCTGCAAAGGATGTTGGTAGTTGTAGTTCATTCATCCACAGAACTTGTGGGTGAAGCCCCGCACGGCTGCGCTCTTTTGAAATAGTGACAGCTTGTACGGGAACTTCTCCCCATACTGCTGTCACAGGGAGAGAGGGAAATGGTGAGCGGCTGCAGCAGTGGAACAAGTTACATGTTCCACCCTAAGAACCGGTGGCTATAGGTTACTGCACTTTAGAATTAGAGGATTATTGGATAAGGCTGATCTGTAAAAAACAAACCCAAGTTGTTTTAGAAAAAAGGTGGTAATGATGAAAAAAAAATAGTTTGCTTTCAATTATTAACTGCTTGCCAACCAGCCGCCGTAGTTTTACAGCGGCAGGTCGGCTCTGTCCCGCAAAGCAACGTACCTGTATGTCGCTTTGTGGGAACGCTAGCAGGGTGCGCGCACCCATTTGCCACAGGGGAAGCTAATCAGTGGGTCCAGCTCCCGCAGAGACAGAACGGCGGTTTGACATTGTAAACACGGCAGACCGCTGTTCTGTCAAATATGAACACAGGGATCCGGTATTCCTCTTATTTAGGAACACAGGTCTCTGTGTTCATGCAGAAAGCCATCTCCCCACAGTTAGAAAGCACCCCCTAGGGACACATTTAACCCTTTGATTGCCCCTGGTGTTAATCCTTTCCGTGCCAGTGTCATTAGTGCAGTAACAGTGCATATTTTTAGCATTTACTGTAGTAATGTCACTGGTCTCCCAGAAATGTCAAAGTCAGTTAGGTGTCCGATCTATCGGCTGCAATGTCGCAGTCCTGCTAAAAATGGCTGATTGCCGCCATTATTATTATTATTTGTAGATGCGATAACGAATCAATATACACTTATTGGGATTTTTTCACCAAAAATATGTAGCAGAATACAAATTGACCTAAAACTATGAAAAAATTGATTTTTAATTGTTTTTTTATTATTGGGCATGTTGGGATAGCAGAAAGTAAAAAATATTGTTTTTCCAGAATTGTCGCTTTTTTTTTTTAACCACTTCCCGCCCACCCTATAGGCAATTGATGGTGGGAAGGTGGTTGCATTATCCTGACTCGCTGTCATACGACGTCCAGCAGGATAATGCGCTCTGCGTGCCCCGGAGGGTGCGCAGAGCAGCGATTGGTGCTGCGGTGTGTCACAACGCATCTCCGATCTCGGTAAAGAGCCTACTGACGTAGGCTCTTTACCATGTGATCAGCTGTGACCAATCACAGCTGGTCACATAGTAAATAGGAAGAGCCGTTGATCGGCTTTTGTCAGTTCGTGCCTGATAGGCACAAATAGAGGAGAGACGATCTGCGGCTCTCCTGACAGGTGGGGGGGGTGGGGTCTGTGCTGGTAACAGAGCATTGATTACCAGCATAGACCCTTGGGGGGGTGCCACAAGAGCCATCAGGGATGCCCATTCATGGCCACCAGGGATGCCCACCCATGACCACCAGGAATGCCCACCATAGCCACCAAAGATGGCAATGCATATCAGTGCTGCCTATCAGTAACCATCAGTGCTGCATATTAGTGCCACCTCATCAGTGCCAACCCCATCAGTGCCTGTCAGTGCGGCCTCATCAGTGCAGGAAAAAACGTATCCATTTACAAAATTTTATAGTAAACAAAAAAACTTTTTTTTTTTTTAACTATGCGGTCTTTTTTTTATTTGTGTAGCAAAAAAGAAAAAACCTTGCGCTGAGTAAATACCACCAAAAGAAAGCTCTATTTGTGGAAAAAAAATGACATCAATTAGGTTTAGGTACAGTGTTGCATGACCGCGCAATTGTCATTCAAAATGCAACAGCTCTAAAAGCTGAAAATTGGCCTGGGCAGGAAGAGGGTGTAACTGTTCTGTATTGAAGTGGTTAAAGCACAAAAAAATGAATAGAAAATCTCACAGGTAATCAAATACCACAAAAAAGCTCTATTTGGGGGAAAAAAGACATACATTTTATTTGGGTACAGTGTCACACGACCACACAATTGTCAGTTAAAGTAACGCAGTGCTGAATTGCAAAAGATGGCCTGGTCATTAACCACTTGCCGACCGCCGCACGACTATTTACTGCGGCGGTCAGCCCCTCACAGGCAGAGTAACGTAGTACTACGTCGCTAGCCTGTGAGGGTCTAGGGAGGGAGCGCGCGCCCCCAGAGGTGCGCTCCCGCGTGGTCACGGACACCCCCGCGCGTGTGACCGGCGGACCCGATGTCCACCGGTCACTCGGCGATCGTCGGTGGAGAGGGAGAAAGGCAGGTGGCTGATGTAAACAAGCCACCTGTCATTCTCCCCTGTGTAGAAATAGTGATCATATGGTTCTACTATGTAGGACCGTTAATCACTGTTCCTACACCTCAAGCCACAGCCAATCACAGTTAGAATCACGCCCCTAGGGACACACATAACCCCTCCCTCTAAAAAAAAACCCCTTCACTGCCAGTGTAATTTTACAGTAACAGTGCATATATATAGCACTGATTACTGTAGAAATGTCACTGGTAACTCCAAAAGTGTCAAAAATGTCAGTCAATGGTCCGATCTGTCCACCGCAATGTCGCAGTACCGCAAAAAAAAAAAAAAATCGCAGATCGCCGCCATTATGCGTTAAAAAAGAAAAAAATCTTTCCCTTTGTTAGTAAACGCGATAACTTTTGCGCAAACCAATCAAAATACGCTTTTTGCGATTTTTTTTAACAAACATATGTAGCATAAAACAAATTGGCCGAAAATGTTAAAAAATTTTGATTTTTACATTTTTTTTGGGGGGAATTTCATATAAAAAAAATGTGAAAAATATTGTTATTTTTGCAAAATTGACGCTCTTTTTTTATTTATAGCGCATGATAAAAAAATTTCAGAGGTGATCAAATACCACCAAAAGAAAGCTCTGTTTGTGGGGAAAAAAGGACGTCAAATTTGTTTAGGTACAGCGTCGCATGACCGCGCAGTTGTCCGTTAAAGTCGCGCAGTGCCAAATCGCAAAATAGGCCCTGGTCAGGAAGGGGGTAAAATCTTCCGGGGCTTAAGTGGTTAAGGGGGGAAAATCCTTCCAGTCCAGAAGTGGTTAATTCCCACAAAAATAACAGAATCCAGCTGAATGTTGGAGTAGATAACGCCTCTATCTTATGGGATGTCATAAAGAACGGATTCATGTGTAAAGTGAACCTGGGAGGGAGCGGTCACTGCTGGCCTGTTTTAAAGGAACAGGCACCAAGACCCATCCTGATGCTGGCTTCCATACCTAGTTGGCTACTAACCTAAAACAAGCATGTACCTAAATACTAAGTCTGAATGGCAATACTAATCAAGGTTATTTTCTAACTAGGTGGGAAGGCCACTGTTAGCATCAGCTGTACATGCCTGGGACTTAATAGATTATTATTGGCTACTCCCAAATTTCTGTCATTACAAGTTTACTTTAACAGTAAAATTAGGTGACTGACATTTCTATGTAAAAAAAAAAAAAAACAATGGCCATCAGGAAAACAAGAGAAAACCATAATTGAATATGTGCGCAATAATTTAAACAGAAAATAATGTTATTTGGTATAAAGTATTGACTATATTCTTACAGCAATATTGACAAAACATGCAACAAGGATACCAAGTAAATAGAAATCTTTAATTTTGACTGACATATGTTTATTAACATTTATAGGAACTGTATGTATAAAATATACATTTCATACAAAGTATACGTTAATGTGTAATGGGCAGCAACCCAGATCAATTAGTTCTTCTTTCACCAAAAGTACTACAGCAAGCAGTATATTGATTGGTCATGTGCACATCAGGTTTGCCCCAATGCACTGCTTCTTTTAATTAGCTTAACATGCATTATTGTTTGGTCACCCTATGCACTTGTATATAACAAATACAGATGCGGATTACAGATACGGGTGTAAGTGCAAACATACATGACTAAAATACATGCAAAGCATTAGAGGCTAATTCCTCAAACAGTTCAACAGATTATTTTATACACTCCTGTATAAATTGCAGTAGTTATAGTATATCTCATCGGATGTTTAAATGGAACCTGTCAGGATAGAAATACTGAAGTTGCCTATTTGGCAAGCTCCAGTACTACTCTCCCAACATGCATATTTTGTGGGGTAAATAAGTACTGAAATACATATTTTGTGCATTCAAAAACAAGTCAGCAATGGTGGCTTCCAAGTTTTTATTCTGACAGGTTCACTTAAAACAGAAAAATTAAATAGGCATTTGGTTTAATAAAAAAAAAAAACCAAATAGGAAGCATTTCTGGTGTACGGAAAAATATAAATTTACACTTAAAAGCCAACACTGCCTCTCGCAAGTGAATAACCAAGCTTGTTGCGGTTTCCGATGAAGGATGTCAAGCCAACATATGTCTCAATTAAAAGAGGCTGGTTTAGAATGAGGGCTCCATTGGCTCGGCCTGGCACAGGATTTGTCTTGTGTGCTTCTTGTACAGCTTGTATTAGGTGATTGGTAAAGCTAGACAGCTGCAAAGAAAAGAGAAAAAGTCATTAAGAATCTCAATACTGAAATATCATATGCGCCACAAAACTAAACTAAGTGTTTTTACAACAGAAGTCACATTACCTTAATTTACACAATTATTTTGTATATTTTTCATTTAGATTTAGTGTTTTCATACTGTACCATCTTGTTCTGAAGAAGCGGCCTTGTGCCGTGAAACACGACTTATATGATCTAACTTATTACCCTTTTTTATTATAAAAAAGATACCCTTGGCGTCTTATACGCCAGGTACTGTAGCTTGAGCTAATTACAGAACGTCCTTATTAAATATTTTAGCCCGCTGGATGTGTATACAGTACCTTCGGCAACTTACAGAACGTCCCTGTGCTGTAATACTCTATGTACCGTGCTGAGCCAATCACCGCAAGCAGGGTATTCTATTAATGCATACAAAGCCTACTCGGATTGGCTGAGGCGGGCTTATACAACCTTTGCCAATCCGAGCGGGCTTTGTATGCATTAATAGAATACACCACTTGCCATGATTGGCTCAGCGTAGTACATAGAGTATTACAGCACAGGGACGTTCTGTAAGTAGCCAAAGCTTACTGTATACACATCCAGCGGGCTAAACAATTAATAATGGAGAAGTTCTGTATGTAGCAGAAGCTACAGTACATATTAGGGCACATCCAGCAGGCTAAAATATTTAATAGGGACGTGATGGAGTCGCAATAAATGTACAAAAGTGAACAAACATTGCGGGTGTGGGCGGGAGTGGACAAAAACATTGCGGATGCGGACAGGAGTGGAACACAAACATTGCGGGTGCGGGCGGTCCTGGTCATACATTTAGCGGGTGCGGGTTTAATAAAACAGTCCCACGCAGGGTTCTAGTTCACATGTATACGGACATTAATATGATTTATGTGGGTTATTCATTGCACATGTACTCCTATTTGTATTTACAAAATCATTTACAGATTTTTTGATATTTGCAAACAGGTTGGATAGTTTGCAGAATGAGATATATATATATATATATATATATATATATATATATATAAAAAATCATAAAAGTGGCACATTTGCTGTATAAACTACCTGTTTTGGTCTAGGGGACATAGAAAAGAAGATTTGATAACTAAACTCTGTTAGACCAGTCCCTGAAGCATCTTCTCGCCCTTTATTCCAGCGGTCTAAGGTCCTGACCTGATCAAGATGCTGGGTCCATAACCATGTACTGAATGTGATAACTCCAAGGGACAATTCACTAATGGAGCATAGCGGAGTGCTGTCTGTCATGGAAGAGGAGACTCAGGTAAATAAAAGTGCTTTTAGAGCCGGTTCACACTACCGCGACCAGAAAGTCGCCTCATAAGGGGCGACTTGTTAGCGCGACTTCAGCACGACTCGTGAATTATTTTAAGTGACTTATATGATAGACGACTTTGTATGACTTTGTATTTGGCCAATAGAATATGATGTGTTGTGACCTAATTCCCCTTTTCTGTTTTTTTTTTACTCATTTCCTCATTGCCCACCAAAAAAAAAGTTTTTAAAAATTGTCGTTTTTGACAAAGAGCCAATTATTGAAAAAATTATAAAAAAAAAAACAGAGATTTCGTTGGATTTAGTGTCGGGGGGGGGGTCTAAAAAGTGTACCTGTGAAGTTTCAGCTCTGTAGCATGTCCAGAACCAGAAAAAAAGATAATTTTTCTTAGAATATTTATTAGCGCGGGGATGGGTTCCGCTCCCGTCACACCTGGGCGTTTTTGTTTTAGGCGTTTATTGGGCATTTTTTGGGTGTCTTTGGAGGCAGGCATGACATCTGAACTGTATAGGGGTATATATACACACACACACGATATATATATATATATATATATATATACACACACACTTACTGAAATAATTTGCAGGGATGGTGTTACCCTCCTTTCACACCTATATGTGTGTATGTATGTATGTATATATATATATGTGTGTGTGTGTGTGTGTATATATATATATATATATACCCCTATACAGAAGTTCAGATGTCATGCCTGCCTCCAAAGATGCCCAAAAAATGCCCAATAAATGCCTGAAACAACACACCTGGGCGTTTTTGTTTCAGGCGTTTATTGGGCATTTTTTGGGTATCTTTGGAGGCAGGAATGACATCTGAACTTCTGTATAGGGGTATATATACACACACACACACATATATATATACACATAGGTGTGAGAGGAGGGTAACACCATCCCTGCAAATAATTTCAGTAGCGCAGGGATAGGGTTCTGCTCCTTTCACACCTATATGTGTGTATGTGTATATATACATATATGTGTATGTGTATATATACCCCTACACAGAAGTTCAGATGTCATGCCTGCCTCCAAAGACGTCCACAAAAAAGCCCAATAAACACCTGAAACAAAAATGCCCAGGTGTAAAAGGAGCAGAGCCCCATCCCTGCTCTACTAATAATTCTAAAAAAAATGATCTTTTTCTTATGGAGGTCACCCTGCCATGGATGAGTTCTGTCACCCTGGCATAGCAGTCAGAGTCAGTTCACCCTAAATTTCACTACGGTCACCCTGACACTTAAAACTTTCCCTACAGAAACTAGATTATTGAATCGAACTATAGTGGTATATAGTACCCTAACTACACTGCATATTCCTTTCCTCACACTAAGTGTCCACCAGTGCCACGTATCAGTGCCACGAATCAGTGCCCACCAGTGCCACTGCCCACCAGTGTCACGAATCAGTGTCCACCAGTGCCACATATCAGTGCCACGAATCAGTGTCCACCAGTGCCACGTATCAGGGCCATGTAGCAGTGCCACGAATCAGTGTCCACCAGTTCCACATATCAGTGCCACGAATCAGTGTCCACCAGTGCCACTCACACAGACCAGGCAGAGATAATGATATATAGGAACTGTAGGCATGGCTGCAATGTGGGGAATGCCTGGCTAATTTTCCTCCTTCTTCCTGGAAAGTCGGATCACAAGTCGCTTCAAATAAGATAAGGATCCGACTTGGAGGCAACTCCCATTGAAGTCTATTGGCACAAGCCGGAAACAAGTCGCCTCAAAGTAGTACAGGACCCTTTTTTCTGAAGTCGGAGCGACTTCAGTAGTGCATATTAAGACGGCTCTCATCTCAAGCTACTTGGGGCGACTTGAGGGCACACAAGTCGCCTGACAAGTCGCGGCAGTGTGAATGGAGTCTTACTCTCCCCTAGAATAAACAGTCAGTTAACCCTTAGGCCCCTTTCATACTGAGGGACTGATCGGGTCTGCCTGTCAGTTTTTCAGGTGGACCCGATCGGACCATCCATTGCGCTTTATGGAGTGGTGGATGTCAGTGGACATGTGTCCGTTGATATCCGATCCTGTCTGCTAAAAACAGACGGATGGGCATCTGTTCCCCATCTGTCTGGTGGATCGGATTGCCTCACAGTCAGATGGAAACGGACAGCCCCATAGAGAACAGCGGGCGGTGTCTGCTCTGTCATCTACCTGCTCAGCAGGAATCAGCGGGGAGATCCCCTGCCGAGCCATCAGATCCCCTGGCGGAGTCCGCCAATGTGTAAGGGACCTTATAGTGAGGGCTCAAATCCACTGCAGGGCAGCATTTTCATATTTCCTGGAGTTGGGCTTTATATTATCTATATTTGTACACCATATATCCGCACCCATAAAAAGACCCACTATTTTCTGTTTCTGTGTTTAATATATTATTATATGTGTACAGACTTCCTGCCTCTGTTTTCTGTAGCGCTTCACAGTGGTTGTGTTTTATTGCTCCTTCTTTTAATGCAAGTCTCTGAGTCAACCAGATCATTGAAAGTAATGCAGTCCATAACTGAATGATCAACAAGCAGGAATGATATGAAACTAGGATCTAGTTTATAAATCAAAGAATGCCTATATACTGTAAGTAAACTATTAATGTGTTTTGTGGTTAGAAGTAACTTAAAGTAAATGTAAACCCAATCACTAAAATCTCATAGCACAGGTTTTTTAATAAACAGACATTTTAAGTATTTTTACATTTTTCATTAAAATGATATTGGGTGATCCTGCCGTGCAGACACTTCCTTCTACAGGGTGACAATGAGCTCTGTCCCAGTCTACCAACTGTGCTCCTGCGTTGTCACCCTGTCACATGGGCTTCCGATGGTGGCTAAAAACAGTAGCTTCAGCACACATTATGAAGACACAGTGCACTGATGTCACCACTGTGAAACCCACACTGAGAAATGCTGTGCAGCCATCACTAGAGACTGAGTGCACGCATGTAGCCAGTGAGAGGCTGCAAAGAGACTACAGAGGATCAGCAGCATTAAAAGTAATGCAACAAAGGATGCAAAGGTGAAAGCAAGCATTTAATTTAAAAAAATGGCAATGGTTTATGATACATAGTGCTTTAGCAAACTAAATGTTATATAGTTGGGGTTTATATAGGGCTAGTTAGGGTTTCAGTCAAACACTAACTATACCTAAATCTACTCCCGCCCCTATTCTAAGCCTATTCCGTCTACCCTGTAAAGGAACTATATGTACAGTGGGGAAAATAATTATTTGATCCCCTGCAGATTTTGTAAGTTTGGCAAATTACAAAGAAATGAAGGGTCTATAATTTTTATCATAGGTGTATTTTAAATAATAGAGACAGAATATCAAACAAAAATCCAGAAAAAAACATAAAACAAATGCTATAAATTAAGTTGCATTATGACCCTAAGAACACCATCCCTTCAGTCAAGGTGGAAACATGATGCTTTGGGGCTGTTAAAGGTACAGACCCACTTTGTGCATTGAGGGGCAAATGGATGGGGCCATGTATTGTAAAATCATGGCTGGGTCTTTCAGCATGACAATAACCAAAAACATACTGCCAAGGCAACAAAGAAGTGGCTCAAGAAGAAGCACATTAAGGTCAGTCTCCAGTCTACATTAAGTAGCCAGTCTCCAGACTTTAATCCTATAGAAAACTTATGGAGGGACAGAAACCTTGAGTAACCATGTGACAGTCAAAAAATTTAGGATTTAGAGAAGAGTGGACCAAAATCCCTCCTGAGATGTACACAAACCTGGTCACCAACTACAAGAAACGTCTTACCTCTTCTTACCTCTGTGGTTGCCAACAAGGGTTTCTCCACCAAGTACTATGTCATGTTTTGCTTGGGAATGAAATACTTATTTTACTCACTGAACTGCAACTTAATTTATAACATTTGTATCATGTGTTTTCAGGATTTTTGGTTGATATTCTTTCTCTAGAATTTAAAATACACCTATGATAAAAATTATAGACCCTTCATTTCTTTGTAGGTGGGCAAACTTACAAATTCTGCTGGGGATCAAATATATTTTCCTCACTCTATACTTACCTATTCTGAGGGCGCTCTGGTCCAGTCACATGATTGGATTTTATTGCCAGCTTCAGTGAAGAGGAGATATTGCTGACAACAGTTGCAGTGCCTAGGCCATGACACTACCCCTAGGCTTACCATGGAGGTATCCATGGTCAGCCGTCCCTCCTCTACACTGAAGCCAATGCTGGGTCCCAGTCATATGACTGGACCGGAGTGCCCTCAGAATAGGGAAGTATACACATCTTTCCCTTACAGGGTAGACAGAATAGGTTTGGAATGGGGGTGAGAGTACTTTTAGTTAACGTTTGACTGAACTTCCACTTTAAAGAACAAAAGACAGAAATGCAAATTTCAATAAAGCCCTAAAAACCCAGCCATTAATTGTAATGTCTTTATATTCACTTTTTAGAATAATCTATATATGCAGTTTTACATAAGAAGACTAGAGGGACAAGAAAATTCAATGGAAAACATTATGCAAAGCGACATGAAAAGCTGCTTTATTTTGTACAGAATATAATACATCAGTAGGAAAGTAGCGACATATCGTTACATTATTTGTTAAGACAGCTGCACCACCTTGTAATGCCCCAAGGTACTACTCCAATGTAGCACACACCTGGGTTCTAATATATCCTTATGGTGATGTCTTATAGGTACAGCTGTGTACTCTTTGCGCTCTATCTATACTAGTTTAGGTTTTGTAAGTGACAACGTTTTAATACACATGTAATAAAAGATATTTAATATGATATTGAACATAAATCTGGTTCTCCGTTAGTACATGATTTTACTAAACTACCTAAAAATACCTATACACTGACTTTCAAGCTCTTATGCTACGCTGATGAAAAGAGAAGAATGGCACAAGATGCCCTCTAGTGGGAATATTAGTGCATATATTTTCCAGATTAGTTTATTTCAACTGGGGACACTCCACTGCAATGTGTCGAAATAAGTGAAATCCGTTGACAAGGTTGAAATGATGGCCATCTCTGTTATAATAAAATTCATCCAACCGGAACAGGCCTGATTTACAGCTATGTGCTGGTTTCTATTTGTACATGTTCCGGAGTTCATGTTTCAGGAAAAATGCCTTCCTCCTACAGGCTGCAGAGGTTGTACAGCTTTACAGCCCACATATCTGAATTCCTCAGAACTCTTGTCATAGGAGTAGCAAAGCCATCTACAATGTACATGACCTCATCAGAAGCAGCTATGTAGAGCTTCCTTACAACTACCTACACAATAAAAAAAGATTTACTGTGCTTTTTATCAGCCCACAATTTACTTAACGCTGAACTGCACTCTGATATACTTTAACACATGTTTTATACCCATACATTTGATTTTAAAAACATGTACAGAGATTTAACAGATATGCCACACATATCAAGAAACTTGAACTTGCAGTGGTGGTTCAATGGTCAGACCACCCAGACCATAGCTTTAGCTCTTATTTGCTCCCTTTTCGGTCCACTAAATATTACATTTCAAAGTGTTTTTATCGGTTTTAAAAGTGCAAGAAAACCCTGTTGAGTTTGGCATTTTGGGTCCTATGTTCTTTTTTATCCATCAGACAAGGCAGGGTTGACAACACGTGCTTAAGAATTCAGAGGTATGTTGTCATGTTAAAGAGTAGGTTAGAAACGCACTAGATTTCTGGCACATCAACAGGTTTTTTTTCTGTATTTGCAGCGAGTTGAAAGGAATAAAACATGAAGAAATCTGCATGTATTCTAGAGATGTATTATATATATATATATTTTTTTTTTTTTTTGGTCTCGGCCTTGCTATATGCTTTACCTATACCATGGCCTAATTTGTTTGCAGGTCTGTAGATATTACTCTGCCCTGGCATTTGACATGTATATCACATACAAACTCTTACACTCCCAAATACATACTGTTATCTAAATACATACATTAGCTATAAAGACTGAGGTGAAAAGTTGAAAGCCTACAAAGTAAGAGGTGATTGCCAAATAGTACTTTAACTACAGCCATGTGACTCCTCTAATGAGCCCTGGAGTCTTTCCTTCCTTTTTGACCACATGTCCCACTGGAAAGGAGAGGGGCTGTTTATTTCACTTTTGGTCCTGTGAGCACATGAGGAATTAAGGAGGAATCTCTCTAAAAGTAAGCAAAATCCTCATTAATACAGCTTTCACCGTTGTTCATCTACGACTTGGAAGATGCTCCCTTCCTGTTCTGGGGACAATGGTCACTAAGACAAATTGAGGAGGCAAATCTCCCTAGTGGGAGCACAGACAGGAACAAAAAGATGACAGGGGTTCTAACCCCTCACCAATCTATCCCTCTCGTAAAAAGTCCACACCGAAGCCCTCACCTCTAATACTAATTGCTCTCTAGGAACGAATATACACATCTCACTGGATAGCGAGGAAAAGACGAAGGCGTCTTTGATGTACAAACTCTGTCTGACAGCCAGGCTGTTTCTTCTCTTTGCCATGAAATTTGATTTGCCCATTGGGGGGAAATGGATTTCAGGGGGCAGACAGGAATAGATTTTGTCAACAGCTAGTGCACAAGTGAGTGGTTTATGATTTGAATGGTTTATTTGTGGAAGTAGTTAATGTACAGCAGTTGCCCTACCCCTCCTAGACACTGGTCCATGAGTTCTTGCACCTTGGACCACACACTTATTGGGAGGGTATGATTTCAAATTAAAGTACCGCCCCAAAGGTTCGAGTGTAAGGCTGAACTGAACTGTATAGTTATCTGTAAGATGCTGCTGATTTTACAATTTAGTGACATTCATTTACCTGACAAATCACAGTAAATTGCTCAGAGTAGTTCTTCAGTGGGTGATCAATGAAAGTAGAGTAGGGTATATCTCTGGATAAAGGATTCCATCGGAAGAAAAAGGGAATTTCACGCAGTTTGTCCCAATGGATACGAAGACCTTCTCCTTCCCTCCTGCAAGTAAAACATAATTGGTTTTTAAAATTGTTGATGAAAATATACAAAACTGAAGGGTAAAAAAAAGCAGTGACTTCTATATGTTTATGCAGAACCTATCTGTCTTTACCCAAATGTGTTTAGGCAAAACCTTGTACCAATCCATGTCCTCATTTGTTCAGACAAGGTGGCGATACAAAATTCTAGTGCATAATGCAGATATAGTAAGATTTAGTTATATGGTGGTTTTTGTCACTGGTAATTATACTAATCTCTCAGTAAAATTGCAGTACACAGTAAAAAAAAATTATCAGACATATTATTTCCACTGTTTTAATGTTTTACAATTGGACCATTTCTATACATTACATTGGGGCTCCATGTACTAAAGTTTCAGTGCTAGGAAAGGCTTTCTTTTCTCACTGCCACTATTCAGTTTTAAAGAGCCCCTTTGAATGACAGTTTGAATCTGAACGTCTGATCAGATTTATGGCAGTAAAAAAGGGCACTTATTTGAACCCGATTCTCTGGTAAATGAGGCCCTTTGACTCACATTAACATAACTTACTAAATATAATGAGTCATACTGAGAATCTGCTTATTAGATAGCAATGGTGCACTGGCAATTGCTGCTTTGTGTGTTTGCCTGGACTGACTAGACAAGATTTTCTATTGCAGGAAACTTTCTAATCTAGACAACCAAGTAAATTATTATTTTTAAAATCTAAAAATGAAAATATGGAGATTTTTTAAATATTTGAATATAGTGAGTAAATTGATTGGTAGATAAAATACTGCTGACTTGAAGAGGAAGAAGATCCCTCCTATTCCTTTCTACTCTGTGCAGTCACATAATATGAACAGCCATCTGTTTGAAGACTTTGTGCAATATGCAAAAAAATATAGTGTTCAGGTCACACAGCTATATATTAGCTAAACGTGTATTTATTGTCCTTCTGTGCAAAGTGTATAATACACAAAAATAGGATAATATAAAACTATATATATATATATATATATATATATATATATATATATATATATATATATATATACACATACACACACACACACACACAATATATAAAAGTGAATATGATACGGAAACTATTACAAAAATGACTAAATTATTACCCAGTGCGTAGTCATGACATCCCTCTATACAGCAATATCTCATCCAAAGGGTCTGTCTGCAGTCCTTAAAGCGGTTCTAAAGCCTAAACATTTTATACCTTAAGGCATTTCTTTAATGATGGTAAAAAATGTTTAAGCATCAGCATTCCCCCTTTTTACTTATCTGAGCCTTCAATCAAACTAGCGCTGTGCACATCTGCAACTCTTCTCTCCCCTCACTTATGGTCTCACTGGCTTTGCTGGGTCACCGGGAGCCATCGTCTCCCACTGCGGTCATTAAAACCACTTGCCGACTGCCTAACGCCGATTTACGTCGGCAGTCAGCCCCTCACAGGCAAAGCGACGTAGGTCTACGTCGCTAGCCTGTGAGGCAGTGCTGTATCTTGGCCTAGGCCAACAAGGCCCAGGCCTAGGGCGGCACTTTGCAGGGGGGCAGCAAAAAAAATATTTCATTATTTGTATAATGTCTAAGGACTTCCTATTTATTATACACATAAGTGAAATAATCCTATAATTACAATCAGTGGTAGCAAACACAAGTCCAAATATCTTAACAGAGTAATCTTACTAATCCTGTGACATAAGGCTGTACTAATAGGCACTGATAAGGCTGCACTGGTGACCACTAATGAGACCACACTGATATGCTGCACTGATGGGCAGTAAAGAGGCAGCACTAATAAGGCTGAACTTATGGGAACTGATGAAGCTATGCTGATGGACACTGATAGACTCTTGTTATGGTCTGTGGTTTACAGATGACAGGGTGGGTCATAAACAGGAAGGGGTGTGGCCTTTATAGGAAGGGGGGGTCATATTTAAATTAGGGGGTGCACATGTTTAGTCAGGCCTAGGGCAGCACAAAACCTAAATACATCACTGCTGTGAGGCTCTAGGGAGCGAGCGCGCGCCGCCGGAGGCGTGCTCCAGCTCGCTCACGGACCCCCCGCGCGTGTGCCCGGCGGACCCAATGTCCACCGGGCACTCGTGATTGTCCGTTACAGCGGGAGAAAGGCAGGCGCTAATGTAAACACAGTCGCCTGTCATTCTCCCCTGTGTAAGAATGGAGATCATACGGTTCTGCTATGTAGGACCGTTGATCTCTGTTCTTACACCTCAAGCCACATCCAATCACAGTTAGAAGCACGCCCCTAGGGACACACTTAACCCCTCCTTCTCAAATAAAGTTAACCCCTTCCCTGCCAGTGTCATTTTTACAGTAACAGTGCATATGTATAGCACTGATTACTGTAGTTATGTCACTGGTAACCCCAAAAGTGTCAAAAATGTCAGTCAAGGGTCCGATCTGTCTGCCGCAATGTCGCAGTCCCGCAAAAAAAAAAAAAAAAAAAAAAAAAAATCGCAGATCGCCGCCATTACTTGTTAAAAAAAAAAAAAAAAAACAACAAAAATGACAAAAATCTTTCCCTTAGTTAGTAAATGCAATAACTTTTGCGCAAACCAATCAAAATACGCTTCTTGCAATTTTCTTTTACCAAACATATGTAGCATAAAACAAATTGGCCTAAAATGTTAAAAAATTTTAATTTTTTAAATTTTTTTGGGGGGAATTTCATATAAAAAAAAATGTGAAAAATATTGTTATTTTTGCAAAATTTACACTATTTTTTTGTTTATAGCGCATGATCAAAAAAATCGCACAGGTGATCAAATACCACCAAAAGAAAGCTCTGTTTATGGGAAAAAAAGGACATCAAATTAATTTAGGTACAGTGTCGCACGACCGCGCAATTGTCAGTTAAAGTAACGCAGTGCCGAATCGCAAAATAGGCCCTGGTCAGGAAGGGGGTAAAATCTTCCGGGGCTTAAGTGGGTAAAAGCCAGTGATGAGGGAGCGGGGCCGAGTTTCGCTCTCTGTGTCGATGGACGCAGCAGCAGGGCTTAGGCCTGAGCACACACAAGTGCCCCCATGAAGTTGCATCCTGGGGGGCACTGGACAGAGAGAAACCGGGGGACCCAAGAAGAGGAGATCTGCGGCCACTCTGTGCTCTGTGCAATTCCATTGCACAGAGCAGGTAAGTGTAGACAGGTTTGTTTTTTTTTTTTTTTTTAATTTACCTTTACAATCTCTTTAACCAGCTTCTGCACTACCATCAAGCTAGCTTTAACACAGGGGTAGCCTGATTCATTTTACACCAAAAATATTTGCGTTTGCTGGAAACATTTTTCCTCTAAATCCTTGGCACTACTAAGGGGGCAAGTTTTGCTCCAGTTACTGTATGCCAATACGTTTATGGAATGAATATGGGATATGGGTTGACTTTTATATTTGGGTAGTAAGGCTGGGATTGGGATTGGCTGACGGCTGGCGCATGCGTAGATGAGGGACGCGGCGGCCATTTTGTTGGAGGGAAACTGACCGCATATCGGCTGTATGTCACACAGAACGCTGACGCTTGGATTTTTCATGTAAGCTGCATTTTTTACCCTTAATAAAAGTTGAAGAAAGTTACTGCACTATGAGGGGCACTTTTTCTTTTGTCTTCTGAGTGTGACAAGGTTGCTGAAGGTGTTCTCAGAAGGCAGCATTAGAAGGCTGAAACAAGGGACTTGATCTCACCTATCGCTGGTTCACATGTGTTTACTCTGGGCGTTGTGCGACCCCTTAGGGTCTCTTTTACTGGTAAGAGTATTTGGTGACTCCTTTTGGTGGTGGACCCCTCCTTTTCTTCACTACTTTGGGATTGCTTTGGACATTATTCTTCTTGAGAAGTCTTTTGCACTGCCAAGATCAATTTTATTATTATCGAGATTAGCGCAACACCTTCCCCTTACTACTGTGCTTTAGAGATATCGTATTCATATCTTTTGTGTCAGCTGCTTTTCTTTTTAGGATTGTACTGCTCTGATTTATACTTTTAATATTAGCGCAGCAATTTTGTATAATTATATTTTATATTTAGGTGAATAACTCTGTTTCCAGAAACTTGGTCTGCTATGAGCATTATACTGATGTGCACATTTAACAGGAAAAATGAGGATCTTATAAATAATTTTTTTAATTTTTGTAATAATCATTTGGGTATCAAATTCAACTCTGTAGTCCTATCTGCTGAAAAACATCAATTTTGGGCAGTTCTGCAGGTCAAAAAGGAAATTAACCTTATAATTTATTAAATTATCTAAAACTTACTACACTATTCATTAGAGGACATTGGAGTATCCACTCCTCTTCCATTCAAAGTTGACTGCCTTACATCCTCTTGAGCTTTGTATTAGTAGATCGGTTTTAAAATATAGAACAACAGCTGTCGCTTTTGTTCTATAGCATTAAAAATTGTAAATATAGATTGTTGCATTTATACCATTATCATTTCTTTTCTGTCTTTACCCTTTTTTTTTTTTTAACATGTGTGGTACATACTATGGTATTTCTATTGTGAGAAAAGTGTGGTATCCAATCTTCTTTTCTGATCTATGTTTGGAGTCAGTCTGCACCACCAGACAGATTCCAGTACCTGAAGTGTTGTTGTATCAATTACTTTCAAAATCTGCTAAATTTCTCTACACTGAGGGAGGCCATGAAAACTGCAATTGTCCATATGACTTGACAGCTAGGTGTGGCAATTGGAGAAGTATCAACTCTTTCAGGCCGGCTTCACACATATGCGGCCGCGGTTCCCATCATGGGGTCTGGTGCATTCCTGTTCACTGGTTTAGATGTGAATCAGGTTTAAATCTTTGCCTGAATTCGCACCTGAACCAGACCTAAAACACACACAGGACCCTTTTGGAAAGCAGACCACGGCCGCCCCGGACCTGTGTGAACCGGTTTCAATGACAGCTGGTCACACTCGCATGTCATGCAAATTGGATGCGGGGAAACGGGCCTAGGAGCAGATCCTTCCTTCTTTTTATCCAGAATATATATATAGCATCAGGTGCATAAATAAATAATTTCCACAATTCCAACCATTTCGCTAAAATAGAAAATTAATCTCTAGCTTTTGGATTTGTATTAAAGAAGTAAGAACATTTTCATTCTGTTTTCAGAAAGGCAAAATGTACTTTACAGCACTTTAGGGAAAATACTTTTTGGTTTCTTCAGGCCTGCCTCATCATACTCAACCATCTATCTCAGTTGAGAAGAGGTAAGTCATCTGAATGCGTTCACTTCAGTGGGGCACACCACAAGGTAAACTTCAGCAGCTCTGGGTACAATGAACACCACCAGATCTCTCATCTTATCTTTCCCAAGGGAAATTTTACCTTTCCCTGACCAC
Source organism: Pelophylax lessonae (assembly GCF_965119305.1). NCBI lineage: Eukaryota > Metazoa > Chordata > Amphibia > Anura > Ranidae > Pelophylax > Pelophylax lessonae. Next base: position 300,867,132 of record NC_138770.1, read on the forward strand.
ATTTACCTTTTTATTGCCACTGGACATTGACTAATTTACTACTTCTCCTTATTCCCTCTACTTGTTAACCACTTGAACCAGGCCTTTTCTAGAACTTTTTGTTTAAAAGTTTAAATTAGTATTTTTTGATAGAAAATTACATAGAATCCCCAAATATTATATCATTTTTTTTTACCAGGGAGCCTAGAGAATAAAATGGTGATTGTTGCACTATTTTATGTCTGACAGTATTTACACGGCAGTCTTTCAAATGCAATTTTTTAGGAAAAAAATACACTTTAATAAAATAAAAAATAAAAAACAACACAATAGTTACCCTAATTTTTTAGCATAAATGTGAACGATGATGTTACGCTGAGTAAATAGATATCTATCATGTCATGCTTTAAAATTGCGCACATTCGTGGAATTGCCACAAACTACGGTACTTTAAAATCTCCATAGGCAACGCTTTCAAAATTTTTACAGGTTTCTTGTCTAGAGTTACAGAGGAGGTCTTGCAAGAATTATTACTCTCGTTCTAACGATTGCAATTATAACCGACATGTGTGGTTTGAACACCATTTACATATGCTTGTGTGACTTCCATATGTGTTCGCTTATGTGTGCGAGCATGGAGGGATGGGGCGCCTTACATTTTTTACTCTTTTTTAATTTACTTTTTTTTTGTTTTTACACTGTCCCTTTATTTTTATTTTTTAATTTATTTATTTTTTTATCACTTTTATTTCTATTACAAGGCATGTAAACATCCCTTGTAACAGGAATAAGGATGACAGGTCCTCTTGAGAGGTCTGTGGATCAAAAAGACCCCAGATCTGTCATTTACCTTTAAAATCAAAAGAAAAAAATATATTTTCTTTTACTTAAAAAACAAAAAAAAAAACAATTGTTTATTATGGCCCGGGAAACTGAAGCAACGTCAGACATCGCTGTGGTCCTCCAGGGGCAAAGAGATGAGTGGCGGCCATGTTGACCTCACTTGTCTTCCTGTCCAGTTAATTGTTGCATCATATCCTTCTTGGGCTTTACTGATGGGTCAGGTAAGCAGGGGTACGACCAGGAACCGGCAAAAGAGGGGGGGCACCCCTCCTGCTGCTCTAAAAGGGATCCCGCAGCGAATTCGTCCGCTAGCTGCTGTCGTAACCCTGGTATTTAACGTCAAAGTAATGATGTATTTGGACTATGGGCCAGTCTGCAAGTGGTCAGGTAGACTGCAACGATCTAAATTACAGCATGAATGGTTTTATATCCTCTGGTTGTCATCTACTTTTGGTGCATGAAGGTTTCTTCCACACACTTGGCTTTTACTGATTCTAGGAGGCATGACCAGATGTGGCCATGCTGCTGCATAGTAAAAAGGAACTTGTGAGCAATAAGGGTACTTTTAACTCTCAACAAATGATGGGTTACCCAAACTGACCTGCTTTTCCCAATGTAGAAAACAACAGATTTTTGTAGCTTTTTTACGAACAGCATGACAAAAACATAATAGGTACGCAATTGTCCATCACAAAAGCATGTTCAAATTTTATAAAGCATGTTTTTACATTCTATACAAAAGTACACAAGCATAACTCTTATGTAATAAAACGCACAGGCTAAGAAAATAAACCCAAAATCCTAATGGCAGGAGATGTCCAACATCAGGATGAATTTAACTTTTTTCAATTTAAAAATATCATAGTCTTAACATGACTAACTCAGACAGATAAATTTTACTGGATATTCAACAAAATTAACTACAGTTAAATGTATATATATGATATATGAGACCTAATCATTTTTGCAAGTAATCCTCTTTAAAAGATTAGATATCATTCTGAAAAAAATGATGAATTGCAACGCATGCCATTCCTTCTCTATAGGACAACAGTTTTATTTCAACATTAGAATGTTTTCTTTGCATCTGGTAACAAAACCCCAGCTTAGTGAAAACTCGGTATGTGTGGTTAATGGAAAATCTTGGCAGCCATCCATTTAAACAATTCACACAATAGAAAGTTAACAGCTTTTTGTGCTAGTACACTACTGTACAAATTTACCTACCTACACAGTCGGCATTATGGAACCATCTGTCCTAAACGTGCAGGCATGCGTTGTGCCACAAAACATTCCATGACAAGCGAGGTAAAACTGGGATTTTTAACCTACCATAAAATCCATTTCTCTGATGTTCATTGACAGACACAGCTCCTGATATTCATAACCATTGGGTTTTACTGCCCCCTACAGGAGTAGGACACTAGGCAGAAAATAATTCTGGCTACACCCATGGGCAGTCCCAGGGGGTATACACCCTCTCTGCTATAGCCACTTAGTTTTTTAACAAGCAGTGTCAGGAGAAATAACTCCACAGAAGGGTGGGTGGGTGCTGTGTCCATCAATGAATATCCAGAGAAATGGATTTTACGGTAAATCCCATTTTCTCTTTCATTAATTGACAGACGCAACTCCCAATATTCCTAACCATTGGGACGTCCCAAAGCAGTGTTAAAAATGAGGGGTGGGAACAACAAAGAAATTCCCAAGTCTGAACATTAGCCAACCAGGCAACAGGAGATCAACCAAACAACTGGAGGCCACCTGAAAAAAAACAACACAGCCTCAAAGAGGATCAGGTCCTCCTAAACAGAAGCCTGCAAAACCTTGCGCCAAGAGAAGCATTTGCAGATGCCAACACATCCACTTTTTAAAACTTTGTAAAAGTGTGCACGACCAGGTGGCCGCCTTGCAAATCTGTGTCACTGATGCCTGATGACGGAAAGCCCAGGAGGGAAAAGAAGAACCTGACGCCTGATGGAATAGGCCTGAACCACCGTCTGTCTGATCCATCTGGAAATGATCGCAGAGGAAGCGGACAACCCTTTCCGAAGTCCATCCATGAGCACAAAAGAGAGAGTCTGACTTCCTGAAAGACTCCATACCTGCCAGGTACACTCTAATTGCCTGGAACACATCCAAGTCATGTATGGCAATTTCCTTTGCAGGTTTAGGCCTGGGACACATGGAAGGCAACACAATGTCTTCATTCAAATGAAAATCAGACAACCCTTGGAAGGAATAATGGACTGGGGCAAAGAACCACCTTATCCCTGTGAATCACCAGGTAAGGCGAACGACAGGATAACACCGCCAATTCTGACAACCTGCACACAGAGGTGATAGCCACTAAAAAGGCCACCTTCTGGGACAGCGTAAGCAGGGGAATCTCCCGAATATTTTCAAAGGGAGGTTTCTATAGAGCTGAAAGCACCAAATTAGGATCTCATGGCGGCAACAGAGTCCGCACTGGAGGAACCAAATGTCAGACACCCTGAAGAAAGGTACGCACCAGGGAGTGTGTGACCAAAGGTCGTTGGAAGGTGGTCACCAAAGCCGAAACCTGGCCCTTGATGGTACTCAAGGCCAATTTATGTTCAACCCCCCAGCCCTTGATGGTTCTCAAGGCTGATTTCTGTCCAACCCCACGGAAGGTCAAGATCTGAGCCACCAAGAAGGAGCGGGGAAGAACCCCTACAAGACTCACACCACACAATGTACGTCTTCCACATACCATGGTAGATATTCCTATAGGTATAGCTTTCAACAGTGTAGGAATCACCGAATACGATAAACCCCTATTCTTTAGCACCAAGCGCTCGACAGCCAAGCCGTCAAAGTCAGCGACTGTAAAGCAAGATGGAAGATCGGTCCTTGGGACAGCAGATCCTCCCTGAGAGGAAGCTGTCAAGCAATGTCGATGACCAGCCGCACCATATTGGCATACCAAGCCCGGTGAGGCCAGTCCACAGCCACTGAGATGACCGGAATCCCTTCTACCTCGCCTGAGTAGAAGTCTGGGCAGAAGCTTGAGAGAAGGGAAGGTGTATATCGGACGATACCGACCCCATGGGCCACCAGGCGCATCTGTGGCATCTGCCAGAGGATCCCTTGACCAAGCCGCAAACCTCTGCACCTTTCTGTTGAGCCAAGACGCCAACAGATCCACCTCGGGGACACAGCTGATGAAACCCCTGCAGGTGAAGGGACCACTCCCAGTGGTCCAACGCCTGCAGACTGATGTAATCCCCTTGCCAATTTTCCACCCCGGGAATGTGTACGGCAGAGAGGGCTGGAACAAACCATTCTGCCCACCTTAGAATGCCTCCAGAGCCGCCAGGACACATCTTGTGCCCCCTTGGTCATTGATCATTTGTAGGACAGCAGGAGGCAAATTGCAGCCTGCAATTTCTGGAATTTCTCCAGAGGAAGGAGCACTCTGGCTAAGGCTGTGTCCAGAGTCAGGCCCAGATAGTCCAGCTTTGTGGAGGATACCAGAGCAGACTTCTGAAAATTCAGAATCCAGGGGAACTCCCGCAGAGTTCGTATTGTGATTTCCAGGTTCTCCACCAGAGCAGAGGGAGACGCCGCTCGCCGACAAGATCATCCAAGTAGCCCAGTACTACGATCCCCCATTGGCGTAGCAAAGCTAACATCGGGGCTAACACTTTTGTGAAGACCCGAGGAGCAGATGCGAGACCAAAAGGTAACGCCACAGACTGATAATGCTACTCTCCCAGAGCAAAGCGGAGAAAACGCTGGTGACTGGCACATATTGGAATGTGAAGGTAGGCATCCTTGATATCGATAGAGGTGAGGGAAGCCTGATGCAGGGATGCCACCACCGTTCGAATGGACTCCATTCTGAACTCCTGTACCCGCACAAAACAGTTTAGCGCCTTGAGGTCCAGGATTTGACGCAATTTTGCCTTCCTTCCTGGGAACTGTGAACAGGTTTGAGTAAAAACCCTGAAAATGTTCCTGCTTAAGGCAGGATGGCTACACACTAAACAGTGATCATTTGTCTACTTATCTCTTGCTATTGATGCAAGCTAAAACCTATGGAGGCATGAATATTTACAGATGATCCTAGTTCGAAGCTTCCTTGAATCAAAGAGCATTGATTTAAAATAACAGCAGACAATCAATGGATCTCTGCTGTTAATTACTCTTCATGGTGGTAGTAGCAGAACAAATAAAGCTGCTAAATCAGGCCTAACAGTAGGAAGCAAATCTGTATGAACATATTTCTAACACGTCACAATATACAGCAGCGTAATTTGCCTTCATACATCAAAAATTTCATCAAAGAAGTGGTTTTTGAGAACCAGCCAAGTACCTGTGCCTAAGCACAGTCACTTAAGGTCTACCTAAGAGGAGCAGTTTAGGAGAATAATATTGTCAGACTGCTGCAGGCAAGAGGAACATTACCTATTTTTTCTCCCCCTATGATCAGTGGTCAGTATAACCTTCCAGCTGTTTAAAGGGGACAGGCAACAGGGGACAGCTGAAGCAAACCATAGCTCCCAACTGATCCTGATTTTGAGGAACTGTCCCTGATTTGGAACAAAGACCCCGTCCCTCTTTCCTCCTCATTTGTCCCTCATTTTGGTCTGATCATTATAGTTGTATACAAAATGCACTTTTTATCTTTCAAAAAGTGTTTCCAAGTGATAAAACTTCTATCCGATTTCTAAACTGCTGCATTTGTAAATTTCAAAAGCCAGTATAAAGGAATAGTAGTGGTAAAAATAAAGCACTCGTGAGTTCAACTAATCATTTTTTTTGTACAATTCTCCTTCAGGAGGCGTGTTCTTAAAAAGTTTGGAGGTATTATACCTGACAGCCTCCAATGCAACATCTATCATAATATACAGTGGTGATCGAAAGTTTGGGCACCCCAGGTAAAAATTTGTATTAATGTGCATAAAGAAGCCAAGGAAAGATGGAAAAATCTCCAAAAGGCAACAAATTACAGATTAGACATTCTTATAATATGTCAACAAAAGTTAGATTTTATTTCCATCATTGTCACTTTCAAAATGACAGAAAACAAAAAAATGACATCTGCAAAAGTTTGGGCACCTTGCAGAATTTATAGCATGCACTGCCCCCTTTGCAAGGCTGAGACCTGCCAGTGTCATAGATTGTTGTCAATCATCGTCTGGTAAGACGAGGTGATGTCAATCTCAAAATTTTAAATGCCCAGACTCATCTGACCTTGCCCCAACAATCAGCACCATGGGATCTTCTAAGCAGTTGTCTAGAAAACTGAAACTAGTTGACGCTCACAATGCTGGAGAACTCTATAAGAAGATAGCAAAGCGTTTTCAGATGTCAATATCCTCTGTTCGGAATGTAATTAAGAAATGGCAGTCATCAGGAACAGTGAAAGTTAAAGCAAGATCTGGAAGACCAAGAAAAATATCAGACAGAACAGCTCGCAGGATTGTGAGAAAAACAATTCAAAACCCACGTTTGACTGCACGATCCCTCCAGAAAGATCTGGCAGACACTGGAGTTGCGGTACACTATTCCACTATAAAGAGATACTTGTACAAATATGGTCTTCATGGAAGAGTCATCAGAAGAAAACCTCTTCTACGTCCTCACCACAAAAATCTGCGTTTGAACTTTGCAAATGAACATATAGACAAGCCTGATGCATTTTGGAAACAAGTTCTGTGGACCGATGAGGTTAAAAATCAAACTTTTTGGCCGGAATGAGCAAGAGGTACGTTTGGAGAAGAAGGGGCACAGAATTTAATGAAAAGAACCTCTGTCCAACTGTTATGGGGGTGGATCAATCAGACAGTGGCACAGGGAACATCTCACGAGTAGAAGGAAAAATGGATTCAATAAAATTTCAGCAAATTTTGGATGGTAACTTGATGCCATCTGTGAAAAAGCTGAAGTTAAAGATAGGATGGCTTCTACAAATGGATAATGATCCTAAACACACCTCGAAATCCACGGGGGATTACATCAAGAGGCGTAAACTGAAGGTTTTGCCATGGCCTTCACAATCTCCTGACCTCAACATAATTGAAAATCTATGGATAGACCTTAAAAGAGCAGTGCATGACAGACAGCCCAGAAATCTCAAAGAACTGGAAGACTTTTGTAAAGAAGAATGGGCAAAGATACCTCAAACAAGAATTGAAAGACTCTTGGCTGGCTACAAAAAGTGTTTACAAGCTGTGATACTTGCCAAAGGGGGCAGTACAAGATATTAACTCTGCAGGGTGCCCAAACTTTTGCAGACGCCATTTTTTTGTTTTCTCTAATTCTGAAAGTGTAAATGATGGAAATAAAATCTAACTTTTGTTGACATATTATAAGAATGTCTAATCTGTAATTTGATGCCTTTTGGAGATTTTCCCATCTTTCCTTGGCTTCTTTATGCACATTAATACAAATTTTTACCTGGGGTGCCCAAACTTTCGATCACCACTGTACATGATGGTCCTCCAGAATCTTAGGTCCCCAAAAAACTTAGCTCAGGAAGTAGATGCTGATCCTTGATAATGCCTAAACAAAGATGCCATTTCAGGAAATATGGAAGTCAAAGGCTTTGTCAGTGGCATTATTACTACAGGCATTTATATAGTGTCAAGAATTTACAAAGCACTTTACATACCATACATTCACAGCAGTAATACTGTGGTATCTGTGAGAATTTACAAGTATTAGTAAATATTACAATTACTTATTACTTGTATGAATGCCACTAGGCACACTGTAAGGGGTCATGCAGGGTATTATACTTTTTATTTAGTCCAACTCTATCCAGATGTATCCTCCCCCAATAGGCATTCTCATATACAGTCAGCTCTTGTAGTACTGGAGGTCTTCCCTTCTGTAAGTGTAGGCATAAACTAATTAAGTAGACAGAACTATCCCCCATACAATTAGGTCTACAGGTGTCTCCATTCTAGCTGCTCAGGACTACACGTTTTGAAAAATGCCCTATGCACTTCTGCACAAATGCCTCCTCCATGGACAAGAGCAAACAATGTTATTTCTGCGATACATTTTTGCAATTTTAATTTCTCTTGAAATGAAAAAACAAAAGTAAAGGATAAAACTTTAAGAACTACGTGAATGTACAGTTTTTTTTTTTTTTACATGTCCTCCAGAAACAGGGAAATAAAAACACAGCCCCCAGCAGAAGAAAACTATTTACGAGGCTAGTTCTGCAGTAAATGTTGGGTGTGTACAGGAAGGTATGCACACAGATAAAGAAACAGGAATATATGCTGTTTCATTAGGCCAACCAACATCTGAAAGCCTGTATTACTGTAAAAAATAAGTGTTCCTCACTCTGTCTCAAGAAATGTGACCCTTTGTTTACATTAGAAAGACAAAGAAGGTAAAAGAGCTGGCATCTCAGAGGGTATTAAATGCTGTTTTGCTGACTGAATGACCTCAAATGGAATATTTTCTATGACAAGAAGAAAAGGTGCTGGCACGGTGTCAGACAATAAGATTGCACAGTGTCTAGAGTCTATCCATAGCCGGAGGCACTTAAAAAACCTCCAGGCAGGTGCTCCTTTATCTGCTCTTTACTCACCTGGCTTTTAACCAGCATGCTCCCAAGACCTCACCTACTCTCCATTAACTATTTGTTAGCATTGGCCAGCAAGGAAATGAATTAATGCATGTATGAAACAGCCTGGGGGCTATGATTCTGGCACCTTTTCCAAACCACAATGCCAAAGTACACTAACCTGAAGCAACAAGCTTTATCTTTCAATTAATGAAGAATAGGAAAACACTTCTAATCTGGTATTGGGTAATAGCAACAAGAGTACTAACATACTAATGCCTGCTATGTTCCATCTTTTCTCCGTTAACTGTTCCAAAGGTAATCCACATATCAAATACACCAGTCACCCACACAATTACTTTGTTCTTTCTTGACATGACAAATGGGTTAGTGTCATGTCATGAATATATATGCATTTTATAGACAAGATATCGAGAAGAATTTTTCACAAATATTGAAATTATGTTATTCATGTTTTCATAACCAGAAAAGGTAATCTGAAAATAAATTATCCAGTTTTACAGAAGAACAAATACATTGTACATTTGTTTGAGCTCCTAGGAGTCTCCCACCATCAAGTTTTCTCTGTTTAAATAAAACAGTAAGTTTAGTCAATCACACATTACATAAAAGGTCTCCATCTAGTATTTACAATTGATCCATGAACAGGTCTAGCTTGCACTAGGAGCAAGTTACACTTGCTCAAGGGAAGAAAAAGTTATTATATTTAATATACTTAAAAGTTAATATACTTACCATCCCCTAAATCTGTATTATGGGGTATGACAATCTCCTTCCAGGAAAAACCCAGGGAATACAGATTATGATGCCTCTAATGCTATAACACAGTGCAAAAACATCTTCTCATGAGATCTGGGCTACTCAGCATTCCCTTGGATCTTGCTGGAAGGAGCATTTTTTCCATTTATTCCACATTTTTTGAAATAGGGGAGGGCAAAATCATTATATTGATCTTGAGTTTATAGTGCAAGGTCTTCTTGAATAAACAAATCTATCACCCAAGCAGTACTGATTATTACACATATAAATATTTGCGCTTTAACATACAATGTTGCCTGCGGACACTTCTTTGTAGTAGTCAAAAGTAACCAAATTGCATAATAATATTGATATTATATGCAAGCAATACTGGTCACCAATAATCACCAATCTAACAATATCATCAACCATGCTTAGGCTTAGGACACAAGGAAGGTAACACAATGTCTTTATTTATTTTGAAACCAGAGACTACCTTAGGAAGGAACGACCGGCAGGGACAAAGCACCACTTTATCCATGTGAACCACCAAGTAAGGTGAACGACAAGACAAGCTGCCAGCTCCGACACCCTATGTGCAGAAGAAAAAGCCACCAAGAAGGCTACCTTATGGGACAATGTAAGCAGAGGAATCTTGCGTTTACTGAAGAACCGGCAGCACCAAGTTGAGATCCCACTAGGGCAATGGAGACCGCACTGGGGGAGCCAAGTGGTGAAACCCCTGAACAAAGGGGCGACTACAAAGGGTAGCCAAAGGACGTTAAAAGAAAACTGCCAAGGCCGAACCTTGCCCTAGATGGTACCCGAGGCCAGGCGCTGCTCCACACCTCGTTGGAGGAAAGCCAAACTCCTGAGTCACCAAAAAGGAGCAGGGGTGAACCCCAAGAGATTCACATCTTCAAAGTACGCTCTTCGAACGCGATGGTAAATCTACCTAGAAGTAGATTTACTTGCTTGCAGCAGCGTGGGAATAACTGATTCAGACAACTCTCTAGCCTTCAGCACCTGGCCTCCGACCGCAAGCCGTTAAAGCCAGCGACGGTAAAAGATAAAAGATTGGCCCTTGAGCCAACCGATCTCCTCTAAGAGGAAGGGAAGTCTCCAAGGAACATCGATGACCAACCGTATAAGATCTGCGTACCAAGACTGGGGAGGCCAGTCTGGAGCCACTGGGATGGCCGTAATCTCTTCTGCCTCCAGCCTACACAGGAGTCTTGGCGGAAAGAAGGATATATCAGACGATACCAGTCGCAAACTAGCCACTAGTGCATCTGTGGCATCAGCCAGAGGATCCCGAGACCATGCCCAAAACCAAGCACCTTCCTGTTGAGACAATAGGCCAACAGGACCACCTCGGGAGTTCCCCACCAGAGACACGACTGATGAAACACCTCTAGAGGAAATGTTCAGTAGATCGATCGGTAGTCTGGATTCTTCCAGAGTCCAGACCCCCTGAGCACGAACCAGTAAAAAGAGGAAGGAAGAAATACCCTGCAAGCACCGGAGAGCGAAGCCACTGAATCAGGGTCCCTCTCATACCCCGGCTCAACAGGATCAGATTGTCTAGAGACTATGGATTCTTACCCCACATGGCAAGAATCTCCCTTTGCAGAGGTCTCGTGTAGACAGATTTTGGAATTTGTCCAATGGGAGAAACACCCTGGCTGAGGCCGAGTCCAGAACAGACCCTGATAGTCCAACTAGGTAGACGGAACCAGAGCCAATACCTGGAAATGTAATTTACAACCGAACTCCTGCAGGTGAGACTTCTTGATAATGCCCCTCGCACACGGCAAGCAGAGGAAGCGCGGATGACCGACATATCAGAATATAAAAGGTAGCCGTCCATAATATCGATGGAGGCCAGAAGATCCCTCTGATGTAGGGATGCCACCACTGTAAGAATGGACTCCATTCAAAACAACTGTACCCGCACAAAGTGGTTCAGAGCTAGAGGTCCAAGATTGGACGTACCTCGCTTTCCTTCCTGGAACCTACAAACATGTTTGAATAAAACCCATGAAACAAGCATTCCGCTTCTGAGACCGGACCGATCGCCCCTTGTAGTAACAAGTCTTGCATCGCCCCAAAGAAATATCGCAGGCGGTCTGGGGATAAACGCAGGTTGGAAGGAAAGAACCTCTCTAGAGGAGAAGACCGAAAACTCAACCTTGTAGCTGGACCAGGTTGTGGACCCACTTGTCTTGAATCAGGGAGGTCCATGGGTCCGGAAAGAAGTGAAATTGTCCTCCCCCACCCCAGCTACGGCTGAAGGTGCCCTTTCAGACAGATGAGGGGTTTGCCTGCAGGTCAATAAGGACCCACTCTCGGCAAACCAGACCAGGTCCTCATGGAACCTTCGGAGGAGATCTTTCCAGGAAGTCTCTGAACAGGCGATTCCCCACAAAGGGAAGATCACATGTAGCCTTCTGGAAAGTCTGGTCTACAGACTAGCATTTTAGCCATATAATGCGCCGAAGGATCGCTGCTGTCATGGAAAGCCCAGAGACTAAGGGAGCCGCATCCAGAGAGGGATCACAGACGAACTGCAACCCCTGGACCAACTAGTTCACCAGCTCCGCAAAGGCAGGAAGAAGCTGTTCCCCTTCAGATCCTGGCGCAAAAGATTTGCCCACTTGAAAAAGTCAGAGACACCAATGCTATGGTGAACACCAGCCTAAGGCCCGAACTGGCCACAGTAAACATGTGGCGGACCAAAGTCTCAGCTCTCCTGTCAAAAGATCTTTTAAAACCGGAGACTCCCCAACCGGAATTAGGGTGGATTTATTCAGCCTAGAGACCTGAGAGTCCCCCACAGGTGGGACTGCCCACGTACTCAACAGAGACTACTCAAGGGATACCATCTATCGAAATGCTTAGGCACTGCCATATTGCGTTTAGAACAACTCCACTGACTTGCGACAATTTTGTCACAGTAGGCGGGAAAAAGGGAATACCTTTGCCACTTTAGAGGATCTGCTGGCCCCAAGGACACCGGGACCTCTGTCGCAGCAGCATGTTTAAAGTTTCACGTACTGATACAATCAGTGCATCCACCAGCGCCTTTTCATGCACATATGCAGTCAAAGAGGAATCATCCTCACTGTCAGAGCACTCGAAGTGCGAGGACACAGACCCAGTAGGGTCGCTATATATTAAGCTCACCCTGAAAACATAACAACAAGCAGGGGAGGCTGCTGACCTCAGTGTCACAAGGAGACGCTGGCCAAAGGTACACAAAAGGACCGTCTATTAGACCCAGCAAAAAAGCAAAAGGGTTTCCCTTCATAGAGGACATAATAGGACATAGCCCCCTTGAGGGGAAGCGGGGGGGGGCGCCTGCTGTGATGCGGACACGCAGGCAGAGTACCCTCGCCCACACAATAATGGCTGCTACATTTCACTAAAAATGAAGTGCCCCCACAGCGCCACCCGGTTCAATGGAGGTGCCAGGCTTACCATATGGCCCAACAGGTCACAGGCTGCGACCTAATTTTCAGTGGAGGCCCAACTGCAATTGCCCAGATCCACAGTCCGGCAGATGCCCAGGGAGAGAGTTGGGGGCTTCAGCTAAACTCACTGAGGCCGCCCCTCAATGGGGGTGCCCAAAGTGGCTGCGTGGCCCAGTAAGCCGCAAGACGCAGCCTAAATTTGTGAGTCCCAGCGAATCTGACCACCCAGGGCAGCGAGGGGGGGGGGGAAGGCCCATCAGCAGCTCTATCCACTTGGTCATCAGCTCAGACAACTTGGTCAGCAGCTCGGACAGCTTGGTCAGTCAGCTGCGAGTAGGCCGCAAAGCGGCAGCCTAAATTTTTGGCCTGATCCGGCTGTGTGGGGTGAGTGCCCGTCGGCAGCTTGGTCAGCTTGATCAGCAGCTCGGGCAGCTTGGTTAGCAGCTCGGACAGCTTAGTCGGTCAGCTGCGAGTAGGCCGCAAAGTCTCTGTCTACATTTTTGGCCCGATCTGGCCGCATGAAGTGCGTGCCCGTCGGCAGCTAAGTCAGCTTGATCAGCAGCTCGGACAGCTTGGCCAGCAGCTCGGACAGCTTGGCCAGCAGCTTGGTCCATCAGCCGCGAGAAGGCCGCAAAACCACAGCCTAAATTTTTGGCTTAATCCAGCCACGTGACCATGGAACCAGGTGGGCACCACTCCAGGCAGACCACCGCACCATCTTGGAATGGGGGTGCTGCGATGCCACAGGTCTTGACCAGGGCTATGCGTCCTCGCGATGCGTTTAACTCACCGGCCAGCCCCCGTCAAGTGGGGCTATATCGTGGCCAACCTAGCACAGAGCTAAGGTCGGGTCGCACTCACTGGCCAGACTGGGAAGACCATAAGGATCTAGGATATACAGTTCGTTGCCCAGTCCGTCAGTTAATTGTAGTTCTCACAAGAACAGAAAATAATAAAAAGAAGAAGAATTTCCGTTTAAAAAGGAAAAAAAATGCTTAGACTAGAGATCTCAGCAAGGAACTAGGTCCTTACTCCTGAATAGGCAGAAAAAAAACTGAAGACCTATAGCAGGAAGTGGGACTCTACCTCCTGGGACTGCCCTTTAGGCAGAGTCAAACTTTTTTCTGCCTACTGTCCAACTCCTGTAGGGGGCAGCATAAACCCAAGGGTCAAAAAGATATGGAGCTGTGTCCATCAATGAACGAAAGAAAAATTTGAGATATATAGTGGTTGATAGCTACTGGCATACAGTATCATGTTGGGTAATTCTTAAAATGAATTCAGTCAGGCTACAGGCATGGACATTATTATTTGCTCCCCTCAGCTCCTCTAGCTAAATAAAGGGTTAGGAAACAGAAATGTGTGAATGTGTGAGAAGTGCTGATAGTTTATACTATTCAGGATGAAAACACTAGATTGTCCCATATTCAGCCAACTTGCTATGAGAAAAAAAGGCTCTGGATTATATTACTCCAAGTGAAGCTGAATCCAGCTTCATTGATTGCTAAATCAAAGGCGTCCATGCCGTACAGCGTCTTTGGTTGTTATGATGATGGCTACCAGCTGGATTGCTGCATGGGGGATCCAGCGGAGTCTGTTTGCAAAGACAGAGGGGGTGTAATAGGCGAATGGACAGTGCTCCTGACAGGTACGCACAACAGGTGTCCCCGACAGGGGCAGTAACTGAACAGAGGGCAGTGGCAACTGAGCTTTGCCAAAATTATACATTAGTTATTATGTGTACAAATAGGGCTTCTATCAGGGGAATGAGCAGAGAGGCTAGGAAGTAAGCAATAAAGATGGGATTTTCTTCACATCTTCACGATCAATAGTGGTTAATTGTAAAGGCTAATACAGGTAAATAAACATGAATATATGAAGCTGTATTTAACTTTTTACTGCTTGTAAGAGCTCTCCTTTAGGCAAAGAGGCAATAGTGGCGGTATGAATCAACCTGGACTCAAGAAGCAAGTTCTTTAACAGATATGGTGTTAGATGTTACAGCTACATATGAAACAATGGAAATTTGAGACCAAATCTGAACTACTTAATTTACAGCAAATACAAGAAATGATTGTACATTAGATAAATATCCCTTGCTATACTCATAGCATATCTAGTTGTTCCATAGTGGCAGTTTAATGTTCAGAAGGATACAGACCTTGCCATGAAAGTGATTTTAATGCATATACAGGTTGTTTATCCAAAATGATGATTTGACTGGAGGAAATTCTGTATTAGAACACATTTCCTTATATCGTCATTATGATGCTGTGGAGACAAGGGTACACTGTTGATATATCAGGTAGAGAACATAGTGCTTCCAGTTTTCTACTCACTGGGCACTGACCCAAGACCTAATCCTGTAGATAGGCTATCAATGTCAGGATGAAAAATTCTTTTTAGGACATGCCACAGACTTGTATCACGCTGCACTGCTAATCCAGTAAATCAGACTTCAGTGCTTCATCCAGTGTTTTTATTTTATGACCTGAAACTTACATAGATTGATAGAACAGCTACAGGAAGGTCACACTCAAACTTTTGAACTGTTTAATGCTTTGAAGTTCAGAAATCTGATTTATGCATTTGTAGCCCAATGCCATATTAAATAAAAAATATGTATAGACTATTTTCCGGTTCACAGGAACCTTCCTTCCGTTTTGTTTTATACAGATAGTAACTATAGATAGTTTTGATATAGTGAGATGAACTGCTGATGAGCACTGTGAAACCTTGTAACCATTCCAGCACACCATAACACTCACATATAAAACTGATGTTTTATAAAATAAAAGATAACCTATACACATATGCAATGTATTATACACACTGTGTATGACTTGAATGAACAATCATCACGTAACACTTGCGTGTTTAACATCAATGCTTCCTGTAATGCTATCAGCATCAATACCACTAAAAAAAAAAAAAGATAATTACTATAGGAGTACACCTCTAAACCCTGTTGATCCTCTTGCATAAAATGCATGATTACAGCCCATGGAAATGAAGCTGCATGAAAATACAGAGAACAATGTCATTGGCTGTACCAAAAATGCATGCAAATGTTATTAGGGCCACAGTTTTAAATTATCTCTGCATGCAGCATAACGTGAAAATTCACTCTCTCAGGCATCATTCATACTTGTACGGCTCCAAAATTGAACAACTTTGACGCAACTATGCATGGGTGCGATTTGGACACAACTTTGGCTTTGATCAATGATAATGGCCAACTGTTGCACTGTATAACATTCAGGTATGACTTGCATGAAACTTTTGAGGGTTAACATTGAAGTCAAAGCCCTCAATTTGCATGAAAGTCAGACCATAGTGCATGAACTTTGAAGTCACTGTGACTTTAAGTCGTACACATATGAATGGTTATCATTGGAAAATGTGGAGAAAGACTTGTCATGCGGCTTTGATATCCAACGTGGCATGACAAGTGGTACAATTGTGAATGGAGCCTAAATCCAAATTTACTATATTTAATCCTAATGCTGCTAACACTAGTAAATAGCACTCGTTTAAACTTTCTGTTTTACATTTCTTCAATTACTTCCTGGTTTCAAGGCCTAGGAAAAAATGTTTTTTTTGTACTTCCCATAAAATCCATTTCTCTGAGTTCGTCGTCGGACACAGCGCTCCATAAATCATAACTAGTGGGTTACATTGCCTCCTCCAGGAGTAGGACTAGGCAGAACAAAAAACACCTGGCTACATGCATGGGCCGTCCTCAGCTGGTATATAGTCCCTGCAATAGGTAATCAGTTTAGTAATAAGCAATATTAGAAGTATCCGAACTCTATAGAGGGGTGGGTGCTGTGTCAGTCGAACGCAGAGAAATGGATTTTACGATAAGTACAAAAATCCCATTTTCTCATGTTCTATTTCATTCATCGATGGACACAGCGCTTCATATATCATAACTAGTGGAATGTCCAAAAGTAGTGCAAAAAGGAAAAAGATGGGTGGGGAAAATAACCCAAGGCTAAACATAGGAGCCCTTAACCAGGACACAGGAGCCTAAACCGGATCACAGGAGCCCTGCCTTAAAAATAAAAGTTTAAAGAAAAAACACCCCTCAAGAGGGAACAGCCCCTCTTAAACAGCAGCCTGCAAATCTTTGCGGCCAAAGGAAGCATCCGCAGATTCCAAAGTATCGACCTGATAGAATTTTGTAAAGGTATG
The DNA here is from genome assembly GCF_965119305.1 of Pelophylax lessonae. Classification (NCBI taxonomy): domain Eukaryota; kingdom Metazoa; phylum Chordata; class Amphibia; order Anura; family Ranidae; genus Pelophylax; species Pelophylax lessonae. The sequence continues at coordinate 300,883,932 of NC_138770.1, forward strand.
CACAGGCGACCAAGTGGCCGCCTTGCAAACTTGGGATATGGAAGCCTGACGACGGAAAGCCCAAGAAGCACTCCGCACCTGAGTAGAATGTGCCATGACAGGGAAAGGTGGAACTTGACCTTTAATGGAATAGTCACCGTCTGCTTGATCCACCTGGAGATGGTAGTCGAAGAAGCCCTTTTCTTTGTCCGTCCCTAACCAAAAAGCAAGTCTGACCTCCGAAAAGACTCCGTAGCTGCCAGATACACCCAGATACACTAAAATCGCATTGAACCACATCCAAGGTATGCAAGGCAAATTCATTGGGATGAGCCAGCTTGGTATACAAGGAAGGCAACACAATGTCCTCATTCAAACGGAAGTCAGAGACAACTTTGGGGAGGAATGATGGATACGGACGAAGAACTACTTTATCCCTATGGACCATCAAATAGTGACTGAGACAGAAAATGCCACCATCTCCGATACCCTGCGGGCCGAGGTAATTCCCACCAAATATGCCACCTTCTGGGATAACGTAGGCAAGGGAATCTCCTGAATTTTCTCAAATAGAGATTTCTGGAGAACCGAAAGCACAAAATTTAAAATTGCATGGCGGCAAAAGAGACCGTACATGAAGGTACAAATTAAAGAGTGCCTGGCTAGGAGTCGCTGAAAGAAGATTGCCAAGGCAAACACCTGGCCCTTGATGGTACTCAGGGCCAACTTTTGATCAATGCCCCATTGAAGAAAGGTTAAGATCCGAGCCACAGAAAAGGATCGAGGATGAGTGCCAATCAACTCACACCAAGAAATGTACTCTTTCCATGTATGATGGTATATCTTGCTGGAAGACTACTTCCTCCCCTTCACTATAGTAGGGGTCACCGATCCAGACAGGCCTCTATCCCTCAGTACCTGGCTTTCAACAGCTAAGCCAACAAAACAAGCAACTGTAAACCAGGATGGTAGATCAGCCCTGGGGACGTTTTACAGCCACCAGGATTATTGGAAGATCCCCGCTCTTGATTCCTCGCAGGAACTGCCGAAGAAGCCTGAGCTGAGAATGATGCTGGCCTTACCGTGGCCCTTAGACGCCTGCGCCGTCTGCTAGAGGAACCCGTGATCACGCCATGAACCTCTGTATCCTTCTGTGGAGCCGAACCTGCTAAAGGAGCTGCATGTAGGACTGTGTAAAGAACTGTCTTGAAGGTGGATACCAACAGACTTAGAACCTGTATGCAAATCATGAGACAGAACTGTCTGTGTGACAGCAGCGGGTGAATCACAGCCTGTGGTTCTTGAAATTTGTCCAGAAATCAGACCTAGGTAATTAAATTCCCTGGATAGGGACAGGGGGGACCTTAGGTAGTTCGGACATCACCTGAACCTTTGCAGGATTTTGTGGATCTCCTGGACACTCACCACGGGGTCGGAAACCAGCGAAGATGTCTCCCCGCCCCAATAATAATGGTGTGGGCAGACCTTCATGCTGAAGCGGTCTTGTCTGCGGGTGCGGAGCAGCTAGCTCTAGGCTTACCAGACCAAGGTTGCTTGGATCCTCCCGGGGAAAGCTTTAAAAGGTATATTTCCCTTATTCTCCATCCCAGAAGTACAAAAGAATTTTATATGGACTGAGAAGGCGGGCCCCACGTCTGCAGAGAGGCTCCTTCCCTTTCCTTGACTGTGGCAGGAAGGTACTTCCCCCCCCCCCCCCGTGATACCCTAAATAATGTCATCCAGGGTAGCCCCAAACAGGCGATCACCTTGAAAGGACAGATCAATGAGAGCTTAAAGGCTTGGTCTGCTGACCAATTCTTAAGCCTGAGCACGTGCCTAATCACCACCGCTGAAACAGAAAGTTTGGATAGCACAGGAGCTGTATCCAAAGTTGCATCACAAATAAACTGCAGTCCATGGACCAACTGGTCTGCTAAATCAACATAAGCAGCGGGGACAAGCTCACCCCCCAGACCCTGCGCAAAGGCTTGGCCCATTCAGTTAGGGTCTGAGACACCAGGGCTGAGGCAAAGACTGGCCACAATGCCGAACCACCCATAGTAAACATGTTGCATGCCATAGCCTCCGCTTTCTTGTCAGCTGGGTCCTTAAAGCGGAGTTCCGGCCACAAAATCGACAGTCAATTTTGGGCCATCCGCTTGCTCCAGCTCACCTGAAAAAGAAATGGGTAGTTAGTATTTATTTTTTTTTACTTACCTTGTAATTGCAGAAAGAAAATACTCACCTCTCTTCCACTTCCTCCCTCGGCCGCACGGCCCGCGCCGTCACTTCCGCTTTGCAATGATTCCTGGGAGCTGAAAGTCATTGCTCCCAGGAATCAATGCTCCTGCACCGGCCCCGACGTCAGTTCTGGTGCAGGCGCATCATACCTTGCTAAACAGCTTCTGGGCATGCTCAGAAGCTGTGCAGGGATGACGCTGCAGACCCGGGAAAAACGGCGGGGCCGGCGCAGTGCATCGTGGGACCGAAGAGGACGGAAGAGGACGCGGAAGAGGATCGCGCTGGCTTCAAGCTGCCCACACCTGAGATGGCAGCGCTGGAGAAGAAATTTTAAAAGTATTTCTTCTAAAAGGTAAGTGCGAACCGGGACAGATCAGAGGCTAGCCATTGTGGAATGCACTAGCCCTGACTGTCCCGGGGGTATGTTCATTGAAAAAAAATTTCTGTGGCCGGAACTCCGCTTTAAAGCACGGGGATTCCTCTACTGGGATCATGGTTGCTTTATTCAACCTGGAAACAGGAGGGTCCACCACTTGTAGACTAGTCCACTTCTTTAAAAGTGACTCCTCAAAAGGGTAACGTACAGCAAAACGTTTGGGGACCACAAACGGTAATTTTGGTTGTTCCCATTCCTTACAGGAAAACCTGGTCAAAATAAGGCACATAAGGAAACACCTTTGGAGTGTGAGGTGACCTATGCGTACCAAACGACACAGCCACAACTGTGGCTACATCAGCCGCATCTACCATATTTAAAGTCCCATGCACTGCAGTGATAAATGCGTCTACCAGCGGTTATTCATTCGCTGCTGCGACCATGGAGGAAATATCCTCACCATCAGGTGGATCTGGGGGAGTGATATTAAACCCCCCTGGACAGGCTGCGTCAGCAGCGTCATCAGGCTCAGAATCAGATGAGGCAGACTGAGCAGGGGAAGGCAAGGGACACTTCCTCCTGGGCTTTTGCCCACACAAACACTTCCACCCGGGACACTAAGGACTGCAGGACCGCCGTAAGTGCAACCATGGGAAGCTGGGGTTTCGAGGGACCTTCCACCTCCATGAGGGGGTCAGTGGGGAAGATGTGGTTCCATAAGGAATGGAAGACCTTGCAGTACAAAAACGATCTTGTGCACCACTAAAGGATCCCCCCAAGGCTCAGGGTACCTATCAGCAGAGAAAGAGATAACAGGGACCCCCAAAGATTTACCCTACTGACCGGATAAGCGCCAAGAATTCAAACCCAGCATCATCATGGATGCTATCCCTGTTCACATGTCCTGGGCACAGGAAGAGGAAACTAAGGAGGATAAGGAGGAGCTTCGGCATCTCCACAAGGTCTGAGTCCTCCAGCATCCCCATGACATCATCCGTTACACAAACATGGCCGCCAACCGGAGACCATCTAGACTAAGGGAAATGGCCCCCATCAGCTACACTGAAGCATGCTGCCAGGATCTTTTCTGCACCCTCCGCAAGGGGACCCCCCAAAGGTAGGACACATGTTTAGAGGAGACTCTGCTGTGCACTCTGCACTGGTCTCTGCACTGGGACCCCCCTGCACTATACCCACACTGCAAACAGCAGGGCATGCACCTAGGGGTCTCATACACTGGGACCCCTCCAGACTACCAGAGCGGGACACACACTATCCCAGGACCCTTACAGAGTGGGGAGAGTGGAGGAGACCCCAGGGATCTCTACTGCATTCTCTGCCCTGGGACCCCAACTAGACTCCAAGTCCAGACAGGGGAGAAAGGGAGTGGGGGAACCCAGTTCAGTGAGGGATTTAAGGAGGGGAGGAGGGAACCTGCAGGTCCAACTGTCCCTGGAGGTTACCCACTGTACCTACCCTTCCATGGTACGGGTAACGCTCAAGACAGAACTCCTCGCCCCCGAAGAAGGGGAGCTGTCGACCAAGGGACCGCTGCAACTCAGACCCAAGCCTGGTTATATGCGACCCTGCGAGATGTTTAACTCGGTCGGTGAGGCCAATGTCACGGCCGACCCAGCACGTAGCTGCGATCTGCATGCATTTGCTGGCTGGGCTGAGGGGACCACTGAATCTACAGTAGATTATCCAGCCCGTCGCTCAGCCCGGTAGTTAATTGTAAATCTCCCAAGAGAAAAAAAAAAAAGGATGTAAGGAAGGAAGAAGGAGAAAGTTGCTAGGACCAGAGATCCCAGCTGGGAGCCTAGGTCCTTACTCCTGACTAGACAGATTAAAACGGATTACCTAGAGCAGAGAGGGAGGGTTATTTACCAGCTGAGGGGGCATAGCTAGGTGTTCTGCCTAGTCCTACTTCTGGAGGAGGCAATATAACCCACTAGATATGATTTTTGGAGAGCTGTGTCCGTCGATGAACGAAAGAAAAATGATATCATACATCCCATGAGTCTGCCTGCATGCCCGAGCTAAGGGCACATCGATTCCAGGAAGTAAATGCTTCATAATCATTTGCCCTTATTTAAGATGGCCACAGACAGAAATGCTAGGAGGGGTTTTAAAAGTGATCCCTCAGTTAAATAAAATATGAAGACATGGATGGATGAAGGAGTTTGCTTTGAATTTTAAAAATGAATTAAATGGTGTTTTTGGTTTGTGGTGCTCAGATGCAGTGTAGTTCTGTTGATAAGTTCTATAAGCACATTTTGTTGGAGTGCTGTATGGACCAAACCAACAGCAACCATTTACTTCTCTTTTAATGGATGTCCAACCACAGAAAGTTTATTGCAAGTACAGATAGGTGAAGAAAAGAAAAGCTCCATGCATATTCCTGGTGTACTGCGAATGCACCTTTGCATGCGATACAGAAGATTTGCAGTAACTACCTCACAACCAGGTATTGTATTTAATTAGCTGGTTAAGGTATTAAGAGTGAGTATGCCTGAATCTATTTTTTCATAAATATTATGACAGTCACTGTACAAGTCTACCATGAATAAAAAAATACATGGGGGGGGGGGGGGAATTCAATAAAGCTGCTGCACCACTTTTCTGTCATTAATCCCACTTTTTATTGTATTACACCAAATTTATCAAGCATTTGCAACACTATTGGTTCTGACAGCGACTTGTGCACCAAATTCAAACAGTTCTAAAAACGCACCACTTTTATATTTCATCACATTAAATGCACCATGTTTCCATTGTGTTGCAGTGAATGCACCAAATGTAAAAGTTAAGATAATTATGACCAACTGTCTTTTGGTGTGCATAGAGGAAATATTAGCACAGACAGATATTGCAAAATACTCTCATGTGCATTCTAAAAGTATCACAGCATGAGCCAGCTTCAAGTACAAGTTCTAGACAGGTACATGACTATGGAGGCACTTCTGCAAAATCTGTCTGTGGCAGTCTTTATAAATTCCAGAGACAGAGTATTATCAGTTTAAATACAGTCCCTGGAATTCATAAAGGCTGGCAGCAGGCAGATTTTGCAAAAGTGTCTCTCATGCATTCCAAAAGTGGTAAAGAATTCAGCCAATTTATGTACCTGTCTAGAACTTGTACTTGATGTTGGTTCATGCTGCGCCACTTTTTAGAATGCACGAGAGAAACTTTCACAAAATCCATCTGTGCCAGTTTTTTCTCTGTGCACACCAAAAAAGTTGGTCTTAATTAGCTCAACTTTTACACTTGGCGTATTCAAAGTGACACAATGTAAAAGTGGCGCATTTTAGAACTATCTGAATGTGGTGCACGAGTCGCTGTCAGAACCAAAAGTGTTGCAAATGCTTCATGAATTTGGCGCAATAAATTCATTTACTGTACCTGTCTAGAACTTGTACTTGAATTTGGCTCTATGTGACATGTTTTGTAATTACAGGCGGTCCTACCTTATAGTAACCAGTTATTAAATCACTAAAAATCTGCAAAAAGGCTCATTTTGATTATTTGGATTGACCAAAACTGTAATCCTTGATTCTGGGCTGGTCGTTTCCAGTCTCTTTTGAGAAAACAGTGCAGGGATGCGAGTTTTTTTACATAGCATTTATTATTATTCAGTTTTGTCGAGCGCCATGGTTTGCACATCACTTTACAAAATGGGAGACAGTAAAGTTACAATACAATTCAAGATGAGGGTCCTGCTTGTGAGAGCTTACATTCTAAAGGGAAGGGCAAGTAATACAAAAGGTATAAACTGTGAGGGATGAGTTGCTTGAGCAAGTAAAAAGCAGGTGTTTGGTTGAGGTGGGATAGGCTTTTCTGAAGAGATCGAGTGTTCAGGGATCGACCAAAGGCAGACAGCTTAGGAAATAGACATACAGTTTGGGATAGGGAGTTCCAGTGGATGGCTTTAACTCTAGAGAAGTCCTGGAGATGGGAAGAAAGCTACAGAGCAGGGGGTTCAAAGGTAAGGTGACCACATTTTTCAAATTAGCCCCGATTCACACTTATGCGAGTGCGGGAAGGCTGCGAATCCGCAGCCTGTTCCCGCATCGCACACGCACCCCCGGCAGTTCACACTGCCATATGCGATACGCTGGGGGTGTCAATGTAATCTTAACGACACCCCCAGTTTGATCTCATATCGCAGTGCGATCGTGCAGTTCGCACAGGATCGGATCGCACAAGTGTGAACCGCTGTGCGATCCGATCCTGATGCGGCTGCCAAAAAGGGTCCCTGTGCGTGTTTGGTGCGGCTGTGGTGCGAATTTAGCCATACAAAGTGTATGGCTAAACTCGCACCGCACAGCCGATCGCATGTAATGAAGGAGCAGTGCGCTCCGACATTACATGCGAACCCCGCACACGCACAAGTGTGAACCGGGGCTTAAATCCGGGGACATATTTGTTTTTTTATTGGCAAATGGTAAACTATTTTGTAAGCATATTTTCCTCAAATTATATATGCAGTGTATGTGGTATGTGTTTATGGAATGATTGTATAATATATATGATATTTCTCACATTTTGCCCATGAGATAAAAAAAATGTATACTTTTAGAATTTTTGGGGATATGACTACCAAGATAGAGAAAAAACTTTTCAATGCATATCTCTATATACTCCCTCTCTATATATACTGTATCTCTCTTTATATACTGTATTTCCCTCTCTCTCTATACTGTATCTCTCTCGCTCTCCCTCTCTCTATATATATCTATCTATATATCTATATATCTATCTATATATATATATATATATATATACACACACTTTATCTCTCCGTCTCTCTATATACTGTATCTCTTTCTCTCTATGTATAGAAGATATATCTGTGGACCCCCTGGGGTTCTCTTTATACCTCAACAATGTGGTTCTGGCTCTCTGCCGGTCACGTGTAGTTTCTCTGCAGGCTGCAGCCAATGGTCGAATCATCATGGTGTGGCCACTGAAGCTCCTTCCTGAGTGTCAGTCTGGGCCCTGCCCCGTCCTTGCTCCTTCCTTCCATTCAGCAGAGTGGCTAGCACAGCCGTGTGTGGGCAATTCCTAAGCACCGTTCAGGGGGATCAGGGCTGGATCAGCACTGCAGGGGGAGAAAAGCAGTGACATGGCCCGGAGTTGGACCTGGCGGCCCCAGCCCACAGGACAAATGCCTGCAATCCAGGGGACAAAACCAAGGACAAACTTGGCCCGGGGACAGTGTCCTCAGTCCGAGGACTGTCCGAGGAAACCAGGGACGTCACTCTTTTCAAAGGGACTGTGATTCTTGCCTTGCATTAGGGTAGGAGCAGGACATGGTGGCTGAGGTCATCTTTGCTGACTGACTTCTGTTAGAGAAAACACTATTTCAAGGTAGAGGAACCTTCTCCTAACAGACATAATGGAGAGGCAGTCTATCTCTTCCCACTGCAACAACTAGGTGTATATGGGATTAGCAGGAAGCCTTCTCTTGTAGTGATTTAATGGATACAGGAAACATATCCCAATATGGAAATTGTCCAGGTTTATTCTTTTAATACATACGATAGTACTGGTGTAAGGTTTCTTTTTGTTGACAAGTTGGGAAGTCATGTTATATTTGCTAATGACCATTTTCTCACTTATTCAACAAGCTGAAGAAAGGCTGTGCACAACATAACATGTTGAAACTGGTTTAGAAATGACACTTTTACTGTGGAATTTTGTGGGTTTTTTTCAGTGTAATACTTTACTAAACTGCAAGAAAAAAAAAAAAATAAATAAAATAAAATAATTGAAGCTGCAGTATTGACACACCCAGTAAAACACAAAATCTTGCCCTTTACTTTTACATCTGTCATTATTTGTGCAGGTACAATTTAACCCTTCAGTCGAACTTCTACACATCACTTAAAACCCAATGGATCCCTTATTATATGCTAATTTAATACAGCCAGGCTGCAAATACAGTAATCTATTGGGGGCTACTTTACTTTTTTCTTGCATTGCACAAATACCTATGGCTATCTCGCACAAAGCAGCACCCTGATTTTCCAGTGAAACACGCCTTTAAACAATGCTCCAGTCATCAGCAATGTGCTATTGATTAAAGCTCTGTTGGAAAGAGAGGGAGTCGTATTGGACTGCTGGAGAACCAGACCACTGCTTTGTGTGAAAGAGCTATGGTCTGACTCTTGTATATGGTGGTAACACAAGGTATTTACCCTTTGCTAGGAGTTAGCAAGGTAACGAAAAAGTAAACAAGCCACATACGTATTACTGTGTATGTAGCCTAAATGCATTGCGTTAATAAGTAATAATGGTTTAGGTGGGCATCATTGGGTTAGTTCACCTTTTCAGAAAAAAAATGTAAAAGATGAACTAACATCGTACACCCTCCCTGATTAATGCTGTACTTAAAGAGAAATATGTCACCACTGTCTGCTCTGCCCCTTCCTCGCTAACTGGAGTGCTGGGCTGTGGACGGTGCGGGAGCAGCCGACTCTGGCTCTCAGCAGGTCGCTCAGAGGATGAGCTGGGTGCTGGTCCATGCATGTGGGTGAATCAGGACTTCATTGTCTCGATCTTGCCCGAGCCTGGACTGGCAGCCCACTGTCAGCTAAAAACTGGTCACAGGAGTACAGAGCGAACTACACTCCACCGGAGAAGTACAGCCAAACAAGATTTTACTGTACTTCTCCTTTACCTCCATGGGTGATGAGCTGTCAGTGCCCATGCAGCTAGTGTTGCGATCTAGGGATTTGAAACCCCAGCTTTTCTTCCCCTTCTTTCCTTAGGGATGCCAGAATGGATCACAGCGATTCTGATTAGTCAGTGCTGGCCCGTGACCGCTTTGACCAATTGGAAGCACTATGATCCGTCCTACATAGAGAAGGGGAAAAAAAACATGGATATCAAGTCACTGGACCACTGACAGCTCATTGCCCACAGAGGGGGAGGGGGGAGGTTGTACCACGTTCACCTTTTTAATTTTTTTTCTGAAAAGGTGAACTTCTAGTTTAAAGGACAGGTGTGTCTTTATTGCAAAATGTGCCCCAAGCTTAGCTTGTATATTAATTTTGCAATTTGATGACATTTCTAAACATACTGTACGTCTGGCCAAAAGTGATTTTTTTTTCCTCGTTTTGCATAGAGCTGAAAAGCTTTAAGACCACTATTAGGTTTTTACCGTTACATAGGGCTCTGTTAAAAGGATTTCCCCTCAACTCCTGCCACAGTAACAAAAGTTTCACCAGACAGGATGTGAGGAAAGTCTGCAACAAGGACACAGACAACACAAAATTTTTGATAAGGGGTTTTAGCTTTCCCCCACTCTACTGAAAAAATCTCTTTCATTTCAATATGTGTTGCTGTTGTAGATTTTTTTTTTCTGTCTGGTGGAACTAATTTCACTGTAGCAGTAAGGGCTTGTTTACACATGCTGTAGCCATCTGAAGTACAATTTGCAGTGGATTACTTTTCAGAGGGTGTTTGACAGGCGGTGTGACACCTCCTCTTTGCCTGTTTTATCCCCTAAAAGCATGCACCACTCCGCAGCAACTGCACTGCAAGTGGTTGTGGAACAGTTGGGGGACAGCCCCAATAACTTGAATTAGTCGCGTGCAGCAGACAGTACAGCCTGCAGAATGCAGGGTCTTTAATTCTTGGGTCCATCTTCATCTGCTGTGCATCTTAATGAGGAAGTAAACTTCCTCTGCAGACATTAACATATAGGTGAGCATATAATAAAGATTATCTATAGGTAGTGAAAATATCTCCTAAATGTGTACCGTTTAGGAGGTATTTACATGACATGCAACCAGTGACATCACTGGCGCATGCACTCTGAAGGAACGGCCATAGGTGTCGTTCCTTCCGAGCCCTGTGCCGTAAACGAAAGCTCTTGCGCGCATGTGCGAGAGTAACGTCTTTGCGGCTCCAGCCAATCACAGCGCTGGAGCCCGCAAACTCTGGGGAAAATGTTATTAATGTGCGGGCGCTGCTCGAACAACTTCGTTTTAAGGTAAGTATAGTGATGCACACTAGCTCATTATGCCTTTGTCTTACAGGGTTTCTTTTTTTCTTTTTTCAGAGTTTACAAGCTATTTAACCACTTAAGCCCTGGAAGATTTTACCCCCTTCCTGACCAGGGCCTATTTTGCGATTCGGCACTTTGTGACTTTAACGGACAATTGCACGGCCGTGCGACACTGTACCCAAACGAAATTGACGTCCTTTTTTCCCCAGAAACAGAGCTTTCTTTTGGCGGTATTTGATCACCTGTGCGATTTTTTGATCATGCGCTATAAACAAAAAAAGAGCGTCAATTCTGCAAAAATAACAATATTTTTCACATTTTTTATATGAAATTCCCCAAAAAAAATGTAAAAATCTAAATTTAACATTTTCGGCCAATTTGTTTTATGCTACATATGTTTGGTAAAAAAGAAAATCACAAAAAGCATATTTTGATTGGTTTGCGCAAAAGTTATCGCGTTTACTAACAAAGGGAAAGATTTTTGTTGTTTATTTTTTTTTACGCGTAATGGCGGCGATTTGCGATTTTTTTTTGCGTTACTGCAACATTGCGGCGGACAGATCGGACTCTTGACTGACATTTTTGACACTTTTGGTGTTACCAGTGACATTTCTACAGTAATCAGTGCTATACATATGCACTGTTACTGTAAAATTACACTGGCAGTGAAGGGGTTAACTTTTTTTGAGAGGGAGGGGTTATGTGTGTCCCTAGGGGCGTGATTCTAACTGTGATTGGCTGTGGCTTGAGGTGTAGGAACAGTGATCAACGGTCCTACATAGTAGAACCGTATGATCACTGTTTCTACACGGGGGAGAATGAAAGGCGGCTTGTTTACATCAGCCGCCTGCCTTTCTCCCTCTGCACCGACGATCGCCGAGTGACCGGCGGACATCGGGTCCACCAGTCACACGCGCGGGGGGGTCCGTGACCACGCGGGAGCATGCCTCCGGGGGCGCGCGCGCGCGCTCGCTCCCTAGACCCTCACAGGCTAGCGACGTAGTACTACGTCACTCTGCCTGTGAGGGGCTGACTGCCAACATAGTCGCGCGGCAGTCGGCAAGTGGTTAAGGTGGAGCGGTTGAGGAGTGGTAAAATTGCAGCTCAACCACGTATTACCACCCACCAATCACAAGTGGTTGAGTCATGAACGGCAAAAAAAAAAATATCTAACAGAGTTTAAATGCTTCCCATAATTAAAATTCTGTTTCTACTATCTGCTGACCTAAGGGATCACATACAGCCGACACATCTAATTTTTACATTTTGTGTTACATTAAAAATATTTGGCATCCTTAAAGTGCAAGAGAAGGCAAAACCTAACTAACTAACCTATTACCACCCCATTCTAAGCCTTAGAAAAGTTTGCTATACTTGCCTATTCTAAAGGCACTCCGGTCCGGTCCCAGGCAGAGCGGTCAGCGGCGGCTTCAGTGTGTAGGAGAGGCAGCTTACAAAGGAAGCCCCATAGTAAGTCTATTGGAGACGTTGCTTCCCTGGTATTTCCCAGCCTATGTCGGTTCTCTTCTGAGTGTGCCACTGGAGACCAGACCTGAGCGGCTTCAGAATAGGTAAGTATAGCTATCTTTTCTTTTCAGGGTTAGATAAATTAGGCTTATAGTTACATAGTTAGTGAGGTTGGAAAAAGACATCCGTGCATCCAGTTCAACCTATGATGTGTGTGTGTTTGCTGTTAACTGTACATTATATACCCCTGAATGTTGCGGTCTTTAACCACTTCCCGTCCACCACCCGCAGTTTTACCGACGTAGACCTACGTCAGATGCACGCAGAAAGCTAGGGGGCGATCGCGCCTGCGGCAGCGGGGAAGCCGATGCACGGGTCAGGCAGCTCTGAATGCTGCCTGACACCCACGATCGCTCCCCGCTGAGAGAGGACGGTTGGCTGTTGTAAACTGACAGTTCTTCTCAATAAAATGATCACAGAGCTCATGTGATCCTTTTATATAGGATCACATGTCTCTATAATCATTTCACAAGCCACACCCCCCCCCCACAGTTAGAATCACTCCCCTAGGCTCCATTTGTGGGAAAAAAAGGAATTCAATTTTATTTGGGTACAGCGTCGCATGATCGCGCAAATGGTCCGTTAAAGTAACGCAGTGCCGAATCGCAAAATAGGGCCTGGTCATTAAGGGGGGAAATCCTTCCGGTCTTAAAGTGGTTAAGGTGCCCATCTATATGTTTTTTTAGACTATCGATGCTCCCTGGTGATATCACTTCTTGTGGAAGAGAATTCCACATCCTCACCGCTCTGACAGTAAAGAACCCTTACGCAGTTTAAGGTTAAATCATTTTTCTTCTAGTTTTAGGGAGTGCCCCGTGTCTTATTGAATTTCCTTTCTCTGAAAAGATTGTTCCCTGTGCTAAGGTCACCAGTACAGTATTTGTATATTGATATCATATCCCCTCTCAAGCGTCTCTTCTCCAGAGAGAAGTTCAATGCTTGCAGTCTTTCCTCATAGCTGAGATCCTCTATACCCCTAATTATCTTTGTTGCTCTTCTCTGGACTCCAGTTTCAGCACATCCTTTCTAAAGATTGGTACCCAGAACTGGACAGCGTATTCAAGATGTGGCCGAAGTCTTGTAGAGTTGGAGAATAATTGCTTTATCTCTGGAGTGAATCCCCTTTTTTATACATGCCAGTATTCTAATGGCTTTGCTTGCAGCGGCTTGGCATTGCATGCCATTGCCAGTCCACTAGGACCCCCAGGTCCTTTTCCATCATAGATTCACCCAGAGGATCACCGCCTAGTGAGAAACTTGCGTTCGTATTTCTGACAACCGAGTGCATTACCTTACATTTTTCAAAATTAACCCTCTTCTGCCATGTAGTTGCCCACCCCATTATTTTGTTCAGATCCGCTTGTAAGGTTACCGCGTCCTGCATAGAAGATATTGGCCTGCTTAGGCTTAGTATTGTCTGCAAATACCGAGATTGTGCTGTTTACGCTATCCTCTAGGTCGTTTATGAATAAATTAAATAGGATTGGTCCCAGGACAGATCCTTGGGGAACCCCACTTTCCACACCCAACCAATCCAAGTACTCCCCATTTATCACCACCCTCTGACCTTGCCCCTGGAGCCAGTTTTCAATCCAGGTACTCACCCTATGGTTCATACCTACATACCTTAGTTTGTACAGTAAACGTTTGTGGGGAACTGTATCAAATGCCTTAGCAAAGTCCAGATACACCACATCCACAGGCCTTCCTTTATCTAGATGGCAACTCACTTCATAACAGGTTAATAGATTGGTCTGGCAAGAAGGATTTTTCATAAATCCATGCTGATTACTACTAATAATACCGTTTTCATAACTAAAGTCTTGTATATAAGTCCCTTAACATCCCCTCCAAAATCTTGCAGACTGCTGATGTTAGACTAACCGGACTGTAGTTTCCCGGGATATATCTCGGCCCTTTTTTAAAATATTGGTACCACGTTGGCTTTTTTCCAATCATCTGGCAACAGACTCGTCAGTAGACTATCCATAAAGATCAAGAACAATGGTCTGGCTATCACCTGGCAGAGTTCTTTAAGGACCCTTGGGTGCAAGCCAACCGGTCCTGGTGATTTATTTATGTTAGGTTTTTCAAGTTTAGTTCTGAGTCTGTCTTCTGTTAACCATGTGGGTGCTTCCTGAGGTGTATTATTTATTTTAACAATACAAGCTGGGTTAGTGTAGCCCCCAATTCTTGTGTGAAGAGAAGAATTATTTAGCACTTTCGCCTTCTCCCTGTCCTCAGTGGCAAGATTCCCTTTGTCGTCTTATGGGCCTTTCGTGTTCTATTTTAGCTGACTTGATTTTGCCTTTACATTTCTTATTGCACTCTTTGTAATGTTGGAATGCTGCCAATGACCCCTCAGCCTTGTATTTTTTGAAGGCCCTTTTTTGTTTTAATATGCCTTTTTATGTTGGAGTTTAGCCACCCAGGGTTTATTTTTAAACTTATTCCCCTTTGGAATGCACTGCTCAATCCCTTTATTTAGTATGTTATTGAAGCACTCCTATTTTTCCTCTGTGTTCTTTGTTCCTAGGGTTCTATCCCATTTTATATTGTCTAGCAAAGAGAGCAGTTTAGTAAAGTTGGCTCTTTTGAAATTTAGAGTCCTTATGTTACCCTTGTGTTTCCGATTTCTATGATTTATACTGAAACAAATTGACCTATGGTCAGTGTTTCCTAAGTTGCCCCGTATTTCTATATCCGTTATCAGGCCTGTATTGTTAGTAATCAGTAGGTCTAGTAACGCATTGTTTCTTGTCGGTGCGTTCACCATCTGACCCATGAAATTGTCCTGTAAAACATTTAGGAACTGTCGAGCCTTGGATGAATGCGTGGTTCCTTCTGCCCAGTCTATCTGGCTAAATAAAGTCCCCCATTATAATGACATTTCCCATCCTTGCTGCCATTCCAAGCTGTGATAAGGGGTCCACCACCCCCTCCTCCCTCTGGTTTGGGGGCCTATAGAATATGCCCAATATTACTTTTCCCATAGTGCCTTCCCTATGAAGTTCCATCTATAGGGATTCTATCTCCTCCCTAGCACCATTATTAATATCGTCCCTCAAATTTACCTGCACATTGTTCTGGATATACAGACAAACCCCTCCCCCTTTTTTACATTCTATCTCTGCGATATAAGGAATACCCCTGAATGGTCGCCAGCAAATCATGAGAGCTGTCAAAACAAGTCTATGAAATTCCCACAAAATCAAAATCCTCCTCATACATTAGCAGCTCCAGTTCTCCCATTTTGTTGTCCAGGCTTCTAGCATTGACATACAATTTTTGTCCGGTTGCATACTATATCCTCGTTCAATGTTTTTAGGCTGAATCTTGCGCCCTTCTTGCCAATTCTACATCTGTACCCTCCCCCCATCACCTAGTTTAAAAGCCCCTCTAACTTATTGGCCATCTTCTCTCCCAGTACGGCTGCACCCTCCCCATTTAGGTGCAATCTGTCCCTACTAAAGAGCCAGTAGCTGACTGAGAAGTCTGCCCCGGTTCTCCAGGAACCCAAAACCCTCCTTACTACACCAGCTCCTCAGCCACTTGTTAACTTCCCTAATCTCCCGCTGCCTCTCTGGTGTGGCTCGAGGTACAGGTAGTATTTCTGAAAATACTACCTTGGAGGTCCTACTCCTCAACTTAGCTCCTAAATCCCTGAAATCAGTTTTTAGGACTTTCCATCTCCCTCTAACTTTGTAATTGATAGTCTTTCCTTACCGTTAGCCTTGTTCCCGTCAACATTCAGTAGGTAATGGTACAGACCTGTTGCATCACATGTAAACAAAAGCAGAACATAGGTTCCGGTTAGGGATGCCACCTTTTCTTAAAGCCAAACCCGAACACTTTAGCGGCACACAGCAATTTTTTTTTGTTTCAGGGGGAATGCTGTGGAATCTGGTGTAAAGGGGAACCTTCTTAAATCAGGGTTCCCAAAGCCCCACCTTACATCAAAATCCCCCTTACTTTAGTGTGCACACACACTCAAAGGCATGAGAGAAAAGGGAGGGATGGGGGAGACTTAAGTTACATACAGTGATGGTGAACTTACTCATCTGAGAATGGAAGCTCAGGCATCAGCAGCTTTCATCAATATGCCAACTACTGGGCATAAAATTCCCCTCCCACACATCCCTTTTCTGAGGCACAGTGTGCCGTGGATTGGATTTTGGGCAGGCAGACACAGAGGGCTAGGTGCGGGAGGAGGAGGAGCAGATCAAGCCCGCTCTCCTCTCCCTTCTGTGCTGGCTCTGATCAGTAGGAGATAGAGAATGTCAGAGATATTATACTTAGACAAATATAGCCAGCCCTCCGGATGGTCGGCAACCCAGGTGTTTGGGGATGTGCCCAGGCACACCCGGCCCATGCACTCACTTATGCACTCTATGGTTGTAGTACTCCGACCCAGTTAGTTTGGGATCCACAGTCTGGTCTGAATAATATGTCCAGGTTTCAGGCAGTCGGAAACCTGGACACATGATATTAAAAAAACCCGGCCTGTCTCTGTGAATCCCGGATGGGTGGCAACCCTAGTTCCCTATCCCAAAACCATCACAACCGCTGCTGTTTACTATTTCACAATTGTTTTTCTAGTAGAATCCTTTAAAGTACACTCTGGAACAGATTATATTTTTTTAAATTAAAATATACATTTTAAATATTTCTATTTTAAATATTGCCTGAAAAAAAATTCTCATAATCCCCTGCACTAAAAGAAATCAGAATGTTTGAGGTTATGTATTGCAAGCCATACTCAGATGAACTGCACAATGTTGTCATTTTAAAGTGTATCTCAACCTAAACACTAGAAATGAATATTTTATATTGCAGATTAACAGTCCTTCGATGTGGGACATTCTTTTTCTTTTCTTCAAATGTGTTTTTTTTTTTTTTCTGTATTTTTGCACTGATGATTCTGCCAGGAACTTACTTCAAGTCCTTCTTGTGGGAGAACAGAAGAAAACAAGACAGCACTACAGAATCCCACTCCTCTACTATTCTTCATACCCTCGAGTGTGTGGTTCTGTAGTCCTCAGAGATAGTAAAGATCTATGTAACAGCCCGTGGAGAGCACAGGAAATTACCAGCTCACAAGATTTCGGAGAAGATTAACGTTTTTTTTTTTTTTTTGCACGACTCAAACAGATATAACTAAACACTTTCAATCATGTATATAACTGACCAAAAATGATCAAATAGGAGAAGTTCATGGTTAGGGTTTACATATACTTATTTTCAGTCATTTGAAGGGGCGGACACAGCTGTGGGATGAGGCTCCTACTGCATATGATTTGCTCACTAAACAGGTGACCCAAGAAGCTGCAAAACTACAATAGGAAGTAGTTGTGTCACCAATGGAAAGGCCTAAGGAAACCAATGGAAAGGCCTAAGCTGTGGGATGAGGCTCCTACTGCATATGATTTGCTCAATAAACAGGTGACCCAAGAAGCTGCAAAACTACAATAGGAAGTAGTTGTGTCACCAATGGAAAGGCCTAAGGAAACCAATGCAAAGGCCTAAGCTGTGGGATGAGGCTCCTACTGCATATGATTTTCTCAATAAGCAGGTGACCCAAGAAGCTGCAAAACTGCAATAGGAAGTAGTTGTGTCACCAATGGAAAGGCCTAAGGAAACCAATGGAAAGGCCTAAGCTGTGGGATGAGGCTCCTACTGCATATGATTTGCTCAATAAACAGGTGACCCAAGAAGCTGCAAAACTGCAATAGGAAGTAGCTGTGTCACCGTCCTGCCCATCCAGCAAAGCAGGTGCATATGAATCAAAACTATTAGCTAACCAAAGCTTAAATTATTTTAGCAGGTCCACATACAATTAGTTCATCTCCTTGTGTAGCTATCTTGAGTCCCATTATAAAAGTACTGTAATGAAGAGTTTTTTTAACATAAAAAAGGGCCATAGGATAAATGCATCTTGGTTGCATTGACGAATGGTACATGTTCTCCCACTCTGATATGAAGTTATGAGTCAGCAAATTCAGCACCGGCTGCTGCTCTCATTCAGGTATCTGCATGCTCAGCATAGCAGCCGAGCTTTACTAAGCAGCCTCATTCAAGATGATGGCTCCATGAGACAGAGTGCACACATTTCCTGGACTCTACTATTTCATCTAATCATCTGCCAAACCACTACAGCCATGCTAAACCCTTATGACACTGACAAACAGTACTTCATATTTTCATGATCCTGCATTGGAATTTTAACAAATACTGAACAGGGTTATAATAAAATCAGTCATTTATTTACAGAGTTGAAGATGAACTACTTCTATATATTGATAAAATATAAAAATAAAAGTGTACATGCAGATCAGCATGCTTTAAGCATGTGCCATTGTCGCTATATTGATTATGGTCAACAATTAATTAGCAGCAACAACTGTCGCTGGCTTTGCCCAGTAACATAACTGAGGGAGATTATATGTAAGAGTGCTGAGGTGCAAGCATCCGTCAAAATAAAATGATAGGGAGAAATGAATTTTGGTATTTGCCCTGCTCTGCAAAGAATGCGGAGAAATGCCCAACAATCCAGCAAACGATAAGCCCTGTCATCAGACTACATTTGGCTTTAGTTTTCATACCACACCCTGAAGAAATATGGGGCATTCTTGGAGTGGTGCCACCAAGGCATGGTCATTAGAAACTGCATGGAATTTGTTGCTTGAAATCCCAATAGTGGCATTTGGAACTTGATCTCACGGTTAAGGTTTTAACTCATATCCCTCTTAGCTACCATGTAACACAAGCATCATATTTAAGCTCTGCTGAGTAGAAGCAAGCCAGTATACAGATGTTCTTGTGATTTGTAGATCTGTAATTTACACCTTCAGAACAAGAATGAATTATAGGGCGTAATATGTTTTATTGAATGTTTTAACCTTGCAAAGAACCATTGATCCTTTCGAAGTAAAAGTACCATCCCACACATAGCGATGCTTGCATAATGCAAGATAAAATGGACATGAAAGCCAAGGATATCCTTTTTTTCATTCACAATAGATAGAACACATGCAGTAAGGCACCCTTTATATTGGGTGCCTTAATGACCATGATCAGTGGTCAAGGGCAATTCAATTTAATACTTTACGTATTGATAGATCATCTCTCTCTCAAATAGTTTTTATTATTATTCCGTTTATCAACATGCTAATAAAAGTTTTAAATAAAACCTGTTTTTGTTACATAATTTAATTTTAGACCCAATTATTTCATCACGGGGTCTCTTTGCTTTTATATACAATACAAGCAGATCATGGCTGGTGGGAGGGGTGGCATTGTACTGTACATAGCTTCCTGAAAACATCAGTACCCTGCTTCAGTACCCTTCTCTCAACAGCCCTTGGCCCTTATGCAAACTGTGGGCTGGCACTTGGGAGGAATTATGTAAATATCAAAATGCCTTCACTGAGGGAGTGGGCATACTGCAGAATGCCCTGAGTAATGCCATCATGTGATGCTGAGCATCTGTAATGAAAGAACTCAAAATTGAGTGAAAGAAATGGGGGGGGGGCAGTCAGGTTGGGGAGGAAAGTGCTAGATGATGCTGGACATCTTTCAGCCAGGAAAAAAGGTGGGCTCTGACTTGCTGCCACTTCTAATGCATACTGTGGGAATCTCACAGTGTATAGTGAAATCAAACGTAAGCAATTGCACAACAGGAGAGGAGACCATACATCTGTGCATTCCCCACTCTATGGCCGATTGTTGTTTTGATTAATCACATAACAATCTAAAAAAAGGTGTGGTGTATAATTTAGTGAATGCGTAAAGTTTAAAAAAAAAAAGACAATTTATTCTTGAATATCTATATACAGTGGTAAATATAAATACCCAGCTATAAGGTTGGGGAACAAAGTATCTAATCCACTCTGAGAATAACAGACAGAAGAATATATATATATATATATATATATATATATATATATATATATATATATATATATACACACACACACACGAATAGTTCGAATCTGGTACATATCATCAGACGAAGAGATCAAAATTTTTATTTAAATAATAAAGACCTAAAACACTGCTTTGCAGATTTTCAGACAGGACTGTAATATACTATTGTGTATAATAGACTCTTGTCATAGGCAGGTAACTTTATACAAGCTCCGTGCGCCTGTTAGCCATACACAAACTAATTTTTCCTTCAAAAATTTTCTTTTTAAGAATGTTTGCTAGATTTTCTAATCCTTAGT
Source organism: Pelophylax lessonae (assembly GCF_965119305.1). Lineage (NCBI taxonomy): Eukaryota > Metazoa > Chordata > Amphibia > Anura > Ranidae > Pelophylax > Pelophylax lessonae. The sequence goes on from NC_138770.1 coordinate 300,904,294, forward strand.
GGGATGAAATCGATGGTCGTTTTCTACCACATTGGTGGGAAAATTTGAAGGAGTCGAATAGAAAACTTCACGATCAAACTAATTTTTGGACAGTGTATGTAAATTTCGTTCAGAAATGACATTCATTTTAAAATTGAATGTTAAAAGCAAGTGAAAATTTCAAATGACATTTGTCCATTCATTTATTGTACAAAGAATGCTTGTAGGAATATTCTCATCCAAAAATCGATACGTGTATGGCCAGCATAGGACATTTATTAGTCGCAACATGCCATTTGTATCACCTGTGATAATGGGGTTAATAAACAAATATTAGACCTTTATAGTACAAAAACTGCAGATAATCAATACTATAAGGGGTTAATTGTTTTACTGTGAAACAGTGAAAGTAATTATAATATATCTTTATAACATATCATAAACATAATAAATATACCCATGTATTTTAAATGGGAGTCAGACTAGCTAACCATTTTCTATGACACACAAAGCCATTTGACTTTCAACTGTGATTAGCTGTGGTCATTTTGATAGGCTCAGCATGAAAAGAGCTTTCTTGGAGCATTTCAGTTCCTGGTAGTGCAACTGAAGAAAACAATCAACTATGGGTGGCAAGGCACTGTCAAGATCGCCAGGATAAAGTTGTGGTAAGGCACATGTCTAGGGATTTGGATACATAACCATTTCAAAAGTTTTATCAATGCCTTGAAGCAAAGTGAAGTCTATTATAAAGAAGTGGAAGGTATTTGGTACAACACAGACCTTCCCTGGATCAGGACGTCACACCAAACTGGATGAGAGAGCCAGGAGGAAACTGGTCAGAGAGGCTACAAAGAGGCCTACAGCAACTCTGAAGCAGTTGGCGGAATTTATGACAAAGAGTGTTCATGGTGTGCATGTGACAACAATATCACAAATTCTCCACAAATGTGGCTTGTATGGGAGGATTGCAAGAAAAAAGCCACTCCTCAAGAAAGGCCACATGCAGTCACGACTGAGCTTTGACAAAACGCACGTGGAAGATTCTGAGGTCACATGAAAAAAGGTGTTATGGTCAGAGGAGACTAAAATTGAATTATTTGGCCTCAACACCAAACGATAGGTCTGGCAGAAATCCAATACAGCTCAACATCCAAATAACACACCTGCTCCTCATTACTATCTGAGACCTAGTAACACTAATGAGTCACATGACACCGGGGAGGGGAAAATGGGTAATTGAGCCCAATTTGGACATTGTCACTTAGGGGTGTACTCACTTTTGTTGCCAGCAGTTTAGACATTAATGGCTGTGTGTTGAGTTGTTTGGAGAGGAAAGAAAATTTACACTGTAAGACCCCGTTCACACTGGGGCGATCCAACTTGCCGGGGTGACCTCACAGGTCGCGGTGTGCAGCTCGCACCGTGACCTTGGAGCGGCCGGCACGGACTTCATAACATTGAAGTCAATGCAGGTCGCTCCAGGTCGCCCTAAAGAAGCTCCGGACCCTTTTTCTAAGTCGGAGTGACTTGTGTCGCTCCTATTAGAACGGGGCCACAGCTTCCCTATGGAAGGCGACCTACGGCGACCTGTCAGGCGACCAGGTCGCCTCACAGGTCGCCCCAGTGTGAACGGGGTCTTATACAAGCTGTACACTCACTACTTTACATTGTAGCAAAGTGTCATTTCTTCAGTGTTGTCACATGAAAAGATATCATTAAATATTTACAAAAATGTGAGGGGTGTACTCACTTTTGTGAGATACTGTACATACATACACACATTTGAATAAGCACGAAAAAAAAAAAAAAAAAAAACATTGAACCAAGAAAAAGATATAGAACAGCTATAAAACAAATAGGAATACCTTACACCAGGGTTTCTCCACCAGAGTTCCATGAAACCCTAGGGTTCCTCCTGAGGTTGCTAATGGTTCCTTGAGCAATGGGCAATTTCTGCCTCTCAGATAAGTTCCCAATGACACCATTGTTCGTTTTAGCTATCTCTAAGGGGGGTAATTCTTTCCCAATGATGAAAAGAGTAAAGAGCATTCTTCCCACTGACTGTCGCACTGTGTCATGAGTTGTAGATTTTCAATTTTTAGCAGGGTTTTCCCGAGACCAGAAATTTATTTCCAGGGTTCCTCTGTGTTGAAAAGGTTGAGAAAGGCTGCCTTAGGCCCCTTTCACACTAGTGCGACTTGTCCCGCGATTTTGGGCTGCAAAATCGCATGACAAGTTGTTTTCCATTATTTTCAATGAGCCCCATTCATATCAGTGCGTTTTGAAGTCGCACCGACTTCAAAGTAGTTCCTGCACTACTTTGGCACGATTTTAATGCATTTTGGAGGTATATAGCCCTGAGCCATTGCTCAAAATCGCGTCAAAATCGCGGCAAAATCGCGTTGCAAAATCGCGTCACATAAGTGTGAAAGGGGCCTTACACTAAAACATGGGGAAAGGGAAACAGAAATCTACAGTTTTTAGATAACAAGCAAGAGTAGTTATTTAGGATATAAAGAATGCTGTCCAACGTATACTGAGATGACACTAGGGTTTGAGATTTTGAGATTGCAAAACCATGTCTGCCTAATGAGCTGTACAAGCCCAGAGGCAAAATACAATGATCACAAGAGCAAGACCACAAAATAATATTTTATTTAAGAGACAAGAAACAGTCCGTAAACAACACATACAAGAAAGTCATTGTTAGCCAGGACAGTATTATAAAGTATCCATTTTAAAAAGAATGCCTACGCTATATAACAAAATATTAGCACAATAAACACTTGACACAAAGGAAAAAGAAAAGAAAAGAAGTGCAATAACCAAAGAATAACAGTTTACACCCAAACAATTAAAGATTACACTTCCAATTTGGAAAGGACTAGAGTAACAATTTAATGTCAACCATCTTGATGGGACACTTGAACACAATCGCGACGTGTGCCTTATATGTTAACAGAATTGTCCCCAAACTGTGTGGCTAACCACAAGTGACAATAAAATGACGACGTACAGAGCGAATGTCTGTATAAAAAAAAAAGAGAAGAAGCAACAGACGTATATGCGGGCAAAACATAGTGTCTGATTTATAGAATATCTTAGACCACATATGCAGCAAACTCAATTTTTAAGACACAACGTCTGCTCCGTTTTCATCCGATCCGATCTGCCAGACGGATGGAAAATAGGAAAAACTGACAAGCGGACCGGATCGGAAAGCCCGTGTGAAGGGACTCTTATTGTATATTAGAAGCAGTTCAACCTTGAATGTATCTGTTGTGAATCCCACACTGCACAGTTAAAGTGGTTGTAAACCTCAGACATGAAATATGAGCAAAGCATACCCCTCTACAGTGTGTATTTGTCTTAATGAAAGCGTAACTCCACCCAAAAGGGGAAGCTCCGCTTGTTTGACTCCTCCCCCCCTCCTGGTTTTGACATGTACCTTCTGGCTGAGTTCACCGTGGCAAAGTGAGCCAGAAGTCGCCCCCCCCCCCCGCAGCCCACCCATTCACGGAGCGCAACATGGCTCGCGCATTTCAAGAATTGGCTCGGGTGAGGACACCGCTGGATGCCTGAACAGGGAAGTATGTGTAGCTTCTGACTCTTAATTTTTTGGAGGGGGGGGGGGTGAACTCCGCTTTAAAAGCAAAAGTGTAATTTGTGTCTGCTGCTTTGTTTCTCTGCTCTCAGCATGAATCTCTTCTGACAATTTTTCCTGACACCAAGAGTAAAAAGTTGACAGCGGATGAAGCTCCAGCCTATTGACACCAACAGCTCTGTTTCTGTGTGTTGTGTGAAGGGTGGTGTGCCTCTTCCCTCCAATCAGCTCTCAGTCCTCTCCTCACGGAGCGCTGCAGTGTAACTTCAGCTCTCTACCCCCTTTTTTTTGATTATGGTTAACCACTTGCCGACCAGCTGCCGCAGTTATATGGGAGCAGGTCGGCAGGTTCCCATGAATCATCATACCTGTACGGCGGTTCACGGGAGCGATCCCAGGGGCAGGCGCGCGTGCCTGCTCACCAGCAGGGAAGCAGATCCATGGGGCTGGCGGCCACAATTGCCGCCGGGCACCCACGATTGCTCCCTGTGAAGAGAGAATGGTGGTCTGCTGTTGTAAACACAGCAGACTGTTGTTCTCTCAGCTATCAACACACAGCTACTGTGTTCCTCTTATTTAGGAGCACAGGTCTCTGTGTGGATTGCACAAGCCCACCCCCCCACAGTTAGAAAACACCCCTGTTGATCGCCGCCATTACTAGTAAAAATAAATAAATAAAAAATGACATAAGTCTTTCCATTAATTTGTAGACGCGATAACATTTGCACAAACCAACCAAAATACGCTTATTGGGATTTGTTTTACCAAAAATATGTAGCAGAATACAAATTGGCCTAAAAGGATGAAAAAAAAAATTGATATAAATTTTTTTGGGAATGTTGTATAGCAGAAAAGTAAAAAATATTGTTTTTTGCCGCACTTTTTTTGTTTAAGCGCAAAAAATAAAAATCGCACAGGTGATCAAATACCACCAAAAGAAAACTCTGTTTGTGGGAAAAAAAGGACATCAATTTTATTTGGGTACAGCGTCACTCGACCACGAAATTGTCCTTAAAAGTAACGCAGTGCCGAATTGCAAAAAAATGACCTGGTCATTAAGGGGGAAAATCTTCCAGTCCAGAAGTGGTTAATATTAGTGTGGTCACCCCTGATGCTGAACTGGACCTGGAGTTGCTACTTTAGATAGCATTACCCTCTAAAATTGCTGGCTTCCAAAAAACTTATATTGACTGTATGGGCTATAACTGTTGGACTGACTTCTTTTAAAATTAAAATATGCATGCATTCTGTAATGTGAAAATTATTTCAATGGTCATAATAATAAAATCTAAAATGCAAGTTAAAGCTAGAATATCATTTGGCTTTAAACCCATAATAATAACCTCTAGCATGGTCTTCCCTGACATCTTTGATCTTACAGGGCTGAAATTCAATGATGAATTAGATGAAAAATGTGCCAATTCAACACCTAATCTCATCTTCATAAGTTTTAATGAGCCCATGCTCCACGCCTCACCCAAGAACACCGCGCACTGGTACTGTTACAATAAAGGGTAGTCATAATTCAAGCAAGTAGAAGCTTGCCTACATGTAAAGCTTTATAATTGCACATTTTTAAAGGTTTGTTTCTCTTGTTTATTTATTTTTGTATTTATTCGTGTTCTACTATTATTAAAACAAGCACTTGGTGATACAGTCTATACAAAGGTATTCTTTATGTCCCATATTTTGTAGCCTTCACGCAACCGTCAACTCCCCTCCTATTTCCCTATGGCAAATCTGGAAACTCCTGAGATATTAACAGCAGTAGTAGGTCATTTATTTATGAATCAATGTCAATAAACAGAAATATAACACAGACAATGCTGCATTACACCTACATCTGCAAAAACACAATATATTTAGCAGAACATGAGACAACTTCTGTTTAGTGGCATCTTATCCAAATGCATGTAAAGCAAATCTAAACCCAAGAATAAAACTGCAATTCAGTATATCACAGCTAACCAATTCTTAGGTATTGTGGCTAAGTTTTTTGTAAACTTTTATTTATTTTTTTCCCCCTATGACGCTACCAGTAACATTTTCTGTCCTAGGATGACAACGTTCACTAACTGTACTGTACTATATCTATGGAGAAGCAGCATTGTCACCCTAGGACAGGACTACAGACCACTGAGGCCAATGCTAAATGATAATAGTACAGTACAGAAGCAGAGAGTGCAGGAAGTTATCAGCCTACAAGATTTCTAGGAGGATTGACAGGTTTTTTTTTTTTTTTCCTGTTTCTATATAATTTATGGAACAGATATAAAAGTATTCTGAATCTAAAAAAAAAAAAAAATAAATAAATTATTTATTGGCGTATAACATGCACTTTTACTCCCTGAAAATCAGGTGCAAATAGTGTGTGTGTGTTCTATGCCGATATTTGCATTTGGCTGCCTTGGAGGGGAAGGAGGGGGGATGAGCGCCGTCAGATTACATAGAGCGAGGATCTCCTGTTTACTCAGCGGCCTCTGTAAATAAGAAGTCCCATCTCCTGGACCGGCATTGGACCAGTGTTCTGTCCATCATAGGAGCCAAGGGGCGGGACTTCGTATTAAAGAGGCCGCTGAGTAAACGGGTGATTCCTGCTCTGTGTAATCTGACGTGAGGCTGCAGATGGGCACTGATCGGGCTGCAATGGGGAGGCTGCAGATGGGCACTGATCGGGCTGAAAAGGGAAGGCTGCAGATGGGCACTGATCACGCTGCAAAGGGAAGGCTGCAGATGGGCACGGATCAGGCTGCAATGGGGAGGCTGCAGATGGGCACGGATCAGGCTGCAATGGGGAGGCTGCAGATGGGCACGGATCAGGCTGCAATGGGGAGGCTGCAGATGGGCACGGATCAGGCTGCAATGGGGAGGCTACAGATGGGCACTGATCAGGCTGCAATGGGGAGGCTGCAGATGGGCACTGATCAGGCTGCAATGGGGAGGCTGCAGATGGGCACGGATCAGGCTGCAATGGGGAGGCTGCAGATGGGCACGGATCAGGCTGCAATGGGGAGGCTGCAGATGGGCACGGATCAGGCTGCAATGGGGAGGCTGCAGATGGGCACGGATCAGGCTGCAATGGGGAGACTGCAGATGGGCACTGATCAGGCTGCATTGTTGGGCAATGATGAGGCTGCAGATTGCCACTGATCATGTTGCAATGGTGAGGCTGCAGATGGGCACTGATCAGGCTGCAATGGGGAGGCTGCAGATGGGCACTGATCAGGCTGCAATGGGGAGGCTACAGATGGGCACTGATCAGGCTGCAATGGGGAGGCTGCAGATGGGCACGGATCAGGCTGCAATGGGGAGGCTGCAGATGGGCACGGATCAGGCTGCAATGGGGAGACTGCAGATGGGCACGGATCAGGCTGCAATGGGGAGACTGCAGATGGGCACTGATCAGGCTGCATTGTTGGGCAATGATGAGGCTGCAGATTGCCACTGATCATGTTGCAATGGTGAGGCTGCAGATGGGCACTGATCAGGCTGCATTGTTGGGCAATGATGAGGCTGCAGATGGCCACTGATCAGGTTGCAATGGTGAGGCTGCAGATGGGCACTGATCAGGCTGCAATGATGGGCACTGGTGAGGCTGCATTGATGGGCACTGACCTGTATTTTGCATCAAAGTTCTTTATTTAAAATGTAAGTTTTTTTCCTGAAACTTCCCTCTTAAAAAATTAAGGTGTGTGTTATACGTCGATAAATACAGTAAATAAACCCTTTCAACTTTATATTTAACAGACCAAAAGGGAGCAAATACAAAATGTAATGTTGGCATTGAAATTTTAAATAAATTTTAAAAAATTGCCATAGCATGGTTAGAGCCTAACTGAACCATCCAGGAAACGCCTTACATAAATGAAAATGGAATGAGGTGTCTAACCTCTTATTTTCTTCCAGCTTTTTTATTACCTTGCCAGCAAAATCCAACATGTGGGAGATCACCCTGCAGAGTGGAATTGCTGTTCTGTCTGTGGGACAAGCAGTTCTGAAGAAGCAGTCCAATGCATCCCCTGATATGAGGGGGCACATCTGGGTGGGGGGGGGGGGGCAATTTAACTTTAACTAAAATTAATCTGTTAGACAGCACTTAACTAATAATATCCATTTAAAATATATCTTATTGGCATTGCTTATAAAGAACATCTGAATCCAAAAACTTTTTTGTTGTTTTTAGTGAGTGGGGGAAATACTAAAATCCCTGGTAAGCTTTTATTGCTGTGTCCCTGTTGAGAGACAATCACCCTGGATCATACTTGGTGGCCACTGTCATCAAGATAAAACATTACAGGAAATCCAGATGTCACCTAAACACGAGGTGATGGGAAATCTTTAACCACTTCAGCCCCGGAAGGTTTTACTCTCTGATGACCAGGCCATTTTTTGCGAAACGGCACTACGTTGCCTTAACTGACAATTGCATGGTCGTGCAATGCTGTACCCAAAAAAAATTGATGTCTTTCTTTCCCACAAATAGAGCTTTCTTTTGATGGTATTTGATCACCTCTGCGGTTTTTATTTATTGCGCTATAAACAAAAAGCCCGAAAATTTTGAAAAAAAAAAAAAACTCTTTTTTTTACTTTCTGCTATAAAACATTCCCAAAAAAAAAATTAAAATCTAATTTCTTTATTAGTTTAGGCAAATTTGTGTTCTGCTACATATTTTTGGTATACAAAATCCCAAAAAGCGTATATTTACTGGTTTGCGCAAAAGTTATAGCGTTTAAAAACTATGTGATAGATTTATGGATTTTTTTTAAATAGTTTTTATTAGTAATGGTGGCGATCAGCGATTTTTAGGGGGACTGCAACATCGTGGCCTACAAATCTGACACTAAGTGATAGTTTTGGGGACCAGTGACACCAATACAGTGATCAGTGCTAAATAATATGCACTGTTACTGTATAAATGACACTGGCAGGGAAGGGGTTAACATCAGGGGCGATCAAGGGGTTAAATGTGCCCCTAAGGAATGTTTTCTTACTGTGGGGGGAGGGGACTGACAGCAGTAAGAGAGATCTGTGTTCCTGATTATTAGGAACACACAATCTCTCTGACAGAACAGCCGTCTGCCTTGTTTACATGGGCAGGCGGCTGTTCTGTCAGTCTCCTTGACAATCGTGGAAGGCCGGCGGAGATCGCGGCCGCTGGTCCCACTGAATGGCTTCCACTGTGTCTAATGACAGCAGGTGTGTGGCTCTGATGGTGCACGTGCACCTCCTAGAGCCTTAAAGCAAAATCCTGTACATATACTTGATTTTGGGTTTAAGGGCCGCCTTGCCGCAGTATATGTACCATGGGTGGTCCTTTAATAGATAAAGCTGACCGCCTGGAATTCAGCTACTTCTTAAAAAGTGCAGGCATGCTATGGTTTAAGCCCAATAAGGTACATGCCACCTCCTAGCCTTATCGCGATCATTTACATCTGACAGGTTTTTGAGCTCCCTAAAGACAAGCTATCGCTCTGACGCTGGAGTTTCTGGTCTCAGCTCCTTCAGCAGCAGAGTCAATGCAGCTTCTTTGCCTGCCCCTTTTCTCCCCCTGTCCAATCACAGAAGCCTTTATATTGCGTGAACTAATTCACAAAATACAAAGGCTTCTGTGAATGGGCAGCAGAGGGGAGCAGCAGGCAGAGCTACTGTGTTTGTTTCTCTCCTCTCAAGTGTCTCCTCCAGGAGTGCCATAAACCTGTTACATGTAACTAACAGAGATAAGTCCATAAGGTGGCATGCACCTCGTTGGAATAACTCATAGTATGCCTGCACATTTTACAAAGTGGCTGAAATCCTGAAATTCAGCTTTAAGGAGAAACTGAACTCTGGAAGCTGTGTCCAAAAAAGGCAGGGGAAGGGGCAAAGGACTAGTAATCAGCATTGCTTGTGGTCTTCTTGCAGCTGATCTTTCCCGGTTTATAACGCTTATTTTTTATTTTTATTGATTTATTATAGTTATTTGTATATTGTCGGCACACACACACACAAACACACACTGCCCAATTTAAATGGGAGTCAATTAACCTACCAGCATGTCTTCATTCTTCATAGTGTGGAGGAAGTCATCTTGACAGAGGCAGAACTTTGCTTTCGCATGTCAGAGAGAGACTCCAGTAAAGAGAACAGTAATTAGCAAAGTGGTGGCAATACTAAAAAATTCTCCAAATTTCCCGAGACTTTCAGTCAGAGGAACAGTGCTTTAGATTCACACTGCCAATATATTGCTATTAAAGCAGAGTTCCATTCAAAAGTGGAACTTCCGCTTATCCGTCTCCTCCCCCCTCCGGTGCCACATTTGGCACCTTTGAGGGGGAAGCGGGTACCTGTTTTTGACAGTTACCCTCTCCCCACTTCCGTCGTACCTTGCAGCGGCGAGGTACATCAGAAGTTCGGCCCCCTCCTCCTCCTTCCTTCGCTTCCAGGCCAGTAACCGAGCGCAGCACACTTCGCGCATGCCCAGTAGGGACTTTGCCCGTGAAGCCGTAAGGCTTCCCGGCCAGGTTCCCTTACCGGCAATAGCAGGAGCAGCATCCGACAATAGAGCTGCACAATTCTGGATAAAATGAGAATAACAATTTTTTTGCTTAGAATAAAGATCACGATTCTCGGTGTAACATCATCTTTTACATTATGCAAAAAAATTAGGTTAACTTTACTGTTTAGTTTTTTTTTAAATTAAAGTGTATTTTTTCTTTAAAAAACGTGTTTGAAAGACTTCTGTGCAAATAGAGGGTGGCATAAAAGATTGTAACGATCGCTATTTTATTCTCTAGGGTCTCTGCTAAAAAATATATATATAAATAAATAAATAAATAAATGTCTGGGGGTTCTAAGTAATTTTCTAGCAAAAAAATACTGATTCTAACTTGTAATCAACAAGTGTCAGAAAAAGGCTTAGTCTTTAGAGAGGAGTTCTGCCCCCCATGAAAAAAACTAAAAGTCAGCAGCTACAAACACTGTAGCTCCTGACTTTTAAATATTAGAACTTACCTGTCCAGGGTTTCCTTGATGTCGGCACCCGAAGCTGATTTTCGTATCGGCTCTCGGCTGCTGCCACTGCCATTCAGGGTAAGGGAACCCAGCAGTGAAGCCGTTCGGCTTCACAGCTGGCTCCCTACTGCGCATGCGCGAAGCGCGCTGTGCCTTGTCATTGGCCCAGCAGCGGAGGAAGGAGGGGGTTGAAGTTAAGACGGACAGCGCCGCCGAAAACAGGTACCCCCCATGAAAGGTGCCAAATGTGAGCATATAATTCGAAGTACCACTTTTGGGTGGATCTCCGCTTTAAGAGATTAAACTGCCCTCATTTACAGATGGAAGTTCATTCCTTTGATCTAAAAGAATGAAAAGATACATTGTAAAGCATTGTGTTTATAGTTATCTAGCAGCCTTGACAATGTTAATGGGGCTCTTTTTTTTTTACAGCTGAGTGAGCAGAGAACAGCTCTGTAAGAATTAAGGACATGCTGCTTTTTAAGATCGTTGGGGGGTGAATTGGGACGGCGATTTTGTAACAATTATTGGGCAGCTCTGACAGCCGATTGAAACAGGTGCCGACATCGCTGGATTGTAGGACAGGTAAGTGTCCTAATATTAAAAGTCAGCAGCTACAATTTGTGTACAGTATTTGTAGCTGCTGACTTCATTTTTGGAGGCGGAGGCTGGAACACCGCTTTAAACTGTAAGCACAGGAGTACATAGGTGCATACTAGAAATGCACTATTTTTCAGAAGCAACTCCAGAAAAAAAAAATTAGGGTACTGCTTATGCACAATGAACATTTCAAGCTGTTCCCTACAACATGGCAAATCATCACTTTTTGAGTTTAGTTCCACTTTATTGAAGACAACTTTTACATTGACAACTATGTAAAAGTAGATTTCTCCTCACTTTGGAGAGATGTCCTCTCACTTCTGGTCTCACGTCCTGTCATAAAATATAGAAGGTAGCCAGAATACTTGTAAAGTAAGTAAACAAGTGCAAATGCCCACCTTAATCTTAAGGCCCCATGCACACACAGGCTTTTAGGAGCTGTAAGTGGCACAGGCGTTTTTAAGCTGTAAAAAACCCAGGGCCGGTGCGTTCTGGAGCAGCAGCGTTAACCTGTAAAAACACCTGACGCTGCTAAAGGCTGCTAAAGGCCGCATACAGCGTTAGGCCACATCAGATGTTTTTAATCTGTAGTAGTTGGATTTGAGGTTGGAAAATAGAAGAGGGCAGAGAAAGGCTGCTAAACACTAACGCTGCTAAACGTGGCTAAAACGGGCATTAACGCCAATACAAAACACAAAACACTTCTAAAAGTGCCATTTTTACAGCTGCTTTTTCCTGGCGTCAACTTGTTTTTTCAAACGCCCTGTGTCCATGAGGCCTTAAAGTTAACCTCTTTCTGACAATCCTCTGCTTAGATACACAAACTCTTCAGACATTCCCCCAATGTACAGTTCTCCAGGCTGAATGCAAAGTACTACCCTAAGTGAACTGGCACACCATGTAGATCTCTGAAAGCACACCTTACGAATTTTAACCCAATGGGGCCTTAATCAAAGCTTCTTCAAAGATGACTCCATTGAAATTAGACTTACTTATACCTTGCAGCACATCTGCTGAAGTTGATCATGTGATCCATTGCCTACTGGACAGCAGCAGCACACACACGTCTAAGGCCAGCTTTCACATTTCTCATTGACACAGTAGTAGGGATCAAGATAATCATAAGGACATTTTCCAACAAGTTAAAATATCTTCATATGGGGGAATAGGCACTCTTGAACAATGAAGGTGCTTGTGATCACTTCCTTTGAGCATGACTAATGTACTGATCCTTGCCTCTGTGTTGTATTAGGCAGTTTGCTTGGCCAGGGATCAGACATTTAATGATCATTCTGACTGTTGTTCTTTGTCGCCTTTATTGACATGAGCCTGTCACAAACCTGGACATTTCAAATGGAGCATATTACGAAAAGATGGAAAGATAGAGCTTAACATGAAGGTTATAAATACCTTATGCTAAATGCAAATCTTAACTTTTACCTGTAAAGTCAAACTTAGCCCTACCTACTCTCAAGTCTCTATTTGCCATGACCAATGTAGAATAGATGTCACCCCCAAACTCTTAGGCTGCTTAAAGCCAAAGGCTCCACCCCCATGCCATAAACCTTTCCCTTTACCTAAATAATTGAGACCACACCGTGCTTGGAGTTAATTGGCCACAGCAGCCATTTTATTAACCCTTTTACCTTAAAATTAACATAAGGAGAAAAAACATTCCTTACAAACATAAAACAATCAGTCATTAGGCCTGTTGGTCTTTGAGGCTCCTCCAAATAATTCCAAATCCTGCACTGCGGGACCTGTGCCCTGATAGGCCTCCAGCCGCGTCACCGGCTCGGAGACAAACCACTCCCCGCAGTGCCACCATTTTGAATTCCATTTAAACTGACATTAAATGGAATGCACCATAGGGACCCATACCAACGATGAGTCCCAACCATACCCTTATCCTAAACTGTTCACCTCCCCCGCCAGCAAAGACCAACAAAACGCCACCAGCACCCAAGGGTGACACCTTACCCTTGCGTGCCCCTCCAAACCCTCAAGGCTCGCTGGATCCCATCCTGTAATCCCAGGGCCCATAAATCTATACCCACCGCATTGAGGTGGACTCCATCATCCCGCAGATACCGCCATGTGTCCACTTCCAACTCCAGGTGGCGAACCACCAACCCCCCATTCCGACACACAAAGCGCCCCACTTCCTTGTTCAACTTAATCCGAGCCTTATTAAGGCGCGCGACCTACCTGGCCATGCGCCAGGACGTGCGGGCCACCATATCCGACCAAACTACAAGCAGCGCCGGAAAAGCCGTGCGCAGCCTAAGGAAATCCAACTTTATGTCCCTGATCAAGGCCCGTGCGGACCTGGCCCCCAAATCGTTGCCCCCGGCATGCAGCACCAAAACATCTGGCTGCCTGTCCAACCGGGCGAAACGATGCACTTCGGGAAGGACCCTGCCCCAAGTAAGCCCCGGCACCCCCAGCCACCTGACACAAGCCTCGTGCCGAGAAAAACCAAGCTGTCTACCATTAGGACGCACATCAGCTCTCCGGGCCCCCCAGAAAACATACGAGTGTCCCACGATCCAAACAAGGCAGGGTTCCAAACCTACAAGAAAGGGGACAAAAGGAAAAGAAAAACCAACCAATAATCAGATAACCAGCCGGGCCCACACCCCCCCAGCGACAAAAACCACCCCCCTTACATACCCTACACCAACAGCTGTGGACGAACGTACAACAAGAACCTCCTAGACTCCCAGCGCCCAATGCGTTTGACCGCATCGTCGTTCAATCCCCAGCGTGCAGCCTCAGTGGCCGCCCCGATCCGAAAGGAATGAGATGCAAACCTACTGGCATCCAAACCCAAAGAGCCCACACACCTTCTGAACACCGATACAAATTGAAAACGGGATAACGACGACCCGTCCGCATGCATTAAAAATGAACCGGGCCGCGAAGGGCGGATTGCCCAGTAATCCCGAACCGCCCCTACCGGGCACAGCGGTGAAGACGGCACCGCGAACAACCGGACACGGACCCCCTTGCCACTCTGGTCCGTTTTGGACCGTCGAAGGAGGATAGTAACCCCCTCCCGACCGACAGAGACATCCTGACCCAATAGGCCCCCCGGCACCGTCCGGGAGGAGCTGACCAATTCCCCAATCCGGAAAGCCCCGAAAAAAGCGAGAGAAAAGGCCGCCTTAAACAACACCACCTCGTAACTCGAGGCGCAGTGCTCCCCCAATTGCCGGCAGACGTCCTGCAAAAGAGCGAAGGACACCGGGCGCCTAGTGTCCCTCCTCCGATAAGCCCTGGAATAGCCCCGTAACGCTTGTCTCACCACGAAGTCCTTCGTGTAATCCTGACAACCCAGAAATTTAAACAGAAAGGCCAAGCCGGACAACTTGCGAGCCACAGCGGAAGCCGACGCGCCCCTCTCAAAATGATCAGAGACAAAAGAAAGTAACACCCACCTGACCTCCGGACCCAGAGGATCCACCGATGCCACCCGCAACACCTCCAGCCACTCCAACCATACCTTGCAATAAGCCGACCACGTGGACTCGCTCACCGACTTCCTGATCCATCCAGCGAGGACCCCAAGGCAATCCCCCATAGCCACTCCGGACACGTGACTCCGCGTTGCTCCGCTGCCGGTGCCAACTCCCGGAACCTGTCCCACTGAAAACGAGACAGCGCGTCAGCAATATCATTCTTAACCCCCGGAATGTGCACAGCGTACAGGAAAACATTCAACCGTAGACACCGCAAAACCAAATACCTGAGGAGGCGCACCACCGGCTGAGACGAAGCCGACGCGCGGTTGATCACCTGAACCACCCCGAGATTGTCGCAATGGAGGCGAACCTTCAGGTTCCTGAACTCCGCCCCCCAAATCTCCAGGGCCACCACCACCGGGAACAGTTCCAGCAACACCAAGTTGCTGACCAGCCCCGCTGCCTGCCATGCCCCCGGCCAAGGGGCGGCGCTCCACGCCCCCCGGTGAAAAGCCCCGTACCCCGCCGAACCAGCAGCATCGGTAAACAGTTCCAAATCAAAGTTGCTGATCGGCCCGGCCATCCACAAGGATCTACCATTGTATGTGGCCAAAAAACCGTGCCACAGACGCAAGTCATCCCTGTGTTCCCTGTTGAGCCTGACGAAGTGAGTGGGCAACTTCACCCCCGAAGTCGCCGCCGACAGCCGTCGGCAGAAAACCCGGCCCATGGGCATAATGCGGCAGGCAAAATTCAATTCACCCAGCAACGACTGCAAGCTGCGCAACTGAATCTTGCGCAAACCCAGCACCCCTTCAATTTCAGCTCTCAAAGCCCCCAATTTATCCTCCGGTAGGCGACACTCCATGGCCTCCGAATCCACGACAATGCCCAGGAAGCTGAGCACCGTGGTCGGGCCTTCCGTCTTGTCGGGGGCCAACGGAATGCCGAAGCTCCCGGCCACATGCTGCAACGTGGCAAGCAGGATCGCGCACCCGTTGGAAGAGGGCGGGCCCACACACAGAAAGTCGTCCAAATAGTGGATCACCGAATTCACACCGGAAACCTCCCGAACCACCCACTCCACAAAGGAACTGAAGGTCTCAAACAGCGCGCACGATATGGAGCAGCCCATAGGAAGGCAGCGATCCACATAATACGCCCCTTGCCACCGGCAGCCCAGCAATCGAAAACTGTCCGGGTGAACCGGGAGCAACCTGAACGCCGCCTCAATGTCCGATTTGGCCATCAAGGCCCCCCGCCCATAATGTCGCACCCAGGCCACCGCGGCGTCAAAGGAAATGTAAGACACCGTACAGGCATCCGGGTCGATGGCGTCATTCACAGACCCACCCTTTGGGAAGGAGAGGTGGTGAATGAGGCGAAACTTGTTGGGTTCCTTCTTGGGAACCACCCCCAACGGCGAAACCACCAAGTCACGCACCGGCACCTCCGAAAACGGGCCCGCCATGCGACCGAGAGCCACTTCCTTGTGCAACTTATCCGACACCACCAAAGGGTGGCGCAATGCCGAACGCAAATTCCTCGCCACCGGCGGCACCGAGGCCAAAGAGCAAGGGATACGAAAACCCACCGCAAAACCCTCCCCCAGAAGTCGGGCAGCCGCCCTATCGGGGTACCTATCTAGAAAAGGCCGCAGCCTTTCCACCCTCACCGGCGTCGTCCCCTTTGTGCGAAGGCTCTCCGGACCGCCCTTTTCCGGACTTAAAACACCGAGCCAAGGAATGGGAACCTCCGCAAACGGAGCATTCATGTTTGAAGCGACATGTGCCACCGAACTTACAGGAACCCTCATTAAATTGCCAGCAGAAACCCCTCCTCTTTGCGGCCGGCTGTCCCGGGGTCGCAGAACCACCGGCCCCCCCTGGAAAAAACTGATTCGGAGCCTTCGCAGACGACATGAGCCGCATCCACAGGCTGATGTCCTTGTGGTCCCACCGCAAGGACGGCCTAACCGCCTTCCGCTGCCGGAACTGTTCGTCGTACCGCAGCCAGGCCGACCCCCCGTAAACCCGATAGGCTTCCCCTACAGCGTCCATGTAGCAGAACAGGGCCGAGCAGTTTTCCGGCGCCTTTTCCCCTATGACGCCCGCCAGAATGGCAAAGGCCTGCAGCCAATTGGCGAAGGTCCGAGGGATAAGCCGATAGCGTCGCGCCTCCTCGTCCTCCTTCTTGCGCTCCTCCGGTTTAACCCTGTCCAGGTGAAACTTCTCGAGGGGCAACAGCGTGAAGATTTCCACGTACTCACCCTTCCAGATCTTCTCCCGGACTTCCTGCTTCAAATGTGCCCCCAATGGGCCCTCAAAACAAACATATACCTCACCTTTCGCTGAATCGTCCAGGCGAACAGCGTCCGCCTTCCCCTCCTTCGCCGTCCCGGTCTTGTCCCCCGCCGCCCCGGCCATCACTGCCACCACTGCCGGCGCACCAACAACCTGGGGAGGGGCCCCAGCCCCCCCCGCAACTAGCCCCGTGGAAGACGGCCCCGCCAGCCCCGGGGCCCCCCCCGGCTCCGCGCCCGAGCCCCCCGCCGGAGGCACCCAAGCCGCCGTTGGAGACAAGCGGCCCCCGTCCCCCGGGGGCAAACGCCCCAAGAGGTCCCGTAGACCCAGGAGGAAGCCCCTCAAACCCCCATCATCACCCCCTTCCGGGGTCCCCGCCCCCACTGGCCGGGACACCCCCCCCCCCCCCCCGAGCCCCTCCAGCACTCCCACCCCCCACATCAAACAAGCCCCGCAAATCAGACAAAGCCAGAGAAGGAATCGTGACCTCACCTGTCTGCCCAGGGGGGGCGCCCCCAGCCGCCGATCCAGCCTCCCTCGTCGCCGACCGACCACCGACATCCTCTTCCACATCCGATCCGGACACCTCGCCTTCCGAACGATCGTCCCCGGGCACCGCCGACATCCGTCCACCAGGTGTCGCACTCCCGCCATCTGCAGAGCCGAGCGACAGGCGTCCACGCCCCCGTACTCCAGCTCCGCCCGACGGAGACCTCTGTGAACCAGCCGAACTTCCGATGACCCGGCCACGTGACTTGCCCCGCCGCGTCATCTCTCTGCGCCCAGCCGAGGCCGACTCCGAGTCCCGCCGATCACTGCTGCCACCGGCCGCCATGAAGCCGCTCCCACGCCGAGGCACCCCTCCGACCGGAGCATCGCCAGTAGGGGAGCCCGCCAGTCCAGCAGCACCCCGGCGAGAGGGACGGGGAGAGACCGAAGGCCGCCTCCCCCCACTACCCCCAGAGCTCCGTCCATGCAGAGGATTCCTCCCAGAGGCGCGCACGGCCGCAGCAGGAGTACGCTTAGCCGGCGGCCCTGAAGGGTCCCTGTCGGGGCTCCTAGGATGACGCTGAGCTCGAGGGGAAGGGTCCGGTGAAAAACGCTCCGGCGGCCGTGACCGCCGAGCCCGCGGGACCGCAAGCCCCTCCGAATCCTGTGCAGAGTCCTGAACCCCCATCAACGTGGAGACCTGGGACCGGAGCCACTCAGTCCCCTTCACCGCAGCAGCGGCCTTGATTTGCTCCAGCAAAACGTCCAAATCCGCCATCCCAGACCAGGGAAGCTGAGGTGAGATGCTCTGCAGTGAAAAAGGTGGGTGACCAAGCTTCTTCTTCCTTCGTCCGTTGAACTTCCACTGACCTCCAATCTGAGGGGCCACCCCTCCTAACTGTACCTCAACCCCTCCCAAACCTGATACACCAATCCCTGAATACCCCCCAACTCAAAACAATTTAATTTAACTCACACCTGCCCTGTCTCCCCTCTTCACATGGTCATGTCTGCCCTGCGCTATTTTTTTTTTTTTTTTTTTTCTTTCGCTTCGGGCCTTGCTTTGAGACTATTCAATAAATTAAGTTATGGGGGGTTCAGGGAGTGGGAGAGCTCAACAGAAAAGATGGTATCTGCATGCAGTATCAGCTACCTATATCTATGGATCTATTGACTGTTTTACATGTAACTTTGACTGATGGTATATACATGAATTTTATTATTAGGTACTCCATCTTAACTGACCAGGTTTGTTGCAGGGTACCTGCACAGCTGTGAGTGAATGGTTTGTACTGTTTTGCCTGTATAACTTTTGGAGTATCCACTGTAAGGGCCCATGCACTTGTACG
The DNA here is from genome assembly GCF_965119305.1 of Pelophylax lessonae. NCBI lineage: Eukaryota > Metazoa > Chordata > Amphibia > Anura > Ranidae > Pelophylax > Pelophylax lessonae. Next base: position 300,923,076 of record NC_138770.1, read on the forward strand.
CAAGGTAGTTGTACAGCACGCAAGAGTATACAGAACCTGTGTATAATCATCTGTATGCAGGCACCAAGTGGTTAAATAAGGGAGGCTCAGGGTTTGGGATATATCTCCAGAGGTTAGAAGAAGCAGAAGAGTGAGGGAAGTAATATGAGAGTGCAATTTATATGAGGGTTCATGCCTCAGCACCCTGGGGGTTTCATTAGCATGTGGAATTACGTATACAACCACCCATAGAATGCAACTACAGGACATGGCTGTATGTTGGTATGCTCCACTACTGGTGTAAACACACATATGCAAGAATGTACAACTCTTAATGCAAAAAGTGTTAGCATCCAGGGTTGTACATCCATGCATGTGCGTATACCTGCATATAGCTGCATCCTGTAATTGCCTTCTATGGGACACTGTAGGAAGCAGCTGGGGCTCCCAGGGATGATCTTACACTGGGTACTTTGTACGTTTTTTAATGCTATATGTCCCCATTACAGCCAAGGGGATGAGCCCTAAAATAGGTAAATTGCCTATATTTTGATTGTTTCCAAAAGAAAGCTGTGGGCACACATCATGACACTACTATATGAACATTCTAATCTCTAGTGTAAATAATTGTAATATGGCTATCAACTTAATTTGATCATTTATATCCCCAAACCCTGGGCCTCCCTTATTTAACCACTTGGCGCCTGCACACTTTTTTTTTTTAGATTTCCAAAGATACTATGGAGAAAATTCTAAGGAATGCTAGCTGGGAAATATTCTCTAATCCATCTGCAGATAGTAATGTGAAACAACGATACAGCTTCCCCAGGTAATACTACAGAAAAACAGACTAACATAGCTGAAGCGTCCATACTCAGGTCTGAGAAATCTCAGAAAAGTGCAGGGATCATAACAAACATTTCTTCAGAAGGAATGCAGGGCAAGCAGAGGCATGCTGAGCCTCCATAACTGATATATATGCATGTATTCATTCACAAGCTGAATCGTAATTATCTTCCTTCGGGGGGGTTGAACTGAGCCAGTGGCACAGTATAACAACAAGATATAATTACTAGATAAAAGCACATCCCTCAGACCCCACGCCCCATAAAAAAAGAAAAAACTAACAAATGGGTGCCTGCAGTTATCCTAGTTCTACCTGTACAATTACAGTAACCAGGAAGAGCCAAACGAGTATTTCATTTGAGATTACCTTGCCTGTAGTACATTCAGCCTCTCCCACCTTAGCTCAGGGGTAAAAGCTTGGAAAATCTGATGTGTTGACTACAAAGTTGCTAGCTCCCAGACCACCATAAAAGATGACCCACTTCCTCCTAAGCAGTCACTTCTAGAAAATTCCTGTACTGCAAAAAGGTAAAAAGGTGCACCTTTTACATAACCAGTTTGTTTTCCTTCACAGAAAACTAAAATTATTCCTACAGCTCCTAAAGTGTACCTGTTGCGATGAACTATGGGCCTCAGAAATAAAAAGGTTAAAAAAGAAAGTGTGTGTGTTACCTATAGCAACTAATTCATTTCTAAATTTCTCTTCATTAGTGTAGTTTAGAACATGAAAAGTGAAGACTAAGGCCCCTGTCACACATACGTTCCGTTTGTCCGTTTTTCATCCATCCGTTGACGGATGAAAAACAGACATCAATGCATCTCTATGTAAAAACGGATGACAACGGATGATCATCAGTTAACATCCGTTTTCATCCGCTTCCATCAATGTCCGTTTTTTGGAACGGATGAATGCCCTATTTTTCATCCGTCAAAAAAAAACGGATCAGATGAAAATCGGATGTAAAACGGACAAATGGTTTTTTGTATTGGTAGTGGATGTAAAAAAAAAACGGATGAAAAATGGATGAAAAAAACGGATGAAAAATGGATGAAAATTTACGAAAAATGGATGAAAAATGTATAAAAAAAATGGATGAAAAAACGGATGAAAAATGTATAAAAAAAATGGATAAAAAATGGATGAAAAACTGATACATTTTGACGTGATTGAACTGACTGGACTGTATGTGTGAAAGGGGCCGATGCATGAATGACTACCTGCTCAAGTCTTCAAGATTCACATCCAGCTGTAGTGCATCAGTCCTCTCTACTGCTTTTGTCAGTAAACTAATGATCTGTGAACCCCCCCCCCCCCCCCCATTGCTTACCTATCTGCAAGGGCTCTTTCACACTATCCGTCAGTAGGACGGACTCTGTTTATCTCAGCGGGGAATCGATCCACCGATCCCCCGCTGAGCAGGAGAATGACAGCTGTTCTCCGCACTGTGTGCGGAGACACAGCTGTCAGTTCCCCATACATCTCTATGGGGAATCAGAAGGGAACAGACTGTCAGTCCATTCTCATCCGATCCGCTGGACGGATGGAAAATAGGGTTTCCATCCGTCCAGATTTGACGGATCGGATGTCAGCGGACATGTCTCCACTGACATCCAATGCCCCATAGGGATGCATGGGGGGACAGTTCAGATCTGCCAAAAAAACAGACAGGCGGATCTGAACGGTCCCCGCCTGTGTGAAAGGAGCCTAATGCAGGAGAGACACAAACATATGTCCAATGTATGCTCTTTGCTGTCTCCCATATAAAGAAAGCCTGACAAGGCAAAATGTCAGTAGCAATCTGGTTAAACTGGATTATATCAAACTCAAATTAGGGTAAACTAATTTCTGACTCCAACAGATGTGCAGGGTCTTTTATATAACATTATAAGTTCACTGATTCGTTTTATTTGCTCCATGGAATTCTTCCATTAGTGGATCTGGGCAGGGCCGGATTAAGAGCATCATGGGCTTGGTGCTGAGGATTTTGAAGGGCCTTAAGGGCCGTGCCTTGGCATGCACCCAGAGGAGGAAAGGTGAAGCCCATAAACACATCCATGCATCAGCAACTGTCCCTCCTTGTCAGGCCTTCGCGCTGTGTGGGGAGGTTCTGAGGGAGCTGCCTGGGGAAGCGAGCATAGAAGCCAGACTTCTGTGTTTACAAGTGACAGAAGAGCGGTAACAGTGAATATGGCCAACCCGGGGCCTATATAAAGGTAGGGGCCTGGAGCTGCAGCTCCAATAGCCCCTACGTTAATCTGGCCCTGGATCTGGGCAACCACTTTGCCCTATAAAATACTTAAATAACTGGTGTTTTCCACCTAAAATATTGCCTAGAATCAACACCCTACAAATCAATATAACATTTTAATACAACATGGAGTCACTAGTATATTATATTGATATTAACATCTTCTGGACCGGAAGATTTTCCTGCTTAATGACCAGGCCCTATTTTGCGATTCGACACAGCGTTACTTTAACGACTACGATCGTGCGACGCTGTACCTAAATAAAATTGACGTCCTTTTTTTCCCACAAATAGCTTTATTTTGGTATTATTTGATCACCTGTGCGATTTTAATTTTTTGCGCTATAAACAAAAAAAGAGCGACGATTTCGAAAAAGAAAAAAACAATATTTTTCACATTCTGCTGTATAACATTCCCCCCCCCCCCCCAAAAAAATTAAAAATCAAAATTTGTTTTACATTTTAGGCCAATTTGTTTTCTGCTACATATTTTTGGTGAAAAAAATCACAATAAGCTTATTTAGTTTGGTTTGCGCAAAAGTTATTGCGTCTACTAACTAAGGGAAAGATTTATGTAATTTTTTTTTTTTGTTTTATTTACTAGTAATTGCGGCGATCTGCGATTTTTTGCGGGACTGCGACATTGCGGTGGACAGATCGGACCCCTAACTGACATTTTTACACTTTTGGGGGTACCAGTGACATTACTACTGTAATCAGTACTAAAAATACGCACTGTTACTGTAATAATGACACGAATGAAGGGGTTAACACTATGGGTGATCAAGGGGTTAAATGTAAACCTAGGGGAGTGATTCTAACTGTGGGGGGTTGGGCTTCTGAAATGATCACAGAGACATGCGATCCTATATAGCAGGTTTACATGGTCTCTGTGATCATTGCAGGGCGGACGGACGGCTATGTTTACATCAGCCGACCATCCTCCCTCAGCGGGGAGAGATCGCCGCCTGCTCGCCCCCTAGCCTCCTGAGAGCGAGCGACGTAGACCTACGTCGATTTGCCCAGGAGCGGCTGCCTGCCACAGTAAATCTGCAGCGGGCGGTCGTAAAGGAGTAAATTATAATTATATAAGAAAGGGGATTTAAGGGACTTTGAAAGTGGCATGGCTGTTGGTGCCAGACGGGCTGGTCTAAGCATTTCAAAAACTGCCGAACGACTGGGATTTTCATACACAACCATCTCTAGGGTTTACAGAGAATGGTCCAAAAACGAGAAAATATCCATTGAGCTGCAGTTGTGTGGATGAAAATGCCTTGTTGATGTCAGAGGAGAATGGGCAGACTGGTTCAAGATGATAGAAAGCCAACGGTAACTCAAATAACCACTCATTACAACCAAGGTACGCAAAATACTATCTCTGAACGCACACCACATTATCGAACCTTGAAGCAGATGGGCTACAACAGCAGAAGACCACACCGGGTGCCACTCCTGTCAGCTAAGAACAGGAAACTGAGGCTACAATTTGCACAGGCGCACTAAAATTGGACAACAGAAGATTTGAAAAATGTTGCCTTGTCTGAAGAGTCTGGGTTTCAGCTGTGCATTTAGATGGTAGGGTCAGAATTTGGCATAAACAACATGAAATCATGGATTTATCCTGCCTTGTATCAATGGTTCAGGCTGGTGGTGGTGTAATGGTGTGAGAAATATTTTCTTGGTACACTTTGGGCCCCTATGAACCGAATGAGCATCGTTTAACCACTTCAGCTCCAGAAGGTTTCACCCCCTTAATGACCAGGCCATTCTTTGCGATGCGGCACTGAGTTGCTTTAACTGGCAATTGCGCAGTCGTGCGACGCTGTACTCAAATAAAATTGATGTATTTTTTTCCCACAAATAGAGCTTTCTTTTGGTGGTATTTGATCACCTCTGCGGTTTTTATTTTTTGCGCTATAAACAAACTTTCTGCTATAAAACATTCCCAATAAAAAAAAAAAAAAAAATGTAAAAATCTAATGTTTTAATCAATTTAGGCCAATATGTATTCTGCTACATATTTTTGGTAAAAACAATCCTAATAAGTGTATTTTGATTGGTTTGCGCAAAAGTTATAGCGTCTACAAACTATGGGATAGATTTATGGCATTTTTTTTTATTGTTTTTACTAGTAATGGCTTTTAATGATTTTACTAATGTTTTTTAGCCGGACTGCGACATTTCGGTGGACAAATCTAACACTGAGTTAAACTTTTTGGGGACCAGTGACACCAATACAGTGATCAGTGCTAAAAAAAAATGCACTGTTACGGTATAAATGACACCAGCAGGGAATGGGGTTAACACTGGGGGTGATCAAGGGGTTAAGTGTGCTCCTAGGGAGTGCATTCTAACTGTGTGGGGAATGAATGTGCTAAAGGAAAAGAGACATCTGTGTTTCAACTTAGCTGAAACACAAGATCTCATTCTTCCTCTGTGACATAACAGCGGTCTGCCTTGTATACACAGGCAGATGGCCGTTCTGTCATTCTCCTGCATGATCGTGGGTGGCCGGCGGCCATCGCAGCTGCCGGACTCGCCGATTGGCTCCCGCTGTGTCTAATCACAGCGGGAGCCGCGCTCCGGCCCCCGAGAACCCCTGCACAAAATAACGTACCTATACGTGATTTCGCGCAGTCGGGCGGCCCTGCCACAGTATATATGCGGTGGACGGTCCGGAAGTAGTTAAACGCCACAGCCTACCTGAGTATTGCTGCTGACTATGTCCAGTGTTCCCATCTTCTGATGGCTACTTCCAGCAGTATAAGAGCCGGTTCACACTGAGGCGATCCGACTTCGGGGGGCGACCTGTGAAGTCGCGTGCACCGCAACTTCTGCGCGACTTGTAAGGACTTCACATAATGGAAGCCTATGCAAGTCGCTCCCGGGTCGCCCCAAAGTAGTACAGGACCCTTTTTCTAAGTCGGAGAGACTTGTGTCGCTCCTATTAGAACGGGTCCTGTACTACTCAATGGACCGCGACCGGCCGCGACTTGTCAGGCTGACAAGTTGCGCTAGTCTGAATGGGCTCTAATGCACCATGTCACAAAGCTCAAATAATTTTAAACTGGTTTCTTGCACAGGACAAGGAGTTCACTGTACTCCAATGGCCTCCACAGTTAGGCTGGTAATGCAAACTTCACACAGATAGACCAAGATTTGCAATGAAGACCCTGTGCTGTAAGGTAAAAAGAAGCGCTAAGTCACTGTGCTGCCCTCAGCAGACAATGCCTAAACCAGCGTTTCTTAACCTTTTTTCAGTAAAGGCACACTTTTCTAAAATGTAAAATATAAACTAAAAGTTTTACATAATGCAGCAACATTCACGTAAACATGAGACGTTATTTATCCTTCCAAAGCATATATACCTTTGCACATTGGTATTGACTAGTATTACAGCATTTTTCCTTTCCTTCAATTTCTCTCCCTTATTCAGCTAATGTGACCCCGGTGCTGATGGAGAGGATCAGACAAACAATGATGCTGTGCAGGGGCCCAATGTCCTCCTTATCAACAGACAGTGTCACTGGTTGTTAGGACCGCGGTGGCTAGAAGGTTGTAATAAAGCACAAATAAAACCCCGTGGCTTTTTGTAACTAAAAGGCAGACTTGATCCACCCGCTAAGTTGTATACAATTTTTGGGAAATTTTTAGGCATATTGGCAAGCCACCCCTGAAGAAACCTGAAGGCACCCCAAGGTTTCTGGGCTCCCTGGTTGAAAAAGGCTGACCTAAACAACTGGTAATCTCAGCGTGAGCAGTCAGACTGAGACAATGTATGTAAATTGCAGCTTGAATTCCACAGCAGTAAGAACACCGGCCAAGAGCTCCACCAGGTGACTGTATATAAAAATAAAAAAAGGAAATTATGTACAAAACGGAAAAAGATCTTCCTTAAATATCTCCTTACATTGCGAATAACAGGGGTAGTGATTTTTGCTGCAAACTGGCTACCTGCTGGAAAGTACACTGCAGTTAAAAAGGACATGCTTATAGATTCCTATAAATCTTTACTAGGTGAAGGAATTCCAGATATGGATATTTTTATATGGTTATATTGACCAGTTTGGACCAATATAACTATGCCTACACCATACCTGTGGGATCTCTGGAAAAGCTGGAAATCACTGTAGGAAGCACGGATACTCCAGTGATCTACACTAGCTTCTGGGTCTAAGCATCTGTTCTATTGAACTGTGAACATAGTAGGTCACCCACTCAGCACGGGTGCTTTTCAGGGAATGCATTCTGTAAGTGAACGAGGTGGAAATGACATCTCCCTGCCTCCCCACCTCATCCATTCTCTAAATAGTGCCCGCGCCATGCGGCCACCCCATGTTCAAAATTTCCTTGAAGCGAGTGGAGATCACTGCAGTAGAGGTACCAACTACAGTGATTTCCAGCTCCCAGGGGATCCACATAGTTACTGTCAGGATCAGTGTCATTACGTGGGTCACCTGCTGGTGGCAGTGTTGTTCCTGGAACTGAGGGGCGCAGTTCTAGGGCCCACCAGCGGGTGTCTCCCAGCAGCCGGTGTTCCGTGAAAAAACCATACCCGTGAAGAAACCATACTCTCGTCACTTCCGGTGCACTTACGTCAGCACCTACATCATTGAACAGCTGAGGGGCTGTCAAGTGCACATGCTCAGAGGGTATGGATTTAATATGGTAGTGTGTGCAACGTCACACTTGCGGCGGTTACATTAAAACAGCTCAGCTGCAATATGAGTCATCTCCGCTCCTATCCCTGTCACTTCCCTGATCTCGGCTAATAAATATAAAAGCGGATAACGGAGCCGAGATCTCCGTCATTTAGATTTCATACACCCGCTGCCGTTTTTATATTTATTAGCCGAGATCAGGGAAGTGACAGGGATAGGAGCGGAGATGACTCATGTTGCAGTGGAGCTGTTTTAATGTAACCGCCGCAAGTGTAACGTTACACACACTAGCGTGATAAATCCATACCCTCCGAGCATGCGCACTAGTCAGCTCCTCAGCTGTTCAATTACGTATCCGGGGCTGTGAGCATGTGCACTGCTCCGCTGTTCCTGACATGAAGTGACGAGGGTATGGATTTCTCACGGGGTATGGTTTTCGAACGTTACACCGGACTGTACTTTTAATTAAGCTGCACCTGAGGAGGACTGCTGAGGGAATATAAGCCCGCAGTTCACTGAGGCTCAGTGCTTCAGTATTTTCTCTGCTAGCCGTGTCCCTGTCCTGATCCTGAAACCTGCATCCTGAAACCTGTATTCGGATCCTGAGTCCTGTTCCCTGCTTCCTGTACCTGGCTCCCTGCTTTCCTTCTCTCCTGTCCCTGTCCAGTCCTGCTATTGTTTGCTCCATCCTTTTGTATATAGTTTGTTAGGTTCTATTGGGGTTTTGTACTGTTATCATTTATATTTTGTTTACTTTTTTATGGTCTACTGGTGTTGGTATTGGAGTGTGTCATTTTGCTTAATAAACTTATTTACACCTTTATCCATCTGGGTCCTGATTCCTTGGTGCAGCCAACTGATCTGTCACCCTTGCTGGATGCCTGCATGTGGTATCCCTGACAGTTACACTGGTCCAAGCATGTAAAAATGCCATAGCTAGAGCTCTTCTGTAAACATCCTTCCTCTCACACCGACTTTGACCCCATTCACACTTCGTGTAGCGGGAACCTACGTTCCTGCGCGTGATTTTCTGTGGGGGATTTTCATGTGATTCCGCATGTGACACATAGGGCAGCCCAATCACCACAATAGGCTGCTCTATGCGCATCTGCCACCCAAAAAAAGCTCCTGCTCTTTTTTGGGCGACAAGCAATGATCATCACACTGCATTTAGAATGAATGCCACCCAAATGTGTATTACATGTTTTGCAGCGATTGCCACACAATTAGGAATCCTAGGCAGAACCACATCAATTCTGCCTGTGATTCCAAACCGCCAAGTGAATCGGGCCTTTGTTTGTTGCATGTTTGCTTTATCTGTGATAGGTTAGGAAAGACTACAAAACCTCACAAGATAAAAGACATGAAAAAATAAGTTCTGTAACTTAAGGGTGTTATAGGGAAAACAGGCCAGGAAAGTCAAGTGGTAATTTATCATTATGATCTGATCTACATGTAAGATTGTTTGTGGTATTTCACTACAGTCTTTGCAGATATGGCTTCTGGTCAGCCAGAGCGCGAGGAGATGTTGGAATTGTGGTTTGAAGAAAGAGTTGCATATAAACAGCACACATACAAAATATTCCAGTACCAAAATGAAGAAAAACACCATGTGGCCTCTGCCTAAGGCCCCTTTCACACTTATGCGACGCGATTTTACCGCAATTTTGCCACGACTTTGCCGCGATTTTGAAAGCAATGGTTATGGCTCAAAACGCACTCAAATCGTGGCAAAGTAGTGCAGGAACTACTTTGAAGTCGGTGCGACTTAAAACGCACTGATATGAATGGGGCTCATTGAAAATAATGGAAAACGACTTGTCATGCGATTTTGCGGTCCAAAATCGCGGGACAAGTCGCACTAGTGTGAAAGCGGCCTAAAGCACAAAGTTGCATCAACATTTAGCAGATTTTTTACACTAATCCTACATGTTTACAGTATGACACTTGATCACTTTCTTCACTCTTCCTGCAATAACAAAGCTGGACAACAAAATGAATAGAAGGGCTGGATGACCTCAGTTATGAGGAACAACTGTAAACTAAAGCCAGGACCATGCATTCACTACTGTATATCTGGTCCCCCATAGTACATACAACAAGGAAGTGCAATCATTTTAGCAAATATAAACGGCTAAATACGTTTTTTATCAGCAGTTTATAGCAGTCTTGTGACTTCTCTCATTGTCTAATAAAAGCTTATAGGAGGAGTTTTCATTCTCCTCTGACTGTTCTATGAGGCTGACCCTCTGTCTAGACAGCGGTAAATGGCATGTGCTGATCACATGCACCATCCCAAGAAAAAGAAAAAAAAACAAAAAAACGCTCTAGCAATATATACCAGACTGAGCATTTTCAGAGTGCCCCCCAAGCTCTGTATTATCAGGAGATGGATTAGGGAGTGTGGAAAAAGGAGAGGATCAGAAAAGACAGGATCAAACCACCTTTTTACACAATATGCAGGATTAACCCCCTAGGCTCCACAGTGAGTATAACTGCATATACACACTGATTTTACTGTTGTGGGTTTTAGTAACACATGAAGTTTATTTTCCCTGGAGAAGAGGCACTTAAGAGGGGGCATGATTACAATATACAAATCAATAGGGACTGTAGCATTGGGGAAAACTGTTTAGCGGAGTTCCAGCCTCAAAAAAAAATACCCTCAGGACAGTCATGGCTAGTGCATTTAGGCAACGACAGCCTCTGAACTGTCCCCTGTATCACTTACCTTTTAGAAAAAATACTTACTTTTTAGGTGTGGGTAGCTGAACCTGGACCGTCCTCTTCGGTGACGTCGGAGTCCCAGAATGCCCTGCACCGGGCCCTGCTCGTCACTTCCGGTGCAGGCGCGTCATCCCTGCACAGCTTCTGGGCATGCCCAGAAGCTGTTCAGCAGGGAATAACATGCCTGCACCGGAAGGGACTAGCAGGACCAATGCATGCGCATTGACTCCTGGGAGCGATGACGCTCAGCTCCCAGGAGTCAATGCAAGAGGGAAGTAACGGCGCGGGCCGTGGCTGAAGAAGGAGGAAGTGGAAGGAAGGCAAGTATATTTTCTTTTAAAACAATGTAAGTGAATCAAAAAAAAAAATTGTCATTATCCAATTCTTTTCCAGGTAATGTACAGCAAGCGGATAGGGCAAAGTTCATTTTGAGTCTGGAACTCCGCTTTAAGGTCTAAGGTTTCTAAAGAAGACATGCAGTCACACAATGAAGTTGGATGAGAAGTGGTTTAGCCATCTCCCAACCGACGTTTGTATGTATATATATATATATATATATATATATACTCATCCTTAGGTTGAAGTGAATATACCAATAACATCAAATCAATCACATTAGCATAAACTATATCAACAATACATGAATACATAAAGATCTACATAAACAATATATGTATGTGAATGGTGAAAAAATATAAATGACAAAAAAAGTGCTTGAAGTGATTGTAAAAAAGTGCTTAGTGCAAATTGCATAAATAAGTTCATATATAAAAATACTTTGCAGTAAAGTGCTTGCTGAGATTCCTAATAAAGTGCTCCAAAATTACTATCTGTGCCAATCCAATGGGAAAAAAAAAAAAAAAACGTGCTCCCCAAGTGCAAACACTTCACACACCAGAAATCATGGCCCCTTTTCTCAAAAAAGGTCAAAACCGCTTTAGGTAATTGTATCCCAAAAAAAATATGTGGTTAATGCTCCATCGCTGTTTTGGGCTCTTTTTTGAATGAATATATGTCAACACATCCTGCAAGGCATTCTTGTATCTTTAAACGATCCCATAGTTTATTGCCAAGTAATAAAAATACAGTTACACTTTTCAACAATAAACGAGCATCAATAGAGAAATGTAGAATGCCGGTTTACCCTCCACCAGCATTCCAGAAGCCAGAAATGGCATGCCCTGGCAAGTCCCACCTTACGCGTTTCATCAGTGTACGTCTGACGTCATAAAGGATCACATGACCGGACACGTTGCCTCCTCTTACATACCTCAGTACCGCCTCTCCATAGCAGTAAAACTACCGTATATACTCGAGTATAAGCCGAGTTTTTCAGCACATTTTTTTGTGCTGAAAACGTCCCCCTCGGCTTATACTCGAGTCAAGGGAAAAAAAAAAAATTCCCTGTCCGCTCCAACGGGTTTAAGGTTTAAAAATGGCGCCGCCCGTCGCATACATGTCACCGCGCACGTGCCGCCGCCGCTCGTGTAATTTCGGCTATTCCCGGCGCCGGTCGGGAGAGGCCGGGAATAGCCGAAAGTATACGAGCGGCGGCGGCGCGTGCGCAATGACGTGTCGGCGCCGGGCGGCGCTATTTTTAAAATGAAGGCCCCTCTGTAACAGGTAAGTGAAACAGCTTCACTACCTGCCATTATGCAGGGCTGCGGGCACACTACAAGGGATGCAGTGCTGCGGGCATGGTCCACATGTACCATGCCCACAGCACTGCATCTCCTGTAGTATGCCCACAACCCCGGATCCTCTTGTACCATGCCAGTACCCTGCATTCTCCTGCACCATGCCAGTACCCTGCATTCTCCTGTACCATGCCAGTACCCTGCATTCTCCTGCACCATGCCAGTACCCTGCATTCTCCTGCACCATGCCAGTACCCTGCATTCTCCTGTACCATGCCAGTACCCTGCATTCTCCTGTACCATGCCAGTACCCTGCATTCTCCTGCACCATGCCAGTCACCCTGCATTCTCCTGCACCATGCCAGTCACCCTGCATTCTCCTGTACCATGCCCGCCGCCCTGCATTCTCACCCTAGGCTTATACTCGAGTCAATGATTTTTCCCATCTTTTTGTGGTAAAAGTAGGGGTCTCGGCTTATACTCGGGTTGGCTTATACTCGAGTATATACGGTAATTAAAATCAGAACCATCACACCCATTCAGGTAGTTCATTTAACTTCTACTATTGATATTTTATATATCACAACAAGTTCAATAATTGTTTGTGTAAAAAATCCATTTTGTGTTATTGATTAGATCAAAAGGGATTGGAGGGCTTGCAATATAAAGCAGGCAATATGCATGAACGAAACCTTTCTACATTTCTCGGTTAATGCTTGTTTTATTGTTTAAAAGTGTAAGTGTAATTTTTTATTGCTTGGCAATAAACTTTGCAAATTCTACACCATGAGGGAATCTTTTATGTCTCCCCCTTGCAAATGAGGTTAAAAAATTATCGTTTAACCACTTACCGCCCGCCCACCGTCATATGACGGCGGAACGGTGCGGCTATTATCCTGGGCGGACGTCATATGATCGGGAGCGCGCAGCGCGGTCATGTCGGTGGCACTGTGTTCCGTAGGAACACAGCTGTCACCGGCGGTAGTAAACAGTCACTGACAGTGACTGTTTACTAAGTGATCGGCTGTGAATCCATTCACAGCCGATCACAAAATGTAAACACAGAGCAGTAACTGACTGTTACTAGCTCTTCTCCCCTCATACAGTTTCCAGTATGAGGAGAGCAGAGCTAGAAATAGTGAGTTACTGCTCTGTACACCTGTTAAAAAATAAAATCACACAAATAAAAGGTCCCCCCACACAGTCCTCAGCCCCCCCCAATGTCACCTGTCACCCAACAGTCACCTCATCAGTGCCCAGAAATTGACACCCATAAGGCTACGTTCACATGTGAGCGCAGCGATCGCAGGCAGAATCACCGCGATTCTGCCCCGATCCGGAAATCATTGCAAATTGCGGGACGCCTGTGCGTTGCCCGTTTTTTGCAATAGCACCCCAAACGCTGTGCGATGTTGCCGCCATTTCCGCCTGCCGAATCGCGGTAACATCACGCAAACATCGCATGACGCCTAAAAAAGGTACAAGAGCTTCTTTGGGGCGTCATGTGTTGTTTGCGTGATGTTACCTCGATTCGGCAGGCGGAAATCGCAGCAACATCGCACAGCGTTTAGGGTGCTATTGCAAATCACAGGCAACGCGCAGGCGTCCCGCAATTTGCAATGATTTCTGGATCGCGGGCAGAATCGCAGTGAATCTGTCCACGATCGCTACGCTCACATGTGAACGTAGCCTAAAGTTCACCGGTCACCAGAGACTGCCATCAGTACCGCCGTGCACCATCGCCCGTCACCTGTCACCCATCAGTGGCCATCGCCCGTCACCTGTCACCCCATCAATCACCGTCACCCCATCAGTCATCGTCATCTGTCACCCCATCAATCATCGTCACTTGTCACCCCATCAGTGATCGTCACTTGTCACCCCATCAATCATCGTCACATGTCACCCCGTCAGTGATTGTCATCTGTCACCCCATCAATCATCGTCACTTGTCACCTCATCAATCAACATCACCTGTCACCTCATCAATCATCGTCACCCCATCAGTCATCGTCACCTGTCACCCCATCAGTCATCGTCACCTGTCACCCCATCAGTCATTGTCACCTGTCACCCCATCAGTCATAGTCACCTGTCACCCCATCAGTCATCGTCACCTGTTTGCCATATACATGCAATCACTTACTGACCGCCTAACGACTATATGCGTCGGCCATTAAAAGCTAAATACTGGGGTTATAGCAGCAGATAGCCCCCATAACCCCGGTATTTTTTGAAACGGCGGGCGGTCGGCTTTCAGATAAGGGTGGTCCCAGTGGCGGATTCACCGCGGAATTACCCTTACGGTGCAGGGGAAGAGGTGCCCCCCCCTCCTGCCGCTTCCCAGACGTTTTCCCAGCTTACCGGACCCGCCGGCAGCGGGGAAAACTATCCGGTCCCGGATCCTCAGAGACAGGAAGTCGAGTGAGGGCAAGATGGCCCTCACTCGACTCTATGGTCTTGGAGGACCGGAGCTACGTCAAAAGACGTTGCCTAGCAACCGGTTTAAAGGGACGCTTTTTTTTTTTCTTTTTCCTCTTTCAACAATTTTTTTTTTTTTTTTTCTTTTTTAGTGTAGTTGTGAGGTGTGAGGTCTTTTTGACCCCAGATCTCACAATAAAGAGGACCTGTAATGCCTATTTCTATTACAAGGGATGTTTACATTCCTTGCAATAGGAATAAAAATGATCAAAACATTTTTTTTTTTAAACAGTGTAAAAATAATAAATAAAATAAATAGGAAAAAAAAAATAAATTAAAGCGCCCTGTCCCCGTTAGCTCGCGCGCAGAAGCAAATCCATACGCAAGTCCCGCCCACGTATATAAACGGTGTTCAAACCATACATGTGAGGTATCGCCGCGATCGTTAGAGCGAGAGCAATAATTTGAGCCCTAGACCTCCTCTGTAACTCTAAGCTAGTAACCTGCAGACATTTTTAAAATGTTGCCTATGGGGATTTTTAAGTACCAATGTTTGGCGCCATTCTGTGAGCATGCGCAATTTTGAAGCATGACATGTTGGGTATCTAATTACTCGGCGTAACATTATCTTTCACATTATGGAAAAAAAATGGGCTAAATTTACTGTTTTCTTATTTTTTAGTTCAAAAAAGTTAATTTTTTTCAAAAAAAATCGCATTTGGAAGACTGCTGCGCAAATATGGTGTGATAAAAAATATTGCAACGATCTCCATTTTATTCTCTAGGGTCTCTGCTAAAAAAATATATATAATGTTTGGGGGTTCCAAGTAGTTTTCTTGCAAAAAAAATGATTTTAGCTTGTAAACACCAAGTGTCAAAAATAGGCCCAGTCTTAAAGTGGATAAATGGACAACTTTGTGTAAAGCGCTACTTGGATGTTAGGCCTATGTATGTGGCCAGGCTGTGAAAAAGTGTTACACATGTGGTATCGCCATACTCAGGAGGAATAGCAGAATGTATTTTGGGGTGCAATTTTTGCTATGTACATGCTATGTGTTAGAAATATTGCATAAATGGACAGCTTTGTGTAAAAAAAAAAAATGTGTTTTCATTTTCTTTCCACATTTTCCAAAAACTTGTGGAAAAAAATGACATATTCAAAAGACTCATTATGCCTCAAAAATTATACGTTGGGCTGTTTGCTTTCCAAAATGGGGTCATTTTATGGGGGTTTCCATTGTCCTGGTGCTCCAGGGCCTTCAAAAGTACGATAGGTTGTCAGGAAATTATATGTGTAATTTGTGCTCCTAGAATGCGGGACGGTACTACTTGGATGTTAGGCCTCTGTATGTGGCCAGGCTGTGAAAAAGTCTCACACATGTGGTATCGCCATACTCAGGAGGAGTAGTAGAATGTGTTTTGGGGTGTAGTTGCAAGTATACATATGCTGTGTGAAAGAAATAACCTGTTAATACGTCAATTTGTAAAAAAAAAAAAAAAAAAAAATCTTCATTTTGCAAAGAGTTGTGGGAAAAAATGACAACTTCAAAAAACTCACCATGCCCCTTATTAAATACCTTGGAATGTCTACTTTCCAAAAAGGGGTCATTTGGGGGGTATTTGTACTTTCCTGACTTTTTAGTGTCTCAAGAAATGAGATAGGCCTTCAGTACATCAGGTGTGGTCAAGTGTGATCAATTTTCAATGAATAGCACCATAACTTGTGGACTCTATAACTTTCACAAAGACCAAATAATATACACTTATTTGGGTTATTTTTACCAAAGATAAGTAGCAGTATAAATTTTGGCCAAAATTTGTGAAGAAAAATTACTCATTTGCTAAATTTTATGACAGAAACAAAGAAAAATGCGTTTTTTCACAATATTTTCAGTCTTTTTTTATTTAAAGCACAAAAAATAAAAAACCCAGTAGTGATTAAATACCATCAAAAGAAAGCTCTATTTGTGTGAAAAAAAGGACGCAAATTTTTTATGGGTACAGTGTTGCATGACTGAGTAATTGTCATTCAAAGTGTGAGAGCGCTGAAAGCTGAAAATCAGTCTGGGCAGGAAGGGGGTGAAAGTGCACTGTAGGCAAGTGGTTAAAGATATAAGAATGCATTTAAGGATGTGTTGACTTATATAGTGCTTTGAAAAAGTATTCATACCCCTTAAAATGTTCCACATTCTGTCATGTTACAACCAAAAACGTAAATGTATTTTATTGGGATTTTATGTGATAGACCAACACAAAGTGGCACATAATTGTGAATAATATCTGAAAAGCGTGGTGTGCATTTGTATTCAGCCCCATTTACTTTGATACCCCTAACTAAAATCTAGTGGAACCAATTGCTTTTAAAAGTCACCTAATTTGTAAGTCCACCTGTGTGTAATTTAATCTCAGTATATATACAGATGTTCTGTGAAGCCCTCAGAGGTTTGTTAGAAAACTTTAGTTAAACTTTTTCATAAAGGCCAAGCAACACACCAGACAGGTCAGGGATAAAGTTGTGGAGAAGCTTAAAGCAGGGTTAGGTTATAATAAAAAAACATTCCAAGCTTTGAACATCTCACGGAGCACTGTTTAATTCATAATCTGAAAATGGAAAGAGTATGGCACAACTTCAAACCTACCAAGACATGGCCCTCCACCTAAACTGAAAGGCAGGGCAAGGAGATAATCAGAGAAGCAGCCAAGAGGCCCATGGTAACTCTAGAGGAGCTGCAGAGATCCACAGCTCAGGTAGGAGAATCTGTCCACAGGACAACTATTACTTGTGCACTCCACAAATCTGGTCTTTATATAAGAGTGGCAAGAAGAAAGCCATTGTTGAAGGAAAGCCATAAGAAGTCCCATTAGCAGTTTGCAAGAAGCCATGTGGAAGAAGGTGCTCTGGTTAGATGAGACCAAAATTTAACTTTTTGGCCTAAAATCAAAAAGCTATATGTGGCGGAAAGCTAACACTGCACATCACCGGAAACACACCATCTCCATCGTGAAACATGGTGATGGCAGCATTATGTTGTTGGGATCTTTTCTTCAGGAGTTATTGGGAAGATGGATGGAGCCAAATACAGGGTAATCTTAGAAGAAAACCCGTTAAGAGTCTGCAAACAACTTGATATTGGGGCGGAGGTTCTCTTTCCAGCAGGACAACGACCCTAAACATACAGCCAGAGCTACAATGGAATTGTTTATCAAAGCATATTCATGTGTTTGAGTTGGGAAACTCTGCGCCTCGGGCCTAATTGGATATATGGTTAAGACTGCTGCCTCCCTATAATATAGTCCGAAGACTATATGGCGTATGAAAAAGAAAGAGGTAGGGGGTGGCGCTGTCTGGTGATCCAAAAAAGGGGGTTTGTTACTAGTGCTATCACTAGTCACGTGTAACAGGTATAAACCCAATATGTAAATTAACAATGAGGTAGCTATTGTGTCAAAGTGCCAAGTGTATATAATTCACCCTAAAGGTGCCAAATGCTGTATGTATAGAAAATGGATGTAAATGACACTTGAATACCAAGTGAAATATTGCACAAGTGTGATATAATCAATAAATAATCATAAACAATTATAAGTGCAACCGTGCACATGCACGGTTGCACTTACAGATGCTCTCGATCCAATCTGACAGAGCTTGAGCTATTTTCCAAAGAAGACTGGGCAAAACTTTCACTCTCTAGATGTGCAAAGCTGATAGAGACATACCCAAAAAGACTTTCAGCTTTATTTGCAGTGAAAGGTGGTTCTACAAAGTATTGACTTAGGGGGGCTGAATACAAATGCACCCCACACTTTTCACATATATTTATTTGTAAAAAATTTTGAAAATCATTTATCATTTTCCTTCCACTTCACAATTATGTGCCACTTTGTGTTGGTCCATCTCAAAAAATTCCAATAAAATACATTTATATTTTTGGATGGAATATAACAAAATGTAGAAAATGTCAAGGGGTATGAATAATTTTTCAAGGCACTGTATTTATCCAAAAAAAGAGCCCAGAACAACGACAGAGGAATAACCACATTACTTTTTGGGGATACTCTTACTTAAAGTGGTTTTGACCTTCTTTGAGAAAAGGAGTCATATTTCTGGTAAGTGTGAAGTGTTTGCACTTGGGAGCACGTTTTCTCCATTGGATTGGCACAGATAGTAATTTTAAAACACTTTATGAAGAATCACAGCAAGTGGTTTATCATTTTTCACTATTCATATACATTATGTATAGCCTTATGGGTGTATGCATGCATGTTTGATAGAAGTTATGTTAATGTGATGGATTTGATGTTCTTGATTTCTTTTAAAGTGATTGAGCGGCTCTATAGCCACTCAATCACTTTTACAGGCGGCAGCAGGGGGTCCCACTGGGGAGCTCGGGAAATTAGTAGTGACAAACACACAGGTTGAACTGGATAGAGCTGTGTCTTTAATCAGCCTTACCAACTGTGTAACTAAATCAAACTGTATAGGCTATAGAAATAATGGAATTTCTGTAAAATTCCTTTCTCTGAGTCCTCTGACAGTCACCGCCCACTCATAGAGTCTTCACTTATGGGTATTGGACCTCTATCCACAGGAGCAAGCTAGGCATAAGATTTGTTATAACAGAAAACACTTTGCATAGACACACTTATAGGGGGCTGTCCCTCTGGTCCAATACCCCCCTGCTAACAGCATTCCTAAATCAGTTTGGTAGCAAGCAGTAGATAGTCCAAGAATCCCAAAAAAGAGGGGTGGGGGGCGGTGACTGTCAGAGGACTCAGAGAAAGGAATTTTACGGTAAGTTCTTACAAAAATTCAATTTTCTCTTACGTCCTCTGACAGTTGCCGCACACAAATACATTGCCAACACCAAAGATGGCGCCCGTAAGGGCGCGAATACACTACAAAGAAGATGTCTGCTGAATGCCCACACATGAAGCCAAAACAGCCTGCCCACACCCAAAATGGCGGCCCTGCGATTTTCAGATTGCAGCAGCCCCCACAAGCATGCCTGCACCCCCAAACGGTACACAAAACATCAAAGGGGTCGGGGACCCCCACAAACCCCCCACAGCGCGGCCTGACCGCAATAGCGCCCCTGCAGGGACCGGGAGGGACAAGCGGGGCCCACACATACAGACATGAGGGGGATAACACAGACTCCAAACAGACTGCCATCCCCATGACAGAGGCCCCACATTCACCCCCGGACATACAATGTCATAGACAGAGGGGGTAGCATGGTACTTACCGATCCAGCGAAGGCGTGGGTGCCTCTCTGCGACGGGAAGCCTCCCACCCCTGGTGGGGGTGCCGTAAGCCAAACAGGATTCTAGCAACACGCGGCGTACCGCAGTTGAGACATCCTAGGAAAAAGTGTCCACTTTGGCTTTGTCCCTGAGGACAGGGACAGGTAATTTGCGAGGCCAGGACGTACGCATAGCCTGCTAAACGCTCAATGGCGGGCTGGGATTTCGTAAGGCTCTAGTACAACCAGTCCGATTCCCAGCTCCGCAAACGCTGTAGTCTTCCAAAATCTGACTAAGCACAGGATCAAATAAATAGCTATTAGTGCAAAGAAAAAACACTTAGCAGAAATAAAAGTTAAGAAAAGGCTGAGACTGTAGCCCCAGCAAAGGGAAGCCTGCCTACTCCTGACTAGGCAAAAGACAAACTGATTAGGGAATGCTGTTAGCAGGGGGGTATTGGATCAGAGGGACAGCCCCCTATAGGTGTGTCTATGCAAAGTGTTTTGTGTTATAACAAACCTTATGCCTAGCTTGCTCCTGTGGATAAGTGGTCAATACCCATAAGTGAAGACTGTATGAGTGGGCGGCGACTGTCAGAGGACGTAAAAGAAATTAATGTTAACCCTTTTTTTTTTAATTAGACATAGTTCTGGTTTAGCATTTGGACACTGATATTTTAAACCTCCATTACACAATAGCCAAGGCTACATTGTATTATTACCCTGGCCACACTAAAGGGTAAAATTTGACAGATTTTACTTAAAGTAGTGAATTCTGCTATGCGTTTTCCAATTTCCTATGCAATTTATATTATTGTAATTATTATTAATATGCAATAAAGAACAGCATTATTTACAGAATTTGGTCCAACAGTATTCATAGAAAATGTAAACCAAAACCAAACTAGATTAAAAAAGGAACTCAGAAACTAGGAGCCTAGATGAAAGTGCGGGTCCCAGGTGGAAGGACATTGAGTGCAGTCACGGATGAAAAGCTGCTAATGACCTAGTGATCCACAAGGAATGACTTCAGTTTAGCTTTGAAGACAGATGGTGATAGAGTTTGACACAGATCAAGAAAGATGGCATTCCACTGGTCAGGAACAGTAAGAATGAAAGAGATAAGAGCAGCACTGGTAGGTGATGCAGAAAGGATGACACTTTGATAAACAGGTCTGAGTTATTTTTCTCCAAAAAATAAAAATACAAGGGCTGATTCAAGAAAGGCCAGTTCATGTCCACTGGGTTAATATGTTTTTTTGTTTTCCTAGTCGTAGTTCTTCCAAAGCCTAGGTCTTTTTTAACACTGTAAAATATAGAATTCAAATGTGCCTGTATAGTAAATGTAATGCTTTCTACATCCTTAAGTATTACATTTTTGTACAGCTTTCCAAAAATAAACATACAGAGTGTTGCAAAGGTTTGTATCTCCCTGGAAAATTCTCAGATTTTCCACCAGAAATGAAAACATATTTAAATGGCAATTTTTGTCTTTAACCTCTTCACACCGACGCCTCCAGACCCTTTAAGAGGTGTAGGATCCCAGGAGGCGGGATGGGGTTTAAGATTATGTGACCGCCATGATTGGCTGTCACATCGGTCACATGATCTGAAAGCTTTCGGTTAGAACACGCGCTCTCAGTATATCGGTATTGATCGCAACTCACGCAAATATGCGGCCTCTTGGCGCCAAGGCCATTTGTGTATGGCCAGCGCCAAGGGATTAATCTGCATGAAATAGTCCAACGAAAAAAAGTAGAATGTGCAGAACTAAGTGCACTCCTCTTACCCACAGTAGTTCCTTTTAGTACAATGCTTAGAATGCATACCTCCCAACTTTGTTAGATGGGAAAGAGGGATACATTAGAGCATGTAGTATATAGGCAAAGTACACGCCCCTGATATATCTCCAGTATCATGGATTTGTTTAACCCGATTTTTTTAGGTTTTCAAAAATAATAATTTGAAAGTTATATAAAATGTTTAGTACAGCGAAACACTTTTAGACCCCGTTCACACTGGGGCGATCCGACTTGCCGGGGCGACCTCACATGTCACGGTGCGCAGCTCGCACCGCGACCTCGGAGCGGCCGGCACGGACTTCATAACATTGAAGTCAATGCAGGTCGCCCCAAAGAAGCTCCGGACCCTTTTTCTAAGTCGGAGCGACTTGTGTCGCTCCTATTAGAACGGGTCCACAGCTTCTCTATGGCAGGCGACCTGTCAGGCGACCAGGTCGCCTGACAGGTCGCCCCAGTGTGAACGGGGTCTTAGGTGTTTGATGTAAATATTTATTCTTCACAGAGATTACATAAAGCCAAAAGAGGGACATTTGAGAAAGAAAGGACAGAGGGATTTTGTTAAAAAGAAAAAAGGGACTATCCCTCCAAATGACAGACAGCTGAGAGGTATGAGAATGCTCCAGTTAAAGCCCAGATCCCCAGCTGAGTGGAACAGAGGCAGGACTTATTCCATACACCAAATTTTAAATGCAAAGCTGGTAAAGGCTTATACAAAAAAAAACAAAAAAAAACCTAGGTACCAAGTATGTTGTAAAAATCAAATGATAAAACCCCCCACTTAAATCAATTGTAATTGTAGGTTGTAGAATTATAAAATATGAAAAAGGTCCAAGGGGAGAAATGGTTATGCAAAGTACTGTAATTCCTGTTAAAGCTGTATACCCATTTAAGAAATAAATACATTGTATAGTTTCCAAATAATTGGGACTTAAAAATCATTTAGTTCAATACATGTCACATAAAATTTAGAGTTACAGTGACCTCTGCTGGAACAACACAATGTAGCACTTGGTAATAGCTTAGTCATTTTTAAAATTGAGCTGTAGCCACGCCTGTAGAGTTACTGTATATTTATATTCCTAATGGCCAATTATGTTTTAATGTAATAACAATCTTCCATTCCCAAACTTTATATTTGAAATCACTTTTAGATTTCCCTACTGAAAGTCCATGCATGGAAGTAGGGAATGGTCTGTGTGAAGAAGTCCCTATAAGATAGAATAGTGCCGTCACTGACACACGCCATCTCTTGTAACAGTACCATTACATTTATATACCCTGCATTGAGCAGAGAAGGTTTTCCCGAATCCTGACCCCAGACTATAGGTGCAGCTTGTTGGGTGGGGAATGCCTCGGCTGCTTATGATTGGTGGTGCAGTGACAGCTTCTTGGTGGGATAACTCACTTCTAGGTGGGTTCAGACTAGGATTTAAAAATGCTGGAGCTCATCCCTGCCCTAGACGACCAGTTTCTGCATTTACACTATACAGTCAGATAGCTAGGAGAAAAACTAAATCCGGTAAAGAAGGATCAGAGGGATAACATTTTTAGGAACAATACTAGTCCAGCTACATTAAATGGCTTTTCCATAAGCTATAGTTTAGCTTTAGCATATGTATTATCTTAACAGGTTCCTGCCCGGCCTATGGTAAGAGGACACCAGCGTGAGCCTCTCATCCCTCTGGGCGGACGTCATATGACGTCTTCCTGCTTTTGGCAATCTGGGATGAGTTGTGTCACTCTGACAAAGAGCATCCTCAATCAGGGTAAAGAGCCAATTAAATTGGCTCTTTACCGCTTGTTTGAGGGTGTCCAATCACAGCCGGTCACAGAATGTAAACAAACCGCGGTAAATCCCTGTTACTGGCTTCTCCTCTTTACACACCAATCCTGTGTGAGGAGGAGAACCTGGGAACAGTAAGTTACCACCTAACCCTTTAGTGTACTGTGCCCTGATTGCCCAAGTAATAAACTACCTGTGGGTCATGCAGCCAATTAGTGTACGGGCCCGTCGTGCAGCCCATCAGTGTTAACGGCCCGTCGTGCAGCCCATCATTGTACCGGCCTGTCGTGCAGCCCATCAGTGTACCGGACCGTCGTGCAGCCCATCAGTGTACCGGACCGTCGTGCAGCCCATCAGTGTACCGGACCGTCGTGCAGCCCATCAGTGTACCGGACCGTCGTGCAGCCCATCAGTGTACCGGCCTGTCGTGCAGCCCATTAGTGTTACCCATCCTGAAGCCCAACAGTGTTACCCATCCTAAAGCCCATCAGTATTACTCGTCTTGAAACCCATCAGTGTTACCCGTCCTGAAACCCATCAGTGTTACCTGTCATACAGCCACCAGGTTCAAAAGTATTATACTACTGAGGAAGCATATTAAATCCTAACTTTGACAGATGAGAGCAGCGGGGAGCTCTCCCCGTCCGATTCCGATTCAGGATACAAGCCCGTCAAAAGTAGTGGATTGGCAACTGAATCAGAGGAGGAAGCAGTCTATCCTAAAAGAAGACACTCTAAACACCAGGCAGACACCAGCAGCGCCATACACCCCAACGGTCAATCGGCAAATGCCAACAGTGCTAGACCCCAGGAAATAAGGCCCAGTACCAGCACTGGAATATCACGTCAGACCCAAAGAATCAGGGCCCAAATCAATCTTCCAAATGCCTTAGCATACCCATTATGGCTATCTTCCAAATCAGGGTCAGCTACAATCCCCTTTTCACTGCACAGCCAGGTGTGCAGGCCAACATTGACAATTTTTGGAAGGATAGGAGAGATGTGTACGTCCTGTGCACCATTCACAATGACACCTCGGTGGAACTTAATGGAAGACTCGGTCCCTTTCAAAAGCCTGGGTGTATCCACAATTCTATTTAGTACACAGGGGGGAGGAAGGGGTGGATTTAAACGATCAAAAGCTACAGCCCTATTTATCAACAAGAAAGTCCCTCTTCTGGTATAAAAAAGTTGCAATATACTTGTTCCATTTGGCCATTTTTAATGCATAGGTCACCTCATATGTCATCAAAGGTTTATGGAAAGATCTAGCACCAAATTTTTAGAAGAAATGGTCACTGCCCTGATCTACCAGTAAGGATCTCCCCCCAGAAAGCATTCGCTTCGATTGTGTGAGCAGAGTTTATGAGTGCCATTTGCCTGATAATTTTCCACCAACAGAAACCGGAAGAAGACACAAAAAAAAAACTGTGTGTGTGTGGCAGAGGGGAAGTTAGGAAAGACACCAGTTTTCATTGTCCCCAATGTCCCTCCCAACACAGCCTAAGCATCAGAGAATGCTTCAGATGTTGTCATACTTCCCTAAAATTTTAGTCCATATTTCTATGCCAGCCTGCCATTTCCCCATTTTTAATATCTGTGCTGAACATTTGCTTGCTGCCTCAACCAACCATGCCACTACCTTCCACGTGAACTGACCCTGGCCTGTTTATCGATTATGCTTTTGCCTGCATTGTTTATCCACCACGTTTCTGCCTTCTACCTGCACTGACCTTGGCCTGGTAATCAACCATGTTTTTGGCCTACTGCTTGGACTTATTTTTTGCCCTGCTACTGTAGTATTGGGATTCACGATAACACAGGGGTCTCCTATATGTGAGGGGCTTCAGAATAGTTTCTGAGCAGAAAAAAAAAAAACAGTTTTTGGTTTTCTCTGGGTTTTCGAATTCCCAGGTCAGGTTTTGGAGACCGGTGGCTTCGAAGAGATTTGGGTGGGAAGAAGCCTCTACCCCTGTCCCCATTCTTTCCTGACCGAGGCCCTAAGCTTTATGTTCCTGCCTGCTGCATGGACCAATACTTGGCTGTGCTGCCCATATCTCTGCCTGCACTGACCCAGGACTTTTTATGGACCATGTTCCTGCCTTTTGCCTGGACCAATAATATGGCTGTACTGACCATATCTCTGCCTGTACGGACTATGCACAATATTCCTGCCTGCTGCCTGGACGATTCCTTTCGCTGCTGCTGACCACATCCCTGCCTGTTACCTGGACCAATGTTTTGGCTGTGCTGACAATATCTCTGCCTGCTGCCTGTGCTGACTATAGACAGTATTCCTGCCTGCTGCCTGGACAATTTCTTTCACTGTCACTGACCACGTCCCTGCCTGCTGCCAGGACCAATGCTCTCCTCTGTGGACCACTGCACTACTAAAACCACAGGTATTCTTTTGTTTACGCTTTGCTCAGCAGAATGTATTTTAGTGTGTAATTGGTATATACATGCTATGTGTTAGAAATATGAGTGTCTTTAAAAAAAGTGTATTTTAGGAGATTGTGTGTGTAATTTATGTCCCAAGAACACCTGATGGTGCTCCTTGGCTTGTTGGACCTCTGTATCTGGCTAGGCTGTCAAAAAGTCTCATACATGGTAATTCCATACTAGGGAGGAGCAGCAGAATGTATTTTGAGGTGTAATTCTTCCTATGTACATGCTATTTACTAGAAAAATCTTATAAATGGACAACTTGTGGACAACCAAAAACTTGTGGGAAAAAATGGCATGTTCAAAGGACTCATCATGCCTCAGAATATACAGGTCCCTCTCAAAAAATTAGCATATTGTGATAGAGTTAATTATTTTCTGTAATGTACTGATAAACATTAGACTTTCATATATTTTAGATTCATTACACACAACTGAAGTAGTGCAAGCCTTTTATTGTTTTAATATTGAAGATTTTGGCATACAGCTCATGAAAAAACAAAATTCCTATCTCAAAAAATTAGCATATTTAATCCGACCAATAATAATAAAAAAAGTGTTTTTAATACAAAAAAAGTCAACCTTCAAATAATTATGTTCAGTTATGCACTCAATACTTGGTCAGGAATCCTTTTGCAGAAATGACTGCTTCAATGCGGCGTGGCATGGAGGCAATCAGCCTGTGGCACTGCTGAGGTGTTATGGAGGCCCAGGATGCTTCGATAGCAGCCTTGAGCTCATCCAGAGTGTTGAGTCTTGCGTCTCTCAACTTTCTCTTCACAACATCCCACAGATTCTCTATGGGGTTCAGGTCAGGAGAGTTGGCAGGCCAATTGAGCACAGTAATAACATGGTCAGTAAACCATTTACCAGTGGTTTTGGCACTGTGAGCAGGTGCCAGGTCGTGCTGAAAAATGAAATCTTCATCTCCATAAAGCTTTTCAGCAGATGGAAGCATGAAGTGCTCCAAAATCTCCTGATAGCTAGCTGCATTGACCCTGCCCTTGATAAAACACAGTGGACCAACACAAGCAGCTGACATGGCACCCCAGACCATCACTGACTGTGGGTACTTGACACTGGACTTCAGGCATTTTGGCATTTCCCTCTCCCCAGTCTTCCTCCAGACTCGGCACCTTGATTTCCGAATGACATGCAAAATTTGCTTTCATCCAAAAAAAGTACTTTGGACCACTGAGCAACAGTCCAGTGCTGCTTCTCTGTAGCCCAGGTCAGGCGCTTCTGCTGCTGTTTCTGGTTCAAAAGTGGCTTGACCTGGGGAATGCGGCACCTGTAGCCCATTTCCTGCACACGCCTGTACACGGTGGCTCTAGATGTTTCTATTCCAGACTCAGTCCACTGCTTCCGCAGGTCCCCCAAGGTCTGGAATCGGTCCTTCTCCACAATCTTCCTCAGGGTCCGGTCACCTCTTCTCGTTGTGCAGCGTTTTCTGCCACACTTTTTCCTTCCCACAGACTTCCCACTGAGGTGCCTTGATACAGCACTCTGGGAACAGCCTATTCATTCAGAAATTTCTTTCTGTGTCCTACCCTCTTGCTTGAGGGTGTCATTGATGGCCTTCTGGACAGCAGTCAGGTCGGCAGTCTTACCCATGATTGCGGTTTTGAGTAATGAACCAGGCTGGGAGTTTTTAAAAGCCTCAGGAATCTTTTGCAGGTGTTTAGAGTTAATTAGTTGATTCCGATGATTAGGTTAATAGCTCGTTTAGAGAACCTTTTCATGATATGCTAATTTTTTGAGATAGGAATTTTGGTTTTTCATGAGCTGTATGCCAAAATCATCAATATTAAAACAATAAAAGGCTTGCACTTCTTCATTACACACAACTGAACATGTGGTATCGCCATACAGGACAAGTAGCAAAATGTGTTTTGGGGTGTAATTGCAAGTAGGCCTATGCCATAGTGTGTTAGAAATAACTTATAAATAACAATCAATTGATTATTTTTCCCAAGAATTGTGGGAAAAATTGCCTCCTACTAAATACCTTGGACTGTGTACTTTCCAAAAAGGGTTCATTTGGGTGGAGGGGGTTGTACTGTCCTGACTTTTTAGGGCCTCAAGAAATGAGACAGTCAGTCAGTACATCAGGATTGATGAGTTTTCAGTTAGATATAGCATAGCTTGTAGACTCTAACTTTCCCACAGACTAAATAATATACACTAATTTGGGTTATTTTTACCAAACATATGTAGCAGTATAAATTTTGCTCTAAATTTATAAAGAAAAATGACTATATAAATAATAGAAACTAAAAAAATGTTATTTTTAATTTTGCCCTTTTTTCCACTTATATCACAAAAGAACCCAGTGGTAATTAAATAGCACTAAAGCTCTATTTGTGTAAAAGAAAAAAATACAAAAAAAAAAAAAAAAAAAAGATAAAACATTTTGTTTAAGTACAGTGTAGCCGTGCGACGCTTTACCCAAATAAAACCTTTGTCCTTTTTCCCCACAAACAGAGTTTTCTTTTGGTGGTATTTGATCATCGCTTTGTTTTTTTTATTTTTTGCGCTATAAACAAAAAAAGACCAACAATTTTGAAAAAAAAAAAAAAAAAAAAACACAATATTTTTTACTTTCTACTAAAAAAATATCCAACAAAAATTGAAAAAAGCAAATATTTTCATCAATTTAGCTCAATATGTATTCGGCTACATATTTTTGGCATATATTGATGGGTTTGCGCAAAAGTTATATACAGTCTACAAACTATGGGAATTTATTTATTTTACTAGTAATGGCGGTGATTAGCAACTTATAGCGGGACTGCGATATTGCGGCGGGCAATTTGGACACTGCCACTTTTGACACTTGAGGACCAGTGACATTATTACAGTAATCAGTGCTAAAAAATATGCACCGTCACTGTACTTATGACTCTGGCAAGGAAGGTGTTAACACCAGGGGCAATCAAAGGATTAAATGTACTTGTGTACTGTGGGGGAGGTGCTTGTACTAAGGGAAGGCATAGATCCATGTCCCTGCTTTGCAACAGAATCTATGCCTTCCCTACTGACAGAACGGTGATCTGCCTGTGTACTGAACAATAGGCGGGTGGTGGCAGACAGAGTCCGTGGTACTCACCGCTGGGCTCCTGCTGTATGCGATCACAGCGAAAGCAAGCCGCTAGTGGTGTGAATGTGCATGCCATGCCCTACCCATAAGAGCCAAATCACCTATATAAACACGTGATCCGACACACGAGTGCGGCCCTGTACCAGTAAAACTGCTATGGGGCGAACCTGAAGTGGTTATTTAAACAAAATAGGGGTTCTTATTTAGTATGTTTATTAAAACAAATGTTAAGATACACTGCAGTTAAAAACTCAAATTAAGCCTTGAAATACACGTAGTATTGCATAATATAACCTGGAAAGCCCTTATACTTGTTTGAACGCAATGGAGAAGTGGTTGTAAACCTTAGACATGAAATATGAACAAAGCATGTCCCTCTATAGTGTGAACTTGTCTTAATTAAGAGCACTAAGTGTCACTTCTGTCTACTGCTTCGTTCCTCTGCTATCAGCAGGAGTCTCTTCTGACAGGTTTTCCTGACACAAAGAGAAAAATCAGATAGGCCCCTTTCACACATACCATCCGTTCAGTTCATCAGTTCAGTCACGTCAAATGTATCAGTTTTCCATCCGTTTTTCATCAGTTGTCATCCGTTTTTTGTCAGTTGTTATTCGTTTTTCATCAGTTGTTATCCGTTTTTCATCCGTTGTTATCCGTTTTTACATAGAGATACACTGATGTCCGTTTTTCATCCGTCAACGGATGGATGAAAAACGGACAAACGGACAGCATGTGTGAAAGGGGCCTTAGAGACTTAGGCCTCTTTCATACATGCTGTCCGTTTGTCCGTTTTTCATCCATCCGTTGACGGATGAAAAACGGACATCAATGTATCTCTATGTAAAAACGGATGACAACGGATGATCATCAGTTAACATCCGTTTTCATCCACTTCAGGTCCGTTTTTTTGAACGGATGAATGCCCTATTTTTCATCCGTCAAAAAAACAGATCGGACGAAAAACGGATGACAACGGATGAAAAACGGATGTCAACGGATGAAAACGGACGACAACGGATGAGAAACGGACAACAACTGATGAAAAACGGATAACAACTGATGAAAAACGGATAACAACTGATGAAAAACGGATAACAACTGATGAAAAACGGATAACAACTGACGAAAAACGGATGAAAAACGGATGAAAAAAACTGATACATTTGACGTGACTGAACTGATGAACTGAACGGACGGTATGTGTGAAAGGGGCCTTACTGGTAATTCAAGGACAGCACTGGAGATATTGGCTCCACCTCCGGAGAAAGGATCAGGTGAATAAAGGGGCGGAAACCCACCATCTTTCCCAGCCTTTATCCGAGAACTCCCCGGACATGGCTTCTAAAACAAGACAAAAACACTCGGCCACGGTTATAACAGCATATATGGAGGGAATCCCTGCTGTCCTGGACGACTCCTAGAAACAGAGTTACCGGTAAGTCTAACTCTGGTTTTTCTCCAGTCGTCTGTCCAGGACAGCACAGGAGAGGATCAACGAGAACTTACCAGATTAGGGTGGCACTACCGCCTGAAGGACCTTCCTTCCAAACCATTGGTCCTGCACAGAGAGAAGGTCTAGTCTGTAGTGCTTGATGAATGTCGAGAAGCTAGACCACGTGGCTGCTCGGCAAATTTGTTCTGGTGTCGCCCATGTTCACTCTGCCCAAGAGGCAGGTAACGCCCAGGTGGAGCGAACCAACAGAAAGAAAGGGCACTCTATTTAAACCTTTATAGGCTTCCACTATCGCCTGGGCAATAGTGTTTTGTGAAGCTTGCTGCCCCCTATTTTTACGGGAATGCAATACAAACAGAGCATTGGATTTCCTTCAGTCCTTGGACAAATCTAAATAGCAGGCCCTTACATCTAAAAAATGAAATTCTGCTTCCTTAGGATTGGTAGGGGACGCACAGAAGGAGGGTAACACAATCTCCTGGGCCCTATGGAACCTGGAGGCCACTTTAGGTAGGAATCCTGGATTCCTACGTACCATCAACCTGTCCTCAAAAATTTGGAGAAAAGGTTCCTTGTCTGAAAGCGCCTGTAACTCACTAATGCGCCTGGCTGTCGAAATTGCAACAAGGAAGGCCATCTTAAGGGTAGTATACTTCAATGTCAGGTCTACATTCAGCGAAAGCTTTATCCAGCCCTGCAGTACTATCGATAAGTCCCATTTAGGAAGAACTCTAAATGGAACTGGCCCCATTCTGGATAATCCCTTAAAGAACCTAGCTACTAAAGGTTCTAAGGCCAGGGATTTCTCCAGAAATACAGATAATGCCACCACTTGCATCTATAAAAGGTGCTAACGGCCAGACCTTTGTCTGCCCCATCCTGCAGGAAATCTAGGATGGCTGGAACACTGACTGCCTGGTTTCTGGTATACAGCCAAGAACAAAAAAACTTCCAATATTTAAAATAAATTGCCTGGGTGACTTTCTTCCTACTGGAAAGAATCCTGCGGACCACTTTATCCGAAAGTCCTTTTGACTTCAAAAGACCTTCTTCAGACACCAGGCTGCCAATTTCATTCTCAGAATTTTTGGTAGCTGAATCGGTCCCTGGGACAGCAGGGCAACATGAGGGGAGGGCCCACTGCCAGACGCAACAGACGAAAACCACGGCCTGTTGTCAAAACGTAACTACCAGGATTAAGGTGGTGTCCTCCTGGACGAACTTTTTCAGAATCAGGGGAATAAGCTTGAATGGGGGAAAGGCATAGCTCAGGTGAACAGTCCATTCCTGAGCCAGGGCATCTACCTTGGAACTTTGTTGTTCGACCTGCTGGCGAACAAATCTATGTCCAGAAGGCCCCACCTCTGGGTCACTAACTGGAAGACTTCCCTGTTCAGAGACCACTCTGACTCCAGCACCTGATGGCAACTTAAAAAGTCTGCCATCTCGTTGTCCACTCCCCTTAGGTGGACTGAGGAAATTAAGTTCAGATTTGCTTCTGCCCAAGAAAAGAGTTTCGCTGTCAGTTGCATCAAGGACGGGCACCCTCCTTGTTTGTTGACATACGCAACTGCCACCACACTGTCCGAGAGGAGCTGTATATGGTGGCTGCTCAAATCCTTGGCAAATGCTTTTAGGGCTTCCCAAATTGCCCGCAGATCTCTCCAGTTTGCTGACTTCAAAGATTCTGTCCTGGACCACGCTCCCTGGGCCATCTTTGTTCCCCAGTGGGCTCCCCATCCCCAAGTACTGGCATCTGTAGTAATACGGACAGATATTAGGAAGGACCACTGAAGACCCACCCAGAGGTTCTCCTCTTTCCTCCACCACCAAAGCGACTGTTTGGCCTTTAGGGATAGATGGATGGTCTCGTCCAAGGATTGCAGTCTCCCGTCCCAAACTCTCAAGATGTTGGCTTGGAGACACCAGAAGTGGGCCCTTGCCCAAGGAACGGCTGGGATTGTTGCCGCCAGGAACCCTAGGCCTGACATGGCCGTCCTGATGGACAATGGTTGGTTGTTTTGTAAGGCGACCACTGTCACTTTCACCTTTTCCGTAGTGAGGAATATCTTTTGTTCAACTCTTGTGCTGGGATCAGGTTCGATTTTTCCTGGTTGATTAACCAACCCAGGATCTCTAAGAAGAGAGCGGCTACCCTTAAATCTTCCTGCAACTGAGAAAGGAGTGTGCAAAAAATAAAAGGTCATCCAGATAAGGGATGACTGAGATCCCCTTTAGTCTCAAGGGAGCCAGTGTTTCCGCCAGAACCTTGGTAAAAATTCTGGGAGAAGAGGACAGCCCGAACGGTAGAGCGCTGAACTGTAGATGGCGAACTGCACTCCCCCACCTTATCGCTATTCTCAAAAGACTTTGAGATTCCTTGTGAATCGGGATATGCAAATATGCGTCCCTTAGATCCAGGGAAGCCATAAAGCAATTTGGGGGGGGAGCATCGCCTTCACTGTAAAGATGGTTTCCATCCGGAACCTCCTGTAGGTCACCCATCTGTTCACAGGCTTTAAGTTGAGGATAAGCCGAAACTTCCCTAACTGATTTTTTACTACAAGGACGTGCGAACAGAAACCCAAATTAGTTTCTTTTAGGGGCACTGGAACAAGGACCCTCTGGTCCATTCGTTTGCCAATTTGCGACAGTAGTGCCGACACTTTTTGGGGATCCCTGGTAGGGGAGGTCAGGAATGTTCTTGTGGGCGGAATGCCCCTGAAATGGATTTGATATCCCTCCCTGATGATCCTCCGTATGAATCCGTTTTAGGTCACCTTTTCCCACTGTGGGAGGAATTGACCCAACCTTCCTCCCCCCGGGACCCCGTTACTGGGGTTTATTTTTAGGAGAAGAAAAAAGGATACCCCTTTTTTGTTTCCCTGTCCCCCGCTGTTTTTTGATGGTTGGCATCTTAGAGGCCTACCCTTGTGGTCTTTAGGGACGAAAAAAAATTCCTTTCCGGAGCTTTTTTGACTTTTGACGGGAAGGCTTTCTTCCTATCTGCTGTTCGTTCCAAGACCTTCTCCAGGTCTGGCCCAAACAGAAGGTCCTCTCAAAGGGAATGCTGCATAGTTTTGTTTTTGAGTTCCCTGACCAAGACTTTAACCACAAGGCCTGGCGAGAAGAATTCACCAGGGCTGCTGTTCTGGCTGGCAGCTTAACGGATTCTGCCGAAGCGTCTGCCATATAACCGGCTGCTTTGGGCAGCATAGGCAGGGAGTCCAAAATCTCATTTCGGGAAGTCCCTTCCTCTGAATGGGCCTTAAGTTGGTCCAACCAGACCTCTAAATCCTGGGCCACCACTGTTGTGGCCATAGCTGGCTTTAAGTTAGCCATAACCGCCTCCCATGATCTTTTAAGAAGAATCTCTATTCTTTTGTCCATGGGCTCTTTAAGGACACCCATGTCCTCAAAAGCAAGGTCTGTTGATTTGGCGCATTGTAAGAAGGCTGCATACAATTTTGGAACCTTGTTCCAAATGCAAGAGGGATCCTTGTCAAAGGGGAACCTCCTTTTTAAGCTTTTTGGGAAAAATAGCTTCTTTTCGTGTTCAATCCACTCCTTTTTAATGGAGTCTGATAATGTGCTATGCACCGGAAAAACCCTAGATTGGGTTTCTTTTAGGGTTTGGTACATCTTGTCATGTAGGGACAAAGAGACCTGTTCCTCAATCTCCAAGGTCTCATAAATCACCCCTAGCAACGCATTAACCTCTTCTAGTGACAGTTTATACCTAGGAGATTTTGTCCCTAGCTCAAGGACCTCCCTGGAAGAAGCTGCCTCGCTAAGCTCCTCAAGGCAATCTGAGTCCTCTTGCTCCGTTTCTCTACCCTCCTCTGGGGCTGAAACCAGGGGTGCTTCTGCTGGCTGTTTGGGGGCTTCAATGTTAGACAACATGGATTTAATCGCCTTCATTTCCTTCTGAACTCCTGCGATTAAGTCCTTACATGCCCCTGTTGATTCTTTATAGACCAATTTGTCTATGCAAGGTTTACAGAGTGCTCCAGCCCTCCTTAAATTTAATGGTAAAGGCTAGGCATCTCTTCCTCCCCGCCGGTTTGTCAGATTCTTAGGGCTGAGCCTGAAACATGAGATGAGGCGAAAAAAAGGTCAGACCCCAACACAGAAAAAGGCCAGAGAAGCTATGCCTGAGTTCCTAAACTCTTTAGCCCAGACCCAGCTTTTGAGGGGGAGAGAGACATAAAAAATGAGCAAGATCTACAGCATTCTGAGGAGCCCCTTCAGACTCTCTCCCCCTCCCCCAATCTTGTAGGTTAGCCCAACCCTGTGACCACCTACCTGAGCTGGGGTGGCACTACCACCGCTTAGTCCTGCTGTCTCCATGAGAAGTGCCTCTTCCTTCTGTAGCATCGCGCCGCTGCGTTTGGAAACAGGGAAGCCTCAGCAGTCATCCAAAGCAGTAGGCGATTTAAATAAACCGCCATAGTTCCGGCGTCATCACCGTTGTGAGAGCCGGAACCGGAAGTGATGCACCAGAAGCCCCGCCCTCCTCCTGCGCTCCAAAGGCCGGAATTCAAGGCCTGCGCATCTGCCCACTGCCCTACACCCGGAAGCCGGAGGCTCCGGACTGGCGAGGAGGATTCCCTGCCACTGCGGGCAGCAGGCCTAGCCCCCCCTGGGCTCCAGGAGGAGAAGCGCCGGTCACGGCCTCGCTGGCCCCGGGGGGGGGGGGGGGGCGCCCTCCACTGATACAGTTACCGGCGCTGAGCTCCACACCTGTCTCCTTCTGCGGGGAAGAGACACAAAAGACTGGGGAAGATGGTGGGTGTCCGTCCCTTTATTCACCTAAACCTTTGTGTTTCCTGTCTCCGGAGGTGGAGCCTATATCTCCTGTGCTGTCCTGGACAGACGACTGGAGAAAAATAGTGACAGGGGAGGGACCTCCAGCACACAGCTTACAATTGACAGCCCTGCTTGGACGCTTTTTTTTTTTTTTTTTAATTGTGACAGCTAGCGCTGAGGGAGAAGAACCCCACTAGCTGTCACAGTGAGGATCGGGCAGGTGCGGGGGCCCATCCGTTCATAACATCTTACACCCTGAATATGGGTGTAATGTTAAGAAAGGTGAACTTATCCTTTAAGCTATTCATTAGATTAAAATTTGCCTGAAAGTTTGAATCTCAAGAGTGCAAAGATGGTAGAGTGCATAGGAAACCCTGTTTTTTTTTCCATTCTAAAAAGTGCAGGGAAGGGTAGGAGCTTCTGTCAGGTTTGTATTGCTATCTGTGTCCCTATTGGGAAGATCTCCCATCACTTACTATCGCGTAAGGAAATTATGAGAAATCTCTGCATGGAGAAACAAAATACAGCGTGGAAGGGTTAGAATGTCTGTTAATTATTTCTTTCTGTAAGTTCCTGTTCCAATGACCCCCCCCACCCCCCACCCCATTTATTGCACAGGCATCACAGAGACAGAAGGTGAAGGAAGAATCTCCCTAATGCTATCCCAAAGTTATAAAAACGTGGCTGGAATTGGGCTTTACATTTCAAATGTATAGGAAAAGAAATATATCCTTACTTGTCTAAGGAACTGTCTGGAAAGATGAAAGCGCCACTACATATCCGATCTATGTAGTTAAGAGGAACTTTGTGAATCTCTTGGCAGCATAGCATGATGAAGTCATACTTGCAGATAAAAAGAGTATTTTCTGTTATTAGTACAACTCGTTCTTTCTCATTGTTCCAATGATCTACTCTGCAATGAAAAGAAGAAAAAAAAAAAAAAAAGTCACATTTAAACATATCAATACATATAACACATGCATTTACATATACTGTCAGTACAAAAAGCATACAGGGGTGCAAGTAAGTCTTAACCACTTAAGCCCCGGAAGATTTTACCCCCTTCCTGACCAGGGCCTATTTTGCGATTCGGCACTGCGTGACTTTAACGGACAATTGAGCGGTCGTGCGACGCTGTACCTAAACAAATTTGGCGTCCTTTTTTTCCCACAAACAGAGCTTTCTTTTGGTGGTATTTGATCACCTGTGCGATTTTTTGATCATACGCTATAAACAAAAAAAGAGCGACAATTTTGCAAAAATAACAATATTTTTAAAAATTTTTTATATGAAATTCCCCAAAATAAAAAAAAATGTAAAAATCAAAATTTTTAACATTTTAGGCCAATTTTTTTTTTTACCATATGTTTGGTTAAAAAAAAAAAAAAAAAATCGCAAAAAGCGTATTTTGATTTGTTTGCGCAAAAGTTATTGCGTTTACTAACAAAGGGAAAGATTCTTGTCATTTTTGTTGTTTTTTTCTTTTTAAACGCGTAATGGCGGCGATCTGCGATTTATTTTGCGGGACTGCGACATTGGGGCGGACAGATCGGACCCTTGACTGACATTTTTGACACTTTTGGGGTTACCAGTGACATTACTACAGTAATCAGTGCTATACATATGCACTGTTACTGTAAAAATGACACTGGCAGTGAAGGGGTTAACTTTTTTTGAGAGGGAGGGGTTAAGTGTGTCCCTAGGGGCGTGTTTCTAACTGTGATTGGCTGTGGCTTGATGTGTAAGAACAGTGATCAACGGTCCTACATAGTAGAACCGTTTGATCACCATTCTTACACAGGGGAGACTGACAGGCGGCTTTGTTTACACTAGCCGCCTGCCTTTCTCACGCTGTCACGGACGATCGTGAGTGCCCGGCGGACATCGGGTCCGCCAGGCACACGCTCGGGGGGGGTCAGTGACCGAGTGGGAGCGCGCATTCGGCAGCGCGCGCTCGCTCCCAAAACCCTTACAGGCTAGCGACGTAGCCCTACATCGCTTTGCCTGTGAGGGGCTGACTGCCAACGTAAATAGTCGCGCGGCAGTCGGCAAGTGGTTAAGAATCATCTCCAGTCACCATTCAACTCCACACCTTGCAATATTTGAGTGTATTTTAGCTACCCTTGTCTGTGTAACAGGCCAAAATTACAAAATCTGACACCAAGGCACACAGAGCGGATTGGATGATGGGAAGCAAAGTGCACTGAATAGGAAGGTGGAAGTATACAGACATGGAGGCTAATAACATTCCCACACCAGAGTAGTCCAAGTCCTTCACACAAATGTAATAAGCCAAAGTTTCCTTTAACCACTTCAATACTGCGCACTTTAACCCCCTTCCTGCCCAGGCCAATTTTCAGCTTTCAGCATTGTCACACTGTAAATGACAATTGTGCGTTCATGCAACACTATACCCAAATTAAATTGTATCATTTTTTTCATACAAATAGAGCTTTCTTAGGGTGGTATTTAATCAGCACTGAGTTTTTTTCTTTTTTTGCTAAATAAACAAAAAAAGACTGAAAATTAAAAAATAAACTAACAGGTTTGTCCTAATTTCTGTTATAAAATTTTGCAAATAAATAATATTTCTTCGTAAATTTAGGCCAAAATGTATTATGCTACATTTTTTGGTGAAAATAACCCAAATCAGTGTATATTTTTTAGTCTGTAGGAAAGTTAGAGTCCACAAACTATGCTATATTTATCTGAAAATCGATCAATACTGATGTACTGACACCCCATCTTATTTCTTGAGGCCAAAAAACTCCAGAACAGTACAAATATCCCCTATATGACCCATTTTGGAAATTTGTTTCTTGACACACTGACCAGAGCAATACAAAGTTTCTTTAGTAACATTGTGCTACTGTGGGGAAGTGATCAGGATTTTTTTTTTTTTTTTTTTAAAACACACACATTAGGATTGTATATACCAGTGAATTACACTGGTATGGGCAACACTTTTTACTGAATGAAACTGATTCATTCAGAGTTTTGTTGTGATTAGCTGTGATTGGGTCACAGATAATCACATGGTACAGGTGGGCTGTGATTGGCCCAGTCTGTACCATGTGATCACTGTGACCAATCACAGCTAGCAACACAATTGTAAACAATGGATGGAATGAACGAAAGCCATCTATTGTTTACAATTGTTATGTGATCTGCTGTGATTAGTCACAATGATCACATGGTACTGGCAGTGGGCCAGTGCACTGATTTGTCATCGGCTGTCAGATCATGCCACAGCGCAGCCCCAGGGCCACGCATGAGGCGCATTCCGGTAGGACGTCAACTGATGTCCACTCAGGTTGACGAACATCCCATTCAGCCTATAGCAAAAAGTAGTTAAACTCTTTTCGACCGTGTAATGCAAATATGCAGGGGCATAAAAACTGTGATTTAAGGTCCAGCCACCGAACACACTGCAGCGTGAGCCTGAAAATGTATTTGATAACACTCTGACTGAGCTGTCAGTCAAGCCAATCACAATGTTCACATGATACAGAAGCATCGCCGCCTCCTGGGTATTAAAGCTGACCTAAAGGGATGCCTGGAGGTGGGGTTAAGGGGTTCAAGAACAAACCTATAACCGATGTGTAAAGTGTTTTTATAGAGCTTAAGAGATTCAGAATTACATATCCATTTACTACAAAGTGATGTACATTACAATATTAGGCATTAGTGGCACAACACAACCTCACAAATGGCTGAATTTATCTAAAATATGCCGTTTATCACAATTTAATTAAAAACAATTACAATAAGACAAAATTAATCTCAAAACATTTGTTCCAGTATGGACCGACGTCCTCAATGTTGGACACATATGTCCAAAAACTATTGTGAACCTAGATCCTCCAACAGAGGATTCCTGTATACCGACAGGGGTGGGCGACCAACAATGGGGTATCGTGTCCAGGATTTGGGCTACAGTCAGCCCGACATGTTTCACACATGTCCCGGGTGGCTGTGGTGCAAATTCCAAAAGGGTCCAGCGTGTTTTTGGGTCCGGTTCAGGTGCAAATTCAGGCAAAATTTCGGACCTGAATTGGTGAAAAGAAACGCACCGGACCCTAGGCTGGAATCCGTAGTGGCACATATGTGAACCCAGGCTCATGGAAACCCTTAAAAAGGACTCTGAAACTGTGGGGGAAATTTACTAAAACTAGAGAGTGCAAAATCTGGTGCAGCTATACATGGTAGTATCAGCTTCCAGGTTTTTGCCCCCATTCCCATCAGGCCAATTTGACATACAATTTGACATGTTAAACTGCATGCCATTTCGGATCCTATTGCCAGCAACAGCACTGTCCCACTCAGTGCCACTCCGACTTTGCGGCGCCGCACCGATTCCCAAAAGTAGTTTCTGCACTATTTTTGGCGACTTTGGGGGCGATTTTAATAGACATCTATGCAGAAACCCGCACAGAGTCTGTCAAATCGCCTCAAAACTCGCACTGACATGCAGGTTTGAAATCGTGCAAGTTCAGTTGAACTCGCACAATTTCAAACCCGCCCTCAGTGTTAACGATTAATTGTACAAGCTGAACTTAGAGCTGATTGGCTATCATGCACAGCTGTCCTAGATTTCGAGTGCACCAATCTTCCTCATGCGTGTTTCAAAGGAATTTATGATAATGAAAATACTTTGAATCATATATAGTTTCCTAAACAACCATTATTTACACAGCCCAAAGTTAGGGTAATATTTGGGGATTAGGGATAATAAAAGTCTATTTACTCAGCCCTAAATCAGGTTTTGCTCACTTTCGAGAATGCAACTAAATTTTTCACAAATCTGCAAGAATCAGTCATTTGCATGATTTGTAGTTGACTGGTCTTTTCACAATGCTGTCTTCAAAAGGAATGTTTTTGATTTGCAGACAGCAACCAATCAGGGTCCAAATGTCATTATCTAGCAATGGTTAAAAAAAAAAAAAATAGAACAAAAACGCACATGGCTAATTGCAGTGTGCATGAACTCCACTTTTATTTATGCTATTTTATGTATAGATGAGGCCTGTGTTCTACATTTATTAATACACATTTTGCATGTGCATTCTAGTGCTTGCTCTCAAGGTGGCAGCATATAGTCAATCAATGCCAACACAGTAAAAGTAAATTTCTTGCCAACATTTT
Organism: Pelophylax lessonae; assembly: GCF_965119305.1. NCBI lineage: Eukaryota > Metazoa > Chordata > Amphibia > Anura > Ranidae > Pelophylax > Pelophylax lessonae. The sequence continues at coordinate 300,963,376 of NC_138770.1, forward strand.
AGTTTGACGTTATGGTGATTATTCAATTTGAAACCTTGTTAAAAAAATATCTCCCATCTGGATTATGAACAAAACTGTAAAACCTCACAAGTTTCTGTGAATAGCTGTCTTCATTTAGAAAGATTCTGACAGCCCCAGAGAAAGTGAAAATAAGAGAAAAAAAATAGGATGCAAGCAGGTTTTCAACTAGGCATGAAAATGTAGAAACCCACACAAAGTTTGAGTATTGAGTGCACAGAGATCTGAACGTACCATGCGGCTTTTGCTAGAACACAATTTTATTCTGTGAAAGTAACAGAAATGTATGTTATGACACTGCTGACCACAAAAGAACCATCTAATAAGAACAGTAATAGATGCAGTGTGTACTTTTTACATTTCTGAATATGCTGAGATGTTCACGCAGGAAAGAAGCTGTTGGCTTCAGCACAATGACACATATGCCGAGTTATACATTCATATTGGTCTGTGTGACAGGTTCTCTGTACTGAAAGTTCATGTTTAAAGGGCACTATGGGAAAGATTTAACTTCAGCTTGTTTAGTTAAGCTTAGGCAATAAGGCCCCATTCACACTAGTGTGACTTGTCATACGACTTTGTACATATAAAGTTGCATGACAAGTCAAAGCCAATTGATTTCAACAGCACCCGTTCCAATCTATGCAACTTAAAGTCACAGTGACGTTGAAAAGGTTCCAGCACTAGTCTGATGGGGCTTTCTTGAAACGTAAGTGCCAGAGAGTGTCAAGTCACATGAAAGTTGGACTCCAAAGTTGCACTCAAAATTATGAAGTCCCACTGATGTGAACAGAGCCTGAAATCTAGAAGCTGATTGGTTACTAAGCACAGGTGCACTACATTTTGTGTGCTCCAGTTTTAGTATAGGTCTTTATCCATGAGTGTCATTTGCTGCACTATAGAGGTGTCACATATAGCAGCTAGGGCTGTAGGATCAGACACACACACACATACATACAGTAAAACCTTGGTTTGAGAGTAACTTGGTTTAAGAGCGCTTTGCAAGACAAGCAAAAATTTCAAATAAATTTTGACTTGATATACAAGCGATGTCTTGATATACAAGTAGCCTCAAGTCACAGCTGAGTATAAAAGAGAAGAGAGGCGCCTCCAAGTGTAGCAATATGGTTACATTTAATGAAGGTACAACATTTAGCAATTCACATGGTTAATGATTGGAACAGGCAGATCTAAGGATGCAGGCATCCAGGCTAAAGCTGTCCACATAGGACCATCCTCCGCCCCGTCATCCCTTCCATGCTGCCCCTCGCTTTCAGATCGCTTTACTGCAGGGTGGTCTTCCCGGTCAGGATTACAGACTGGCAGCCGGCGGTGCAGAAGATAGTCTATGTGGACAGCTTTACCCCAGATGCCTGCATACTTAGATGTGCCTGTTTTATTCATCAACCATGTGAGTTGCTAAATGTTGTACCTTCATTAAATGGAACCATATTGCTACCCTGTAGCTCCTGCTGGATTTTGCTTCCAATCCCCTTGTGAAAGCGGCTATTTGTGGATGGACATTTTATGGTTACACAACCTATCGCAATGCTATAATCTTTTTATATGGACTATAAATTGAAGGATTTATGAATAAATGGTTGTGGAACGAATCATCTGAGTTTCCATTATTTCTTATGGGGAAATTCGCTTTGATATAAGAGTGCTTTGGATTACAAGCATGCTTCCGGAACGAATTATGCTCGCAATCCAAGGTTTTACTGTGCATATATATATATATATATATATATATATATATATATATATATATATATATATATATACACATATACATATACATACATACATATTCACAAACACTATATTACCAAAATTATTGGGACGCCTGCCTTTACACGCAGATTAACTTTAATGACATCCTAGTCTTAGTCCGTAGGGTTCAATATTGAGTTGGCCCACCCTTTGCAGTTATAACAGCTTCAACTCTTCTGGGATGGCTGTCCACAAGGTTTAGGAATGTGTCTATGGGAATGTTTGACCATTCTTCCAGAACTGCATTTGTGAGGTCAGGCACTGAGGTTGGACGAGAAGGCCTGACTCACAGTCTCTGCTCTAAATCAACCCAAAGGTGTTCTATCGTGTTGAGGTCAGGACTTGCTTTGTGCACTGGTCCAAATCATTTGGTAGAGCGGAGATTATGATGTGGGTTTGGTTTTCAGGGGTTGGCCTTGGCCCTAACAGGCAAGATTTTAAGTATTACCTTGGGGAGATGCCGACTAGAATACTGTAATCACTGAGCAGCAAATGATAACACCTGTGATGTATTTCAGTTTTCTTGCAAACCTGGCCTGTTAGTGTACCCTGAGGACTGGAGTTGAGAAACATTGGTTTAGATATACAAGCTATCATAAGGAAAATAAGTCATATCATCAACCAATGATGTATTAAAAAGGAAGGAGAGCCTTCCAGCTTCATCAATTTACTAGCATACGGACAACTATGTATTAAAGAAAATGTATTTTAAAAGAAGAAAGTATTTTAAATATTGCAAATTTACGAACATGATAGCGGTCTTTTAAATTGGATACTATATTAGTCTGCCTGCTAGTTAGACTATTTCATTGTGCAATCTGCACTGAATCCAACACTAGGATCTTTCTTGCAGGGTTAAAGAATGTCCTCATCAGTGTCCTACTGCTCTCTCCAAGTCTACTCAGGCTGGAAGCAGTGAGGTATCCAACTAAAGTGAATTTCAGACTACCTATTCAGATGGGTAAGTGTTAACACTACAAACTGATACTCTGAGCTTTTGAATTTCTCTTGGAGTTCCTCTTTGTTACTGGAACAACTTTAACATGTCAGAATATTAGCTCCTGTGTTCTACCTTTTACAGCTGGTAAGGTCTGAATGGGGAGAAAGTGAAATATCAAGTATGAATGGCTTGATGGTGGACCGAGCAGCAGCTTAAGTCAGCAGCTCTGGCTCTCCTCTTTGATCCTACAAGCCATTCTGCATTATTTCTTTGCCTGAACAGCTCAGTGATCTACCCCCAGCTGAGGGCACCCTCCTGTGTGATAGCCATGGTATAGATCAGGCTGACCATGGCTCCATCAGCAGCCGATAGGCTGGTTTGCTATCACAGGCGGCTCCTCTGCTCGGTCTCCTGGCTTGCTGCGGCATTCTCTCCCAGCAGCAGGACACCTCTGTAATGGTGATTGAGCTCACTTCATGTGCCTCAGCTACACATGCTGTCCCCTCCTCTTCTCTGGGATCTCCCCCTGCCACAGATATTGAAGGGGGCTCTGACCAACAGACTGCAGAACCCACACTGTCCCAGATAATGCAAGCAACACCGGATTGCAAGGCTACACTCACTACACAGATTGAGACCGTGCACGTTGATTTCTCTTTATTGAAACAAGATGATCAGAGTCTTAAGGCCCGTACACACGATAAGAAAATCTGTAGGGAAAATTCGTCCGACGACCGATCTGTCGATTTTCAGATTGTTAGTATGGTGCTTTCGACAGCCGACTCTGACTTTTCGGCTGACAAAATCCTGATGTGCAGGCTATATAATTTTTGTCGTCCATCAAAACAACGTCCAATTTTCGTCTCATTAGTACAGATTTTGACGGAATTTTTTTTTTAAGACTAGGCATGCTCAGAGACGAAAGAACACATACAAAACAATCCAGCACATGACATCACTTCTGAAGTAGAATTCTGTGGTATGGGAAAATTCGTATGAACATAACGTCTTCACTTTCCACATCAGACTAGCATGCCACAAAAAACGGACGACAGATCGTTCGATAATCTGATCGTGTGTACGGGGCTTAAGTGAAATGACAGGGGTGGTGTTCTGCCGAAAACCCCAACTTAGTGAAAACTCCAACTTACATGCTATAATTAGTGCAGATTGTTAGTCCGCCCGTTAGTAACCAAAAACATGGCCGCCTCCAAGGTGGCGACAACTAGCGGGCGGACTAACAATCTGCACTAATTATAGCATCTATCAGAGTGTAAAGGCTGCCGGTGTAGTGTGAAAATACCAACTGGTCAAAATCTCTAATTATTTCATGTGTACAGTCACTGGAAATAACGTCGTTGGAGAATTTGGCAAGTTGGAGTTTTTCACAGAACAGCAGCTGAGGAACGTATTTGCTTATTAGGACACGCTGCATTCATTATCTGCTATGGTACAAACAGCATCAAAATGAAATGATGGCCCTTAAAGCTAAATTGGATGACCTGAAAATGTTTCCGATGGAACAACCTTCATTTCGTGGGTTTCCCTGAGCACTTAGAAGGGTCTCACCAGGAGAGTTTCTTTTTCTCCTGGATGCAGTAATTGTTTGGGGCTGAAGCATTGTCCCCCACTTTTGTTATTAAGGGGTGTTTACCTATACTCCCCCAACACCCATCTCCTTCAGGCGCACCTCCACATTCCTTAATTGCGCAGATCCTCAACTTTCAAGACAAGGTGACTATCCTCCGTCTAACCAGAGAAAAGGGGGTACTTTGCTATAATGGCAATACTGTTTCTATTTGTCCTGATTTCTCTGTGGAAGTCCAGCGCCAATGGCCTCTTTCACGTCAGTGAAGGACTGACTGAGAATCCAGGATCTACAGTATGCTATGCTTTTCCCAGCTAAATGGCATGGTAGTCACAATGGTAAAGCTCCCTTCTACACCATTTTGAAGGATATCATGGCCTGGTTGTGTGATCATTTTGGACCTATGCCCCAGATACAGATATAACAGCTAATCGGCTCTGCATGACTTTTCTGCCTGTTTTTTCTATCATTGCCCTTCAGTCCTCCTACACCTTAATCTTTCCTACAGTTACAGTATATGAGTTGCTGTTTTATGATCTCCTTTCTCTCTCTGCATATAGGATGACTTTGAATCCAGACCTCCCTGTTTTAAATGTTTACCTTACTTCCTTTCTGCAAGGTGCATTTTCCAGCTACTCAGGGGCCCTTTTCTACTGCCTTAGCGTTGTTAGAAGGGGATCTCCTCGATGTTCAGTTTGGAATCCTACGAATGGCTCATCCTGGCATGGGGATGGTGATCTGCACATCTATATAACCAAGTCGGAACCATAACCATTCTTTTAGAAGAATATATGATTAGTAGGATGAGCCTCCTTGGTTTCAGTAGATCCCCCTAACCAGTTTGTGGCTCGGCCACAGCACATTTGTGACATTTTTTTTAAGTTGTTACATGGGACTAAAGCGCACTATGATAGGAATGGAAGAGTGGGGTGGGGTGGGATGGGACAGGTTTTTGAGGATTTTCTGGTTTTCATTTTTGCTTCAGTTTGCAAATAAATTTATTTTTTTCTTTCATTTTTTTTTTCTTCTTCCCTTTTGTCTCCCAAGCTCCCACCAACATGTATTTCTGGTTCTATAAACTGAAATGCTCCTTTTTATGTGGTTATCCTGTCTGTTTTTAGAAGTCCAATGGTTTAATATGTCTTTGCCACTAGAGGGACCGCTCCTTGGTGTTCTCCTTTCTTAAAAAGTAGAAGCCCCATATTGTCTCATCAATAAACGCATTGGATTGCAAAGTTATTCCATGCTACCCATACTTCCCATTCTTGAGGGGTCTCTATCCTGCTAGCTAAGCCTCTTTCAGCTAATATTATACAAGTAAAGTCCGATTAGGATGGGCAGTTTATTATACTAACCTTACAAGTTGCCTCTGACATATTTACACTAGTTCATGTTTATGTTCCTCCTCCTTTTTCACCAGATTTGCTTATGAAAATGTCCCTTATGATCCTCTCCCAGCCCTTTGGCCCCTACTTTATGTTGGGGACTTCAGTGCAGTACTCAACCCTAATATGGACTGCTTGGGGGGTAGTGGTAAATTATATCAAACATTTACTAAGTGGGTGCAGGTGTATGATCTCACTGAGGCTTGGCGGGGAAAGCACCTGAATATGTGACAGTATTCATGTCACACTGATTCCTTTCACAGCATGTCTCTAGATTTGGCCTTTGCCTCAGCTGCTGCACTCTCTTTTATCTTTGATGTATCATACTTACCTAGGGGTATCTCTGACCATGTGCCTCTCTCTTTGGGCCTCCTCCTCCTTCCGCATTCAAGCCCCATTTTATGGCATTTGAACCCAGAGTAGTTGGAGGATGAGGTGGTACAGGGCGAATGTGAACAAGGTATTGCAGACTATTGAAATTCAAACCTAAATACTGTTAAGCCCTCTATGAAGTGGAAGAAATTTAAGTCCACCCTTTGAGGTACTTTTATGTTGGTCACTGGTGCTCTATGGAAAAATGCTCAAATACATACTGAGGAATTGGAAACCGCTATGTTACAAGCATAAGCAGATTATGTTGTCAACCCTGACTCCAGCACACGAGAAACATGGTTGTAAAAAAGGAGAGAGTATAAACTCCGGTTATTTGATATAACTAAAAAGAAAATGCTTTATTTTACCCAAAAAACTTTTGAACATGGTAAGAAAGCTGGCAGTCTGCTTGCTTACATAGCTAGGCCTGAAGCCAACCCCATTTCTATTCCCCGAATTCATTTACCCACAGGGCAAATTAGCACTGCCTCACATGAGATATTGGATGCTTTTCGATCTTTCTATATTTTATTTTACTATTACCAGCTTCACCACAAAATACGTGCCCAATTTGGATCCCTGGATAATCCCATCCAAGTGTCACCCTTACAAAAGTTGTTAAAACGGCCAAAACCTACTAAACTCCTCTCTGCCCATTACTCTACCCTTGTAACAGACTACAATCCTAGATTCATAGCTGCACGGGTGAAATGGGCCTCCCTGGATATGCCACTGACAGATGCAGATTGGACTGAATTCAGTGACACCTATAAAAACTCAGTTATCTCGTCCAAGGATAGATTTATGCAGTTAAACATTTTATATTATTTACACTTTACTCCTGTTTGACTACAGAGGATGGGCTTGAGCAACACAGCAGAATGCTTTAGAGGTTGTGGTTAGGTTGCCGACTTCCTCCACTGCTTCTGGTCCTGCCTGATAATTCAGAGATTTGGGGGAAGATATAGGCTCCTTTATCTCCTCTACATTGGGTTTGCTGAATATTTTGCATCTCAAAAATTGTCTCTTTAGGGTTTTTGGGGACCTGACACTTTCTCCTTATGTCAAAAGATTGCTCCGCATAGTATACTTTTATGTTAGGAAAATTCTTCTATTGTCCTGGAAAGGATCGATCCTACTTACATTGGCCTACTAGTGAGCTATTCCCTTCCCCTATACAAACACATTTTTGAACTTCGGAAAAAAAAAAAAAAAAATGTGTTTCATAAAATCTAGGGTAGATGGATTTCTAACCCCTTTATTTTAACATCTCTAGATCCAAAACTTTAATGTTGCCCTTATATGGTTATGAATATTGTAAACTTTGCTATGGAGTATGAAACGTCCACCTATGAGTCCTTCTTGCAATATCTATGTTAGTGATAACATGAGACATTGTGCTTAATTATTTAATTACATTTTTTTTTTTTTTTTGTGGAGTTTTGTACAAGTGTGTTTTGGGTTTTTTTTTTTTGCTTGGAAAATTTAATAAATATATCTTTAAAAAAAAAAAAAAAAAAGCATGAATGGCCCCTGCCTAATAACGACTGAAACATTTTAAAAAATACTCTCTGTTGGTAATTGGTAGAGACATTCATCAGACTGGATTCAGTTGTTTGGCAGACATTTTTCTGCTCAGCTCCATTGATTTTTCCTTGAAGGATATTGGAAATCTGCATGTATGGTCTGCTTTGGAAGGGGTTAGCTAAATATTTTTGCACCAAAATGGAGATACAACTGTTAAAAAACAGTAATGTCTAGAGTTCCTCATTTTAAAACATTATCTTGCTTAAAAAAAAAAAAAAAAAAAAAAAAAAGACAGCTTTCTTAATATTCTTAAAGTAAGGTTTTTTTCTTTAATCTATGATTACTACTGCTTGCTTTTTACTTCTAGCCTTTCAATGACCAGGAACAGAAGAATGACAAGTCAATTCCAATATGGCAACCGTGGCCTTTGCTAGTAAGTCAGGTGTGCCAAAAACATAATAGGCATTTTAATAAAATAATTAAAAAATAAATAAAATTAAAAAAAAAACATATCCCCTCCTCCCCCCCCCCCTTTTCCTCCTAGACACTTACTTGTTCTAGAAGCCTGCAATGTCAGCACCTCAGTCGATTTTCAGATCGGCTGTCGTGTACTTCCATCGTCATTCGTTCTAAAGGAAACCAGCAATAAAGCCTTTTGGCGTCACAGCCGGTTCCCTACTGCGCATGCACATTCTAATTGGCTAGGCAGCTGGGGACGCTGATTCCCGGGAGTGGGGGGGGGGGGTACCTGTCAAAAATAGGTACCCTTTCCCCCTTCCCCACTAAAAAGGTGCCAAATGTGGCACCGGAGGGGGGGGGGGGGGGGGGAGGAAGCAGATGAGCGGAAGTTCCACTTTTGGTGGTAAGTCCACTTTAAGCTAATTATCCCAACGAAGGCTGCCAGCTTGTCTGTCATTCTTCTAGACCTGCGCACCCACTACAGATGCTATGTATGTTTGGTCTTCCTCCCTTTGTCAGCTACAGTTACTAAAGTTTCTGGGGCTTTTTCTGCCCACTCTTTTGTTCCAAGACTACAGCTCAATACGCACTTTCTACGAATATTACTTGGTGTTGTTTTCTTGACGAGTTTTGAAATGTTGACCACAGAGATAAGGTACTTGCTCTAGTCACATAGTTACATATTTAGTCTGGTTAAAAAAAAAAAAAAAAGACACACATCCATCAAGCTCAACTAATAGAAGGAAAAAAATGCAACCCTACATACACAATCCCATACCCACAGTTGATCCAGAGGAAGGAAAAAAAACCCCAATAAGCGTGATTCAATTTGCTCCAGCAGGGGAAAAACTGAATTTTTGTAAAATCTTACCTGTAAAATTCCTTTCTCTGAGTCCTCCGACAGTCGCCGCCTCTTCATATTCGTCACATATGGGGTATTAGACTTTGCTCCGAAGGAGTAGCTAGGCAACAGAATATGTTAACATTAAAGCTTTTAACATATCCCACCCTCAAGGGGTGGTCCCCTCAGTCAATACCCTCCTACTTCCTGCAACCATATCTCAGTTTCAGTGGAATAGCAGTAGAGTATACAACCAAACCCCAAAAGAGGGGCGGGGGCGGCGACTGTCGGAGGACTCAGAGAAAGGAATTTTACAGGTAAGATTTTACAAAAATTCCGTTTTCTCTTACGTCCTCCGACAGTCGCCGCCTCTTCATATTCGTCACATATGGGGACGTCCCAAAGCAGTGCAAACATGAGGGGTGGGAAACGCATCCGCGCCGAAAGGCAACGCAGTCTCCGCATCAAAGAAAGGAACCTTACCCAAGGAAGGAAACCAGCTGGGCTACAGGAAAAATAAATGCTCAACAGGAGCAACAACCCAGGAAAAGACAAATAACCAGGGGATAAAAAACTTATCCCAACAGCCAGAGGTCCCCAACAAGGGACCCTAGGGAATTGCCGCACTAAGAACCTTGCGGCCAAAGGAAGCATCCGCCGATGCCTGAACATCTACTTTGTAGAATTTTGTGAAAGTGTGCACGGTCGACCAAGTCGCCGCCTTACACACCTGGGCTACAGAAGCCCCATGACGACAGGCCCAAGACGTACTCAGAGATCTAGTAGAGTGCGCCTTCACAGGCACAGGGGGAACCTTCCCCTGCAAGGCATAGGCCTGTTCAATGGTTTGCCTGATCCATTTGGCGATGGTAGAGGCCGACGCCGCCATGCCCTTCCGAGGACCCTCTGGAAGAACAAACAAGGAGTCCGTCTTTCGAAAAGACTCAGTCGATTTAAGGTAAACCCTTATCGCCCGAACAACATCCAAAGAATGTAATCTCACCTCCTTTGGATGTTTAGGCTTCGCGCACAGCGAAGGCAAGACAATATCCTCATTAAGATGGAATTCCGAAACTCGCTTCGGAAGAAAAGAAGGATTAGGTCGCAAGACCACCTTATCCAAATGAACAACCAGATACGGAGACTTGCAGGACAAAGCCGCCAGCTCCGACACTCTGCGAGCCGAAGTGATCGCAACCAAAAAGGCGACCTTTTTGGACAACATAGACAACGAGATCTCCCTGATCTGTTCAAAAGGAGCACGTTGTAACACAGATAGAACGAGATTCAAGTCCCAAGGGGGCAGAGGATCCCTCCTAGGAGGAACCAGATGCCGCACTCCCTGAACAAAAGTGCCAACCAAGGAGTTGGAAGCCACGGGACGTTGAAACAGAACGGCCAGTGCAGACACCTGACCCTTTATCGTAGCCAGCGCCAAACACTGATCGACACCCGTTTGAAGGAAGGACAGCACTCGGGAAACCGAGTACGTGCGGGGTGAAAACCCCCTGGACTCACACCAGGCAAAATAGGCCTTCCAAGTACGGAAATAAACCTTCCCCGAGGAAGACTTCCTCGCGTTGATCAAAGTGTGAACGACCTCTGGGGAGAGACCCTTCTCCTTCAGGACCTCGGTCTCAACAGCCAGGCCGTCAAAGCCAGCGACTGTAAAGCAGGATGGTATATCGGTCCTTGAAACAGGAGATCGTCTCGAAGAGGCAGACGCCACGGGGCGTCGACCGCCAGATTCACGAGGTCTGCGTACCAGGACCGGCGAGGCCAGTCCGGTGCCACAAGAATCACCGTGCTGCGTTCCGAGTGTAACCTGCGAAGGAACCTGGACAGCAACTGAATCGGTGGAAACGCGTACATCAGCTTGTACCGATGCCACGGGGCCACTAACGCGTCCGACGCGTCTGCCCGAGGGTCACGCGTCCTTGCCACGAACCTTCTCACCTTGTTGTTGAGACGAGACGCGAACAGGTCCACATCTGGAAGACCCCACTTCGCGCACAACAACTGGAAGACAGCCGGGTGGAGAGACCATTCCCCCTGATCCAGGGTCTGGCGACTCAGATAGTCCGCCTGCCAGTTCTCCACCCCCGGAATGTGAACCGCCGTTATCGCCGGGACATGAGTCTCGGCCCAAGACAGAATGTCGGCCACTTCTCGAGCCGCTCGGGCACTTCTGGTGCCCCCTTGGTGGTTGATGTAGGCCACCGATGTGGCATTGTCCGTCTGCACCCGAACCGGGCAGCCCTGCAGCCGGTCCGTCCAGCGATGAAGACAGAGATTTATCGCACGCAATTCCAGAATGTTGATCGGAAGGGAAGACTCCCCCTCCGACCAAGTTCCCTGGGCAGACAGAACACCCAGAACACCACCCCAGCCCGACAGGCTGGCATCCGTGGTGATTACCGTCCACGAGATAGGACGAAACGACTTGCCCCCGGACACCATCGGGGACTGGAGCCACCACAGAAGGTCTCTTCTGGTGCGATGACTCAACGAGATTTGAAGATCCAGAGATTGAGGTCGCCCGTCCCACATGGACAGGATCTCCGCTTGGAGACCCCGCGTGTGAAACTGGGCGAAGGGAATCGCCTCGAAGGCCGAGACCATCAATCCCAGACATCTCATGCACGTCCGCAGAGACGAGTGCGGAATGTCCCTGAGGGACCTGACTTCCTCCTGAAGAGTTCTGAGTTTGTCTTCCGGCAGGAAGACCTTCGCCTGCACCGAGTCCAGAATCATTCCCAGGTAGGGAAGACGAACCGACGGACTCAGTGTCGACTTTGGAAAATTTATCGTCCAACCAAACTCCTGCAGAGTTTGCATCGTGACAGACAGGTCCTTCTCCAGACCCTGGCTGGTCGCAGACCGAACCAGAATGTCGTCCAGATACCCCAGGACAGAAATGCCCTGGGCCCTCAATAATGCCAGAACCGGTGCAAGCACCTTGGTGAAGACCCGCGGAGCCGAGGCGAGACCAAAGGGCAACGCCGCGAACTGGTAGTGATCCTCCGCAATGGCAAATCGAAGGTACCTCTGGTGACCCTCGAAAATGGGGATGTGAAGATACGCATCCTTCAAATCGATGGAGGCCATGAATTCCCCCGGAACCAGGGCAACCACCACCGACCGCAGGGATTCCATGCGGGACTTGCAAACCCGCACAGAGCGGTTCAGAGCCTTCAAGTCCAGAATTGGACGAACCTTGCCCTCCTTTCTGGGCACGGTGAACAGATTGGAATAAAACCCCCGAAATCTGTCCCGATGAGGCACCGGAACTACCACTCCCTGAGCCCGCAGGTCCCGCACCGCCAGGTGCAGGTCCCGTAAACGCTCTGGAGACAGTTGAAGATTTGAGGGAAAAAATCTGCTCTCCGGCCGAGAGAGAAACTCGATCTTGTAACCAGATCGAACGATCTCCTGAACCCATCTGTCCCGCACGCGGGCCAACCAGGGCTAAAGAAAACCGAGCAAGCGTCCCGCCACCCCAAAACTGGGTGAGGGCGCCCCTTCAGGCCGCACTGTTATGGGCTGCGGATCCGGATTGACCGGACTTCTGTTTTCCAGACCAGGGCTTCTTCTGAGAGCCTTGACCTTTGAACGGTTTGCCCTTGTAGTGCGACCGAAAGGCACGAAAGGACCCCTGAGGGGGCCGAAAATTAGCATGCTTCTTCCCAGAAGCCGCCTTAGCCTTGGGGAAATGGGGCAAGAGAGTGCTCTTACCTCCGGTGATCCCCTTAATCAACACATCCAAGGACTCCCCAAAAAGGCGAGACCCATCATAAGGCAGATTAGCTAAGGTCTTACGTGAAGACTGGTCCACCGACCAACATTTCAACCAAACCAGGCGGCGAGACAACACCGCCACACTGTGCACACGTGCAGCCAACGGGACTAGGTCCAAGTCCGCATCACACAGATACATGACACCCTGGTGGATTTGATCCACCATATCCAGGGTCGCCGGCGAGGCCGAATCGGCCACTAGGACGCGCCTAAGCATCTGCGTCCAACTTGCGACCGCCTGGGCCGCCATGAGAGAGGCAAACAGAGCCTTAAGCATAGAACCCGTAACAGAATAAGTATGACGGGCAAGAGACTCCAATCTCCTATCCGTGGCATCACGGAACACAGGGGAATCCTCTGCAGGAATCGCAGTGGATTTGTTTAAAACCGCAATTGCGTGATCCACTGGGGGTGGTACACACCACCTTTCATCAGTGGAAGGCGAGAAAGGATAACGCAGCTTGAACCTACTTGGTACAGCAAAAGGTTTGCGCAGATTGCGCCATTGTTCCTTAACAGCGCGCTGAAAATCATCATTGCAGGGAAAAACCTGCGGCGTCCTGCGTTTTCTCTGCGTCCCATAAGCCGCCAAGGCAGCGGGGGGACACACTTCATCCTGCAAACGCAGCGTTTGTTTTATGGAAGCAATCAATTCATCCATGATTGCAAGCTCTTCAGGCGAGCCAGGGGGAGAATTATCAACCCCTTCAACTTCAGCCTCCACCTCGGACCCCACTAGATCCAGGGAGGAGCGGGACCCCGACACGGAGTCCCCCGCCATAACAGCCCCATCACCTTCACCCTCAGAATCAGAGGAAAGAGAAACTCTGGGTCTTTTAGTAGATTGAGCAGCCACCAGCATCTGCACCTGAGCAGCAAGGCCAGCCACAATAGTGGCTAAATCCCCCCCTGGGGGGGAAACAGCGGTCCCCTGGCTTTCCACCAAGGCGGTAGGAAATTTGCCCTCCTGAGAATCCATTGCCCCTATTACAAATGCCGGATAATAAAGGGTTAACTGCCCCTTTAACAAGCGCGGCGAGCGCAGCCCACCGCACCACACACAAGCACAATGAGAACCCCACAGGGACAATAAAACTGACACAGGCAATGGGTAGGAAGGATATAACCTGAGGAGACCCTCGCCGCTGCCTCGATCGGTGTTCCTGGAGAAGAGGAAGTGATGCTGCCAGGGCGCTCTATGAAAGCCTATGGGAGGCTACAATAAAATGGCCGCCATGCATGTAGAACATGCGGCCGGAGCGAGTGTAGGCAAAATGGCGCCGCTCCACAGTACAGTAATGCACACATGTCATTATAAAAAAACATGTCAGATCGCCGCAGCGATCGCTGTATAGTGCCCAAACATGCCCAAAAACATGCCCCACAGCACACAGCTTCTCACACTGACAAGGCTGACACACACAGTGTCACACAGCTCCCCCCCCCCCTTGCAGCCCACAGCATGCAGCCGAGTGATAGGGAGACAAACAGTGTGAACAGAGGCAGGTTACCCAGTCCCAGACTGACACCCCCCCAGACAGACAGGTCCCCACATAGATACACTTACCTCACAATGGCGTGGGGGACCCGCACAGGCGAACAAGCCGCTGCACATGAGGCAGGGAGAGTCGCATACAAGACGCACAGAATGAGGGTTAAGAAACCGCACAGCGTCCAGTGAGGTAGCCACCTCACCAATCATCCCTGCACCGAACAGGGATGGGTCGTTCACTGTGCCAGGAGCGTTACCTGGCTGAACGCTCGATGGCAGGCTGGGAAGCCACTGACCCACGACCTGCGACCAGGGGGATCAGCCCGAGACCCAGCCCGCATGATCCTCTTCATCCGAAGAACTAACTAAAGCTGACAAAAAGAACAGCTAAGTAAAGGTAGAGAGAAAACTCAAACAAAAAATCAAAAAAGAAGAAAGAGTCTGGGGCACAAAGCCCCAGCACAGAGAGAGCCAGCCACTCCTGACAAGCTAGACATTAAAACTGAGATATGGTTGCAGGAAGTAGGAGGGTATTGACTGAGGGGACCACCCCTTGAGGGTGGGATATGTTAAAAGCTTTAATGTTAACATATTCTGTTGCCTAGCTACTCCTTCGGAGCAAAGTCTAATACCCCATATGTGACGAATATGAAGAGGCGGCGACTGTCGGAGGACGTAAGAGAAAAATTATTTCCTGATCCCCCGAGAGGTAAATCGGATATTACCTGGATTACATTACCTAAAATTATTAGTATCCAGTTATATTATGTGTATCTAGGAAAGAATCCAGGTCTTTCTTAAAACAATCTACTGAGCTGGCCAGAACCACCTTGAGGGAGTCACAGTCTTTGTTGTTTCTACATACTTATGTTACTGATGATTGAATTCATTGCACCTTTGTGTATTCTTAGGCCCTTGGGCCATTGTATTTACATCTCTTTTATAACAAAAGCGTGTGTGGAATTTTAAAAACACACGTTGTAAATACCTGCTTTTTTGGTCATATGATTGCAATTCAGGGCTGTATCTCCAGCCTCAAAGGAGTGGGGGGGGGGGGGGGTCTCCTTATAATAATTGGCACTTGGCAGCCTCCACCAACATCACATTTTCAAGATAATGTCAAACTGTGCAGAGCAGGGCCTTATCAGCAGCAGTCTGCCTAAAGCTGGCAATACAGTGATCAAAATTCAGCCAGTTCAGCAGGGCCAGCCAAATTTTGATCAGTGTATGGCCACTCCCGCTCTACAGAAGTCGATTGCTTGATCGGCTTCTGTCTAAGGGGCATGTTGGAAAGCTTTTTGCGATCAGCGGCTGCAGCCAATCAGCTGTAATCACTTATTAGCGTATTCTGCCAACAGTGGGTGCCGCTGTCAGAATACAATTTTGGGGCAGAGGGGGGATTCCACCATCAACCTTGTTAGTGTGGATTTAGTCAGCTTTACAGAGTAAAAAAGCAGTTTTACAGGCATTCCGTGAATGGGCACAGCATCTTTTAGCTCCAGTATAGGAAAGAGACACAAACTGACCACACTAGTATAGATTTGCTTCCATGCCTAGTGTGCTCAGAGGGAAAGAGGAAGAGATTCTTAATGAAGGAGACTGGCAAGATTACTGGCTATGTAATGTGATTTAGTGCTTTTCTACAAATAAAAGGACTAAGTCTGAAATTATTTGCATTTACACTTTAAATATTTGTTGGAATGGTCTACTTTGCTTATACCCTTGCAGTACACATTTTCTTTTTTTTACCAGGTTCCAGTGACAACTTAAACCCCATCATCTTAAAAATGTATAAAAAGTTACTAAGCAGAAAACTCCGCAACTAACATTTAGCCATCACATCCTTACTAAAAATTCTGCAGTGCATGTGTCTTTAAGGGAAGTAAAATGCTTCCCTAGACAGTAGATGCATCTTGTACACTGCATCCGTCAACAAGCTGTTCCCTGCCACCTGCTCAGTGCTTTAATTACAAAACGTATGCCTATTCTAAAATAAGGTGTCATCCAGGGTGATTCAATGTTTTTGTCATTTTGTTTCTTCAGCAGCAACCTACTGGGGATATGTTTAACTAGAAACAAATAGAAAACACGATTCAAGTGCCAATGCAGAGCTGGCACAGAACTCTCACTGTGACAGACCATTTACTGCAAATAAATTCTTACTAACAAACAAAAAATGAGCGCTTTGTGTGGATGTAACCTAGTGGAAAAATCCCAGGGCTCACTATGAACATTGCTACAATAGCATTTTACTTTACTGTTGAAATATACATAATAAAAAAAATGGGCAAATATTGTTACAATGTAAGGAATATACTGATGTATATACCCCGCGCCACGTGTTTATAAATAAGTGAATTAAATAATATGTATATTTGTGAGTATACTTTAGTGAATAAATATATTAAAATTGTGTATATTCGTAGCAGCTGCTATACAATATGAGAAATTGTATGCAGGTAAGTAGTCTAAAAGGCTACCTATAGCGCTTGCTTTAAAATAGTTACAA
This sequence comes from Pelophylax lessonae, assembly GCF_965119305.1. NCBI lineage: Eukaryota > Metazoa > Chordata > Amphibia > Anura > Ranidae > Pelophylax > Pelophylax lessonae. The sequence goes on from NC_138770.1 coordinate 300,980,078, forward strand.
TAAAAGTGAATATATTAAACTTCATAAAATTAATATATAACAAATAAAATGTGTAGATTCAATCTTACCTTTGTCACAGTGATATTACAAATATTAGGATTATTACTGAGTGGACAGAGTAATCATCGCGCTGAGCACTTGCACTTTTGTTTGGAAGTTTGCACAAAGGACTCACTTTATATTGCACATTTATTGGAATTTTTATTTGGAAATTTGCACTAAGGATTCACTATATATATATATATATATATATATAGTGGGTACTGAAAGTATTCAGACCACCTTAAATTTTTCACTCTTTGTTATATTGCAGCCATTTGCTAAAATCATTTAAGTTCATTCTTCTTCCTCATGAATGTACACATAGCACCCCATACTGACAGAAAAACACAGAATTGTTTACATTGTTGCAGATTTATTAAAAAAGAAAAACTGAAATATCACATGGTCCTAAGTATTCAGACCCTTTGCTGTGACACTCATATATTTAACTCAGGTGCTTTCCATTTCTTCTGATCATCCTTGAGATGGTTCTACACCTTCATTTGAGTCCAGCTGTGTTTGATTATACTGATTGGACTTGATTAGGAAAGCCGAACACCTGTCTATATAAGACCTTCCAGATCACAATGCATGTCAGAGCAAATGAGAATCATGAGGTCAAAGGAACTGCCTGAAGAGCTCAGAGACAGAATTGTGGCAAGGCACAGATCTGGCCAAGGTTACAAAAAGATTTCTGCTGCACTTAAGGTTCCTAAGAGCACAGTTGCCTCCATAATCCTCAAATGGAAGACGTTTGGGATGACCAGAACCCTTCCTAGAGCTGGCCGTCCGGCCAAGCTGAGCTATCGGGGGAGAAGAGCCTTGGTGAGAGAGGTAAAGAAGAACCTAAAGATCACTGTGGCTGAGCTCCAGAGATGCAGTCAGGAGAAGTAAAAAAAGTTGTAGAAAGTCAACCATCACTGCAGCCCTCCACCAGTCGGGGCTTTATGGCAGAGTGGCCCGACGGAAGCCTCTCCTCAGTGTAAGACACATGAAAGCCCGCATGGAGTTTGCTAAAAAACACCTGAAGGACTCCAAGATGGTGAGAAATAAGATTCTCTGATCTGATGAGACCAAAATAGAACTTTTTGGCCTTAATTCTAAGCGGTATGTGTGGAGAAAACCAGGCACTGCTCATCACCTGTCCAATACAGTCCCAACAGTGAAGCATGGTGGTGGCAGCATCATGCTGTGGGGGTGTTTTTCAGCTGCAGGGACAGGACGACTGGTTGCAATCGAGGGAAAGATGAATGCGGCCAAGTACAGGGATATCCTGGACAAAAACCTTCTCCAGAGTGCTCTGGACCTCAGACTGGGCCGAAGGTTTACCTTCCAACAAGACAATGACCCTAAGCACACAGCTAAAATAACGAAGGAGTGGCTTCACAACAACTCCGTGACTGTTCTTGAATGGCCCAGCCAGAGCCCTGACTTAAACCCAATTGAGCATCTCTGGAGAGACCTAAAAATGGCTGTCCACCAACGTTTACCATCCAACCTGACAGAACTGGAGATGATCTGCAAGGAGGAATGGCAGAGGATCCCCAAATCCAGGTGTGAAAGACTTGTTGCATCTTTCCCAAAAAGACTCCTGGCTGTATTAGATCAAAAGGGGGCTTCTACTAAATACTGAGCAAAGGGTCTGAATACTTAGGACCATGTGATATTTCAGTTTTTCTTTTTTAATAAATCTGCAACAATGTCAACAATTCTGTGTTTTTCTGTCAGTATGGGGTGCTATGTGTACATTCACGAGGAAGAAGAATGAACTTAAATGATTTTAGCAAATGGCTGCAATATAACAAAGAGTGAAAAATTTAAGGGGGTCTTTCCGTACCCACTGTATATATATATACTGGACTTTTTTGAATTTTGGACTTTATATTTAATAATGTTTTATGGAATATGACCTACTAATTTATTACTCTACACATTATATTTGTTATATATTAATTTTATGAAGTTTAATATATTCACTTTTATTGTAACTATTTTAAAGCAAGCGCTATAGGTAGCCTTTTAGACTACTTACCTGCAAATATTGTTACAAGGTTATACTCACTCTGCTAGAAGCCAAGCACTGCTAACAGTCTCCTTCTCTTTTGATAAGATCTGATTGGTTAAATCTTCAATTGCCTGGTCAAACGCACCTGGCTGAGAGATGAAGAAAATGATAAAAATGGAATGGTATTTAGTATGTAAAATAAAATATCAATTTATTTTTCCCCCCAACAGTCAGCTAATCTTTTTACCCAAACCTACCAGGCTGGAAGGGTGCATATTTTCAGCAAAAAATGTACACTGACATTACAGTATATAATTAGTTTGCATACAAAAATAGCTGTATTCCCATTAGAGATGGGCAATGGACAACACAGGGCTCAGCCAGGTAGCTCGCTGCCAGGTAATCTTCTCATAGTACATTTTCGAATGTGTACAGAGGAGCGCCAAGTACAAAAGTGCATCTGCCTTGAAGGACTTTTTGAAACATTTAATGGTTAGAGCAGCCTTTCACAACCTTTCCAACACAGAGGAACCCGGGAAATACATTTTTGGTCTCGGGGAACCCCTGCTAAAAATTAAAAATCTACAACTCATGACACATTCGTGTGACAATCAGTGGAAAGAATGCTCCTTACTCTTATCATTGGGAAGAATTACCCCCTTACAGATAGCTAAAAGGAACAATGGTGTCATTGGGAACTTATCTGAGAGGCAGACATTGCCCATTGCTCAAGGAACCCCTAGAAACCTCAGGATTGGAACCCTAGGGTTCCACAAAAACCTGGGTTAGAGCATCAAATTGCTCTTAACCATTTAAAGTTTGAAAAAGTCCTTCGGGTAGAGGAACGTCGGTGCCAGACACTCTTCCGTACTCATCCAAGAATTTACAATCTGACAAGCGCTCCCTTTGTCTCTATCAGAGAAGTAGCAGCCTAGGTCTAGAATGGGGTCCAGTCATACCACATTTTAATCGTAGATCTGCTTCTTTCAAGAAAAAAAATCACTTTATAGTATGTCCAGAGGAACCCATTTTCATTTCTTTGGGTCCAACACTATCACACACACCAGGTATTTGCCTCAGGAAAACCCCCAATCACTGCAATTGTAATATCTTGCTATGGTGCCAGCTTATTCAGACCATGCATTATAAACGCACGTTGCACCCTTTACAATAAAACCTTGGATTGAGAGTAACTTAGTTTGAGAGCGTTTTGCAAGACGAACGCATTTTTTTTTAAATTTTGACTTAATAAACAAGCTATGTCTTGATATACAAGTAGCGTCATGTCACAACTGAGTATAAAAGAGAAGAGAGGTGCCTCTAAGTGTAGCAATATGGTTACATTTAAAGCAATTGTAAAGTCTTCTTTTTTTCCTATAAAAACAACAAACATGTTATTCTTAACCTCTCTGTGCAGTGGTTTTGCACAGAGCAGTCCGGATCCCCTTTTCTTGGGTCCCTTTTCTGCACCCCTGGCCCCTGCCTCCTGTTCAGTGCCCCCATAGCAAGCAGCTTGCTGTGGGGGCACCTAAGACGAGTCACTGCTCCCTCTGTCCGTTCAGACATGGATCCCCAACCTGGCCCGCACCCTCTCTCTCCTGATTGGCTAGCGGACTTTGATTGACAGCAGTAGCAGCAAAAGGCACCACTGCTGTGTCTCACCCAATCAGGAGGGAGAATACTGGACAGCTGAGACACTCGTGGACAGAGAGGGACCTCAGGTAAGTGTTAGTGGGGCTGAGGGGGGCTGCTTCACACAGAAGGTTTTTTATCTTAATGCATAGAATGCATTAAGATAAAAAAAAAAAAATCTTCTGACTTTACAACTCCTATAATGAAGGTACAACATTTAGCAACTCACATGGTTGATGATTAAAGCAGGCACATCAATGTATGCAGGCATCCTGGGTAAAGCTGTCCACATAGACCATCCTCTGCACTGCCATCTAAGTCATCCCTTCCACACTGCGCTCCACGAGCGCTTCAAGCTTCGCTTTCAGATCGCTCTACTGCAGGGTAGTCTTCCCAGTCACGATTGCAGACTGACAACGGTGAGAGGTGGCGATGCTTAGGATGGTCTATGTGGACAGCTTTACCACAGATGCCTGCATACTTAGATGTGTCTCTTTTAATCATCAACCATGTGAGTTGCTAAATATTGTACCTTCATTAAATGTAATCATATTGCTACACTTAGGAGGCACTTCTCTTCTCTTTTATACTCTGTAGCTTCTGCTAAATTTTGCTTCTAATTCCCTTGTGGATGGACATTTTATGGTTACACAGATCACATTGCTATAATCTTTTTATATGGACTATAAACTGAAGGAATTATGAATAAATGGTTGTGGAACGAATCATCTGAGTTTACATTATTTCTTATGGGGAAATTTGCTTTGATATACAAGTGCTTTGTTATTAAAAGCATGTTTCCGGAAAGAATTATGCTCGCAATCCAAGGTTTTACTGCATATGTATGTTTTTAACTGTATGCAGTTATGGTTTATTGGAAGGTGCTGTGCTGCAGGAAAATGCAACATGCCCAATTTTAATTTTAACCCACACTGATGCAGCGCATTTGTGTGATCCGAATCCAATGAACGTAAGGTGAATTGCATTGTTTTTGCATTGGTAGTGCGATAAGCAGTGCAGCCCAATGCTGCTGTTGTGAATGACCCCTGAATCTCAGAAGAAGTACTGTCTGAAATAATAAACACCCTATACTTATGAACTTCCCTTCTGGCTAAATAGAACCATATGACAGAAAAAAATCATGCAATTCAGTCACACAGCTGGTGATTTTTTTTATCTTTGTGGTGCTGTCCTGAAAATAAGTTCTAAAGACAGAAATGTTGGCAGCTAAGTACATTCAGACTCTAGGGAAAAAAAGAAAAGGTGAACATTTTTTATTTCTGGGAGAAACACTAGATTAGCAGGATTGTGTTATAACCTAATATTTAATGTCACACATTTACAGGGGACAAAACAGTAAGTGGACTGATCAATCAAAAACGATCATTTTCAAAGGCATAGTACACTGGAAATTTTAATTTCTACAAACATGTTCAGGAGCTATTAAAATCTTTAAGCAGTCATTAGGTGTGTGACATACCTGGCATGTGATATCCCTAGAGATGATGTAATTCAAACAAATGCTCTAAATCTGATCTTTGCACTGTGTGCTTACAACAGTCACGTGACAGAAAGTCATGAAACTAAAGTAATTGTACAAGCTGATTTTTTTTTTACAGTACCAAACATGTTACTGTGCAATGGTTTTGCAAATAGCAATAGTTGCCAATGGCTCCCGCTGCTGTTTCTGAGACCAATGGGGAAGGGAGAGAGATGCTGCTCTAATGCGCAGCCCTGGGTCAAGATTGAGCTCAGGTAAGTAAATTAAGGGGGGGGGGGGTATCTGCACACAGATAGTTTTTCACTTTAGTGCAGAGAATGCATTAAAGTGGTAGTAAACACAGCCTGATTTCTAATACCTACAGGTAAACTTATACTAAAGCTTACCTGTGGGCACTAGAGATATCTCCTAAACGTGCACAGTTTGGCAGATATTCACTATATCTGCAGGCAATGACTTCACTGGAACATGTGCACTGGGCTCTGAAAAAAACGGCATACTGAGTATGCGTGGGAGTGACATCATAGAAGCTCAGCCATTCAAACAGCCGTAGCCTGTGAACGCAGAAAGAAGACCGAGTTGAGGATGGAAGCCCCGGCAGCAGTGACAGGGCGCCACTAGAGGGCTTCATTTTAAGGGAAGTCTTTTATAATGTGTTAGTATGCAGTGTTTACTAGCACATTATAACAATAACTTGCAGGGGGATTTTTCTTTTTTTATTACACAAGACTTTACTGCCGCTTTAAAGAGGAAGTAAACCCTCCTCTGCAAGTTGTACCTATAAATAAGCCTATGATAAGGCTTACCTATAGGTACTGTAAATATCTCCTAAACATGCACCGTTTAGGAGATATTTACCTTACATGCAGCCAGTGACGTCACTGGTTCATGCGCTCTGAAGGAACGGCCGCTGGTAACGTTCCTTCAGAGTCTCGTGCCGTGACCATGGGCTCCCGCGCATGTGTGCGGGAGTGACGTCACCGCGGCTCCGGCCAATCAGATGGCCGGATGCCGCGATCCCGGAAGATGGGCGACTGAACATGTCGCCCGTCATAGAGGTAAGCGGGCGGCACGGCGGGGGCTCGTTCTTAGGTAAGTATTTCATAATGAGCTAGTAAGTGATGCATACTAGCTCATTATGTGTTTCTCTTTCAGGTTGTTAAAAAAAAAAAAAAAAAAATGTAAAATGAGTTTACAACCCCTTTAAGGTAAAAACCTTCAGCTTTTAGGACCACTTGTAGATTGCTCTGTGCATTATTGGTTCCTGAGCTAGTAAGCAAAGTCAGTAACAGTCTGATTCAATATCATATACAAGAAAAATGCATACTGCCTACATACACATAATTAAAAAAGGATAGTTAGTGTAGCAGGATATGACCTCTTATGAAATAGACAGGAACAAGTTAATAATGTCATTGCTAACTAAATATTTGCATAAAGAAGGCAGTATGTTTTATGTGTTCACAGGCCAAGCCTTATTCAAACAAAGGCATCCAACAAAATCTTTGGAGATTCTAGGGAACACAAATGTGCCAGAAACCATTGCTAGACTGCGTTTGTACCCGCGTTTAGCGGGCGTTTAGTGGCGTTTGCGTTTAGAACCGTTCCTAGAGGTCAAAAAAATTATTCCCCTATAAAATGGAAAACGCGAACGCTAAATGCGGGTCATCGCGTTCGGACGCATTTGTGCGTTTGAAACGCCGGGAAACACACGTTCGAACGCAAATAATTGCGTTCTAAAAAAAGTCCCTGAACGCAACTGCCTGCAAATGACTGTAAACGACCTGGTGTACATGGACAGATAAGATAAAATGTAGATGGGTTCAGGGGCTTCTGAAAAAAACGCCCAACTGCTCCTAAACGGCCATTTCCAGCGTCCTGTGTACATGGACCCTTAGAAGCTAATTATAGGGAGGATATACGCCATGGGTGTCCAACCTTTTGGCTTCTTTGGGCCACATTGAGTGTAGAGAAATTTTCTCGGGCTGCATATAAAATATATACTATAGTTAAGGTATATAAGTAATAAAACGCCGCCGTTCTCTTCCCGCGCTGCTGCGCCCCCCCCCCCCCCCACCAGCACTAATTAAAACACAACTAGTGGATTATCCCCTCCGAGGCAGCCTCTGCCTACAGTTAGTTGGAAGCCGCTGTGGCTGTGCCCCTGACTTGACTTCCTTCCTCCCCAGCAAAAAAAAATCATCAGGGGGCAGTGGCCCGCACTGCCTGCGATTCTGGGCCACATGCGGCCCCCGGGCCACAGGTTGGACATGCCTGATATACACATTTACATTGTGCTGTCCAATGTTCATCTATTTGTTTGCAATAACTTTTCCCATATTGTCTTCAATCATTTCTCCCACATGCATGCAGTGCAGATAACCATTTCACTTTGCATCTTTGTAATAAAGAAGGCACCACAAAGTAATTGATAGTTGCATAAATAAAATCAATGCAGCCCTGCTGGTCATATTTATTCTAAAAAACACAACTCTAAGTTATTGTACTTACTAGCCTTAGAATGTGTGCTGAGAGCTTGCATGAATTTGCCAGGGAGCTTAGATGGTCAGCTTCCCTTATTCAGGGAAAAAATTGATTGTGTACAGTGCAGTAAAATATGCTGTCGCCATTTAAATATGAGAAATAGCTAATATTTTGTTTTGTTTACATTATGTAAAGCTGATCACACAAGAGAGAATAGCTGGTGCACAGACAGCAATGAAAACCTAACAGGGGTTCCAACACCCGAACATTATAAGTTTGGTCTTTAGTTATACTTAGCACCAGGGCCTCCGAAAAAGGGGGTACCATCGGTCCGCCTGTACGGGGCCTGGGCAACAGAGGGAATTGGATGTGGGCAGGGGGCAGTTACTGTTCCCCTGTATGGAACTCCGTAAAGCAGCTGAAAGCCAGCTCCTACTTCTCTCCCTCCACCCGGCCTTTAACTGCTGCAGATAGATCCATACAGAGGATCAGTTCAAGAAACTAGCCCCACCGCCACAACGATCACCCTTCCTGTGAACTATCCTCTTCCCCTTGCATGCCCCCACCCCTATAGCACAGCTGGTTTTCCTCTTCTTCCTTCCACACATGGAGAGGTTTCATGATATGGGGATGGGACAATAAATATCACATAATTACTCACCCGTCCTTTCCTTAACGAAAACAATGAGTGATGCTTCAGTTTGTGAATGAACAGGAGCCTCTGTACAGTGCACTTTCTGTTCATTCTAGTGCAGCTGTGCCTGTAGAGAAAGGGGCTTAGAAATGGATATCCTCAGTCCCCTTCTCGCTCACTCAAAAATGACACATCAGGGGTATATTTGGAACCCTGATGTTTCAGGAAAGCCCCCCCCCTGCTGAGAGCCTGAGCCCGGAAGCTCCACGCCCCTCCACAGCCCAGTGCTCCGGTGAGCCAGCAGAGGCCAGAGAGGAGAGCTGGTGACTGACACTCGGTTCTCAGTGCAGAGGCGCCGGGGGAAAGATGCAGCATCGGACTGATGCTTCATCCACCTGGGTAAGTATGTATATGAACAAAAAAACAACTTCTCTTTTAAGGATGCATTCACGCCTGTGCATAACAAAACATCAAAAATGTTCATATTGCCTCATGTTTCGGAAACTTGCTGCATTAATGGGTCTCGCATTAATTATTAATGGCCCCCTAAGTGTTGGTAGCAGACCCACATTTTTTTGTGTGTTTGTGGCATGACAAAACACGTTAAAATGAACCAAACACACATTGAAAAACAACCTAACGCTCCAAGACCAAAAACATTTTGGAGCTACTTTGGGGTGCTGATGCATTGTGAATACAGGAATTCACCCACTCGGCAAAAACGCCATGCAGAGAATGCTTTGCATTTTCTAAATTGATGCAAAGTGTTCTCTGACTGGATGAGGTGAAAAGCATGATGTCACTGCTCCGCCTCATCTAATCAGAGAACAATTTGAATTAATTCAGAATGACTGACTAGAACCTGTGCCGAGTGGCCAACCTCCTGTGTTCACAATGCATCAGGCCAGCAGCTCAGCATGGGACCCAAACACAAGTGGAGATCACTGAATTGATTTCAAACTTACGAGGGCATCCACCAGGTATGGTGTATACAAAGTTACTTTGCTCAAAGCTGAACCAATGTAACTAAAAATGTACCATGTTTGGAATTCTTCTTTAAATGAGAAGAGTGGGATCCTAAAAAAATAAACATACAGTGGGTACGGAAAGTATTCAGACCCCCTTAAATTTTTCACTCTGTTATATTGCAGCCATTTGCTAAAATCATTTAAGTTCATTCTTCTTCCTCATGAATGTACACATAGCACCCCATACTGACAGAAAAACACAGAATTGTTGACATTGTTGCAGATTTATTAAAAAAGAAAAACTGAAATATCACATGGTCCTAAGTATTCAGACCCTTTGCTCAGTATTTAGTAGAAGCCCCCTTTTGATCTAATACAGCCAGGAGTCTTTTTGGGAAAGATGCAACAAGTCTTTCACACCTGGATTTGGGGATCCTCTGCCATTCCTCCTTGCAGATCTTCTCCAGTTCTGTCAGGTTGGATGGTAAACGTTGGTGGACAGCCATTTTTAGGTCTCTCCAGAGATGCTCAATTGGGTTTAAGTCAGGGCTCTGGCTGGGCCATTCAAGAACAGTCACGGAGTTGTTGTGAAGCCACTCCTTCGTTATTTTAGCTGTGTGCTTAGGGTCATTGTCTTGTTGGAAGGTAAACCTTCGGCCCAGTCTGAGGTCCAGAGCACTCTGGAGAAGGTTTTTGTCCAGGATATCCCTGTACTTGGCCGCATTCATCTTTCCCTTGGTTGCAACCAGTCGTCCTGTCCCTGCAGCTGAAAAACACCCCCACAGCATGATGCTGCCACCACCATGCTTCACTGTTGGGACTGTATTGGACAGGTGATGAGCAGTGCCTGGTTTTCTCCACACATACCGCTTAGAATTAAGGCCAAAAAGTTCTATTTTGGTCTCATCAGACCAGAGAATCTTATTTCTCACCATCTTGGAGTCCTTCAGGTGTTTTTTAGCAAACTCCATGCAGGCTTTCATGTGTCTTACACTGAGGAGAGGCTTCCGTCGGGCCACTCTGCCATAAAGCCCCGACTGGTGGAGGGCTGCAGTGATGGTTGACTTTCTACAACTTTCTCCCATCTCCTGACTGCATCTCTGGAGCTCAGCCACAGTGATCTTTGGGTTCTTCTTTACCTCTCTCACCAAGGCTCTTCTCCCCCGATAGCTCAGTTTGGCCGGACGGCCAGCTCTAGGAAGGGTTCCGGTCGTCCCAAACGTCTTTCATTTGAGGATTATGGAGGCCACTGTGCTCTTAGGAACCTTAAGTGCAGCAGAAATCTTTTTGTAACCTTGGCCAGATCTGTGCCTTGCCACAATTCTGTCTCTGAGCTCTTCAGGCAGTTCCTTTGACCTCATGATTCTCATTTGCTCTGACATGCATTGTGATCTGGAAGGTCTTATATAGACAGGTGTGTGGCTTTCCTAATCAAGTCCAATCAGTATAATCAAACACAGCTGGACTCAAATGAAGGTGTAGAACCATCTCAAGGATGATCAGAAGAAATGGAAAGCACCTGAGTTAAATATATGAGTGTCACAGCAAAGGGTCTGAATACTTAGGACCATGTGATATTTCAGTTTTTCTTTTTAATAAATCTGCAACAATGTCAACAATTCTGTGTTTTTCTGTCAGTATGGGGTGCTATGTGTACATTCATGAGGAAGAAGAATGAACTTAAATGATTTTAGCAAATGGCTGCAATATAACAAAGAGTGAAAAATTTAAGGGGGTCTGAATACTTTCCGTACCCACTGTACATACTCACCTCTCATACCGTTGCTGCAGCTATCTCCCACTGGCTCCAACACTGAGAACTGAGTGATTACATAGCCACTGATCACTTATTTCTTGGTCAACTCAGAGCTAAGAGCAGTGACTGTCAGTTACAGCTCTTTGTTCTTCCAATACAGCATGCACTGGAGTACCAGGCTGGGAAGGGGACGGGAATGGCTGGCTCAAGATCTCTGCGACATTACTGTCAGGATTCTTTAGCCTGCTTTCAGCTGATTCTGGGTCCCAGGGGTGCAAAACTAATTATTGGCCGGAATCCTTCCAGAGCCTGGAGAAGCTCTGTGAAGTCAGGTGACAGTGGGCTTTAGCCATGATACTGGGTCATGGTAGAGTACAAGTGCAGACCTGTGGACCAGAAGAGAATTGTGAGCAAAAAAGCTTTGGCCATACATAGTTTCAGTCTATGTGGCCTATTCTATATTTTACGCCATCATAGTTAAAACTGTAAAATGGATATTGGAATGTGAACGGTCACAAAGTAATTACAAGGGCTATATGATGATATCCCAATTTTAATTATCTACATTCTTGTAGGCCACATGTTACATCTAATGCCTGTCTACTCCCACCCCTTTTCCAAACATACATACATAGTGCATTATTTGAAAGTTTATTTTACCCGGGCAACAAAGAACTTTCTCAGAAGATACTGTTTGTTGGATTGATTAGCGTCTGCATTTTGTGGCTGCTCTTTTTCCGCTTGCCCCGGTTTTCTCCCTGCGTCCTGAGTGACATAAGGGGCAGAAGGCTCTTGCTTTCCCAATTCCACTGGCCGAAATTCATCACCTGCAGGAGCCTGTGCCATGGTTAAAACCTGAGGAGATACAAAAGATGTGTTCTTGACAATGATGCAGGACACTAGTAATACATTTAAAGGTAATTTGTAATAACATTTTGCAATAAAAACACCACAAGGGGGAAACAATAGTTACAGACAAATGGACATCAGATGGCAACAGTAATCAAAAGGGTTTTATTACAAAAAAAAAACAAGCATTTACATGTACAAGTCACCAGCATGTAGTGGAGAACCATGTAGGGCAAGGAGATGCAAAAGCCCTAGATCTGTGTCGTATTGCCTTTAAGTTCGTAAGATAGTTTGAAAAGAGGTACATTAGTAGTAAAGAAAGCCATTCTGCTAGGGAGTAAGGTGAAGTCCAGGAGGAAAACAGAGGTCTGGCAGAGCCAAAGCCACAACAGAACCAGAAGACAAGTTTCTGAGAGTCAACAGCTTGCATGACAAGTGGCTCACAGGACAACAGCTTAAGCACAGCTTAACACTGATTGAAGTAAGCAAGTCTAACTCAGTTGCAACTGTGAAGAGAAGACTTTGAGCTGCAGGTTTGACAGGTCAAGTGGCTATAAGAAAGCCATTGCTAAATTGGCAAAATAAGAAAAATAGGCTTGTCTGGGCCATGAAGAACCGCCACTGGACTACTGAAGATTGTAAGGTGGTTTCATGAACGCAAGAATAAAAATTTGAGATCTTCGGTTTATCAAGTAGGGTTTTTGAACGCCATCAAGTAGGTGAAAGGATGGTTTCTTAGTGTTTGACACCGACTGTCAAACATGGTGAAGGAAGTGTGATGGTCTGGGGCTTTTTGAAACCAGATTCGGCAATTTACACAGAGTGAGTGGCACCCTAAACAAAAACAATTACCACCGCATTTTGCAGCACCATACAATACTCTCTGAAATATGGCTAGGTGGTCAGGGGTTCATCCACAGCAAAATAATAACCCAAAATATACCTCCAGACTGTGTGAGAACCATTTTAGAAGGAAAGAACAAGATGGTAGGCTTGAAATCATGAAATGGCCAGCATAATCTCCAGACTTAAACATCATCGAGCTGGTATGAGATGAACTTGACAGAAAGGTTAAAGCAAAGGAACCTACAAGTGCAACACATCTGTGGGAACTTCTGTAACTTTCCGAAAAATATTTGATTTTCTTTGTAGAAAGAATGCCACTAATCTGCTGGACTATCCTATCTGCAAAAGGTGGCTACTTTGGGGGGGGGTCAAAAATTTAGATTACATTTTGATAAAGAAAATAATAACATTATTTCTTTTTTATGTCCAATTATCTATTTTTTCTATGCTTTATTTTTAGAGTACACTGAGACATTAAACTTCAATTTAACTTTTCAATAAAAACTGGAAAAGTGGGGTTTCTAAAGCTTTGACTGATAGGGGTTTATTTACTAAAGCTATAGAGTGCAAAACCAGACACACATCTGCAGAGAAACCTATCAGCTTCCAGGTTTTATTGCCAAAGCTTAAATAAACAAGCTGAGGTTAGATGGTGATTGGCTTCTCTGCAGAAGTGTGACTGATTTTGCCCTCTCTACCTTTAAGCCCCATATACACGTACTGATCGTCGGCCGAATGATCGGCCGTCTTTTGTCCAGGGCTGTCCTGTCTGTTGAAAACTGCAAAAGACTGCACACGAATTTTGTTGGCCAACAACAGCCGACTGCAGAAGTGATGTCATGTGATGGTTAACTTTCCGTGTGTTTTTTCTTCTCTGAGCATGCCCAGTCTTGCTAATCTGCTGTCTGTCGACCAAAATCTGTACTGACTGGCGAACAATCGGCCGTTCTGGTGACGGCCAACAAATATTTTAAAGTCTGCACGACAGATTCTGTTCGGCCGAAAATGCGCTGTCGGAAGCATCATACTAACAAGCCTACAATCGGCCGATCGGTCGGCGGCCGAATATTTACGGCCGACAATCGGTACGTGTGTACGGGGATTTAGTAAATAAATCCCATAGTGTCTCCTCAAATTCAGAACATTTACACTGATCATTTTGCAGGAAGATGGTTCTCCATCTTTCCTTTGTCTTGTTATACTTAAAGTATTTGGTGCAGCATATTACAATAATTTGAAATTCATTTAGTACTGCAGGATATCACAATGATTTGAAATTAATTTAGTTCTGCCAGAAGGAGAAAGAAGCTTTTCTAGACTGGTTGCGGCAAGTTTGATATTAGTCAACCCTAAATACCATAACAGATCAGCGTTGGTCCAAGCTTGCAATGTCAGTCTCCCAAATTTATGGTCTGTACTCAGGTACTAGCAGAAATAGAGCACATCTCACTTCAAAATATAACATAGCATGCAGGTTCCGATAAACACTGTCTTCTTCAACTCCAATGTAGAGTGAATGAAAATTGGAGTTAGACTTGCCGTTAACTCCTTTTCTGAAAGTCTTCCAAGACAGTCCATGAGACCTAGGGCTCCTCTTACCTGGACAGGAAACATGTTAACCCCACCAGATAAAAGGCTGTCCTCTAGGTCTCCCCTTCAGTATTTCTCGAGAACTGTAGGACGTCCTTGCAAAACGTATGCATAATACAAGACATCACCAGGTGGGAATCTGGCTGTCCTGGAATATTCTCAGAAAAGGAGTTAACAGTGAGTCCAACTCAGATTTCCTCAAGTCGTCTTCCAGAACAGCCCATGAGGCGATGAGCCAGTACTTACCAGCTCAAGGAGGGATCACTGCCTGGAGGACCTTTCAACCAAACGCCTGCCCCTGAGAAGAGAGGAGATCCAGGCAATAATGTTTAACAAAAGTCGAAAAATTAGACCAGGTGGCCGCCTTATATATTTGTCCGGTGAGGCTCCAGCCCTTTCAGCCCAGGATGCGGACAAGGCTCTTGTTGAATGCACATTGACAAATGGCAGAGAAACATTCAGAACTCTATAGGCTTAAGCACTTGTCTGCTTTATCCACCTGGCTATGGTGGCCTTAAAAGGTCCCATTACCCTTGTGTGTCCTTGAAAAAGTACAAATAAGGCATTCTATTTCCTAAAGTTTTTGGTAACCTCTAGGAAGGCAAGAAGAACCCTTCTGACATCCAAAAAACTAAAATCCCTCACTTTCTCATTTTTAGGAAAATTTTTGCTGACCCTGTGAGGTGAGGCAACTGCAACCAGGAATGTCATTTTTAGTGTGAGCAATTTCACTGACAAATCCCTCAGGGGCTGAAAGGTAACAATCACTAAAGCTTGAAGGACTAGAGACAGGTCCCAAGTAGGACATGCTCTGACAACCAACCATTAGTTTTGACCTGGCGATTGCCTTAAATAACCTCGTTATGACAGGATTTTCCAAAAGGGAATACTGGAGGAAAACACTAATGGCCGCAGCCTGATTCTTTCGAGTACTAAAGGGATATACCTTGTCGGCACCCTTGTGAAAAAATTCCAGAATAGACGGAACGTCACGAGTTAAATTTCTTCCAAATCTTGGGAGTATATAGCTCTTGTAACAGGCTTCTGGCAATTAACTAGGGTCTTGACAACTCTGTCTGAGAACCCCTGGGAGCTTAGCATCTGCTCTTCAGATACCAAGCTGTTAAGTTTAATGATGGCACCTGAGGATGAGCTACCAGAGTCTGAGACAACAGGTCCTATCTCATAGGGAGAGAGTCACTGGAGTTTTTGAGACCAGGGCCTGCAGGACTGAAAACCACAGCCTTTTTGGCCAAAAGGAGGCTGGTTCTTTCCAGAAGAAACTTTCGGAGTACTTCCAAGATTCGCCTGATAGGAGGGAAGGCGTAGCAGGGGCAAAATGACCAGGGATTCGCAAAAGCGTTGATCCCCAGAGACTGATCCCTTGGTTTCAGGAAAAAGAAACTGTTTTGGTGTTTATTTGGGTTGCAAAAAAGTCCACCTCTGGGAAAACCCACCTGCTGGCAATCTCTGCAAAAATTTCAGGGTTGAGGTACCAATTGCCCTGACACACCTGATAGTGGCTGAGGTAATCTCGCACAATACTTTGAGTCCCTTTTAGGTGAAGTGCTGAAATGGAGGCCAGATTCCCTTCGGCCCAAGATAAAATATTTTGGGCTGTGAATTGCAAAGTATGACTTCTCCTACCCCCCCTGTTTGTTGAGGTACGCTCTTGTTGCATTGTTCTCAGATTAAATCTGCAGATGGTGACCACTGACCTCTGCATGAAAAACCTCTAAGGCCCTTTGCACTGCCAGAAGCTCCCTTTGATATTATGATGCTCTTGCTTCCACTGGGGACCATTTTCCCTACGCTATCTCGCTCGCTATCTAGTTTGCATCTGTCATTATTCTCTGAGATACTGGAATGACCCATTCCAGTCCTTTGTTCAGGTGAAGTAGCGACATCCACGACCACAGAATTCGCTTTACTTTGGAGGGTATTTTTACCTTCAGGTCTAAAGAACTTGTAGACCGTCCCAGTTCCTTAGAAGGAACAACTGAAGAGGACGTTGGCTGAACCTCACCCAAGGCATAGCCAGAAAGCAAGAGATCATAAGGCCTACGGCTCTTGAGACATCTCTGAGAAAGACCCACTGGTTGGTTTGCAAAGATGCCATCATCTGAGTTGTTTTTAAAACTTTTTCCCCTGGAAGAAAATTTTTTTAATCCAGTGAGGAAATCTCATACCCAATATATGTCACTCTTTGAGAAGGATTCAGAGAAAACGTATCTTTGTTGATTTTCCAGCCTAGCGACTGGAGGAACTCCTGAACCGTCTGGAGATCCTTCTCTAGTTTCTGATCCTCTTCTACTAGGAGGTCATCCAGGTAGGGGATGATCATGATACATTTTTGTCCTAATGGGGCAAATGCCTGCCAGGACCTTTGAAACGAAGCGTGGGGCCAATGACAACCCGAAGGGCAGCGCTTGGAACTAAAAATGACAGATCTCCGATCCCAATTTTACTGGTAGTCGTAAAAAACTTTAGTATGCTGAGTAAATAAGAATGTGTGAGTAGGCATTCTTTAAGTCCAGCGTTGCCATAAAGCACCCCAAGTAAAGCATATTTCTTATGGAAAATACTGATTCCATGGAAAAGTGTTTATATTTGATCGAGTGATTTAGAGAACGAAGTTTAAATATCCAGCAATATTCCCCCGAGGACTTTTTTATCCCAAAGATATGGGAGTAAAAACCCCTGCCCTGATCTGCCCTTGGAACCGGGATAAGAATGTTTTGATCTATCAAGTCTGCTAACTGGAGACCCAAGGCAGTTGCTTTTACTCGATCTCTGGGCAGGCTGGTGACTAACAATCTCTCTGGCGGCTGGGAATGAATCAAATTCCAGTCTGTGCTTCCTGGTCACCGGATCCAAAAATGAAAGAGCTTGAAGTGATTGCCGTCCACTGTGGGAGGAAGGCCCTCAATCTTGCTCCCACTCTGCAACAGGGGTCATTGTAGTTTAGCGGGCTGTTGAGGAGGGTTTAACAAGACCCCCCCTATACCTCTGCCTTTGTGGCCTGTCCAATGCTTCTTGGGTCTGGTCTCCTCTTGCGGACTCTGCTGTCTGCCCCCCTGCCTTTGAAAACATTTTCAGGGAGTCTGGGCCAAAGAAATGGTCGCCTGTTAGGGGAAGACCTTAGAAATTAGAAGGGGAGTCTCCTGACCATGTCTTGAGCCAGAGACTTCTTCTGGCTGAATTGATCAAGGCAGAGGTCCTAGCTGCCATCCTGACGCAATCGGCCAGAAAATCTACTGCCCAGAAAAGAAGTGGGAAAGATTTAAAGATCTGATTCATTGCTGTCCCGGCAGAGAGGTGAGTCTGTATCTGTAATAGCCATAACTTAAGGTTTCTGGCTACACAAGTAGACGCTAATGCCGGTTTAAGACCGATAATGAATGCCCCCCAGGCCCTGCGCAAAAGGATATCACCTCTCTTATCCATAGGGTCTATAAGTGTACTCATGTCATCAAAGGCTAGATACATATTTTTGAAAATTTTTGAAAGAGGCGCATCCAACTTCGGATACTTGTTTCAAGGCTGTGCCATGTCCTCATCAAAAGGAAAACCTCCTTTTCAGGTTGCTGGAAAAAAATGGTTTCATCTCAGTATTCTCCCATTCTAATGTAATTGATTGTATCTAGAAGGGAGCTGTGCACAGAAAAAAACTGTCTTTCTTTTTATGCATTCCTTCATACAGAAGATCGTGTTTTGACAATTGCACCTTCTCCTCAATTTTAAGATTGACATAGACAGCTTTTAACAAATCATCAACATTTTCTAATGATAACTTGTACCTAGAGCCCCTGATGGATCCCTATCATCAGGCTCTTCCCCGATCCTGCTTCTTCCTGTGAGGAATCGGGAGACCTAGTCTTCTTTTCTGGATCCTCACTTTCCGAATCCTGCAGCGGAGCTCCAGCAAAAACTTCCACCCTTCCAGAGGCCTGACTCTGAGTGGGAGTCTGCATCTTGTCAATCAGGGTTTTGAAAGAACTAGAGGCAGAGGAAAGCTCATCTCTAACCAAAGTGAGCACCTTTTGAAAAGATACAGCTGGGTCATCTTTCACTAAGCTGTCTATGCATGTGCGGCAAACCACTTTACTCCATTGGGAGCTTAGCTTTGCCCCACAGACTGCACATTTCCTCTTGGGTGGTTGCGCCTGGACCTTGTCCTGAGCCTTGGCCTGCAATCAGAATACAAAAAGACCCAGTTTGAGAATCGGGCCACCCAGTTCTGCAAACACAACCATGTGCATCTGAGGGAAAAGGTGCCCCTTCACCAAGCCCCACAAAGCTTATGATGGGAGGAGAAAAAGCCCCTGTTCGCACCTTTAAGGAGACTGGAACCAGCCTCTCTGGGGCCTGCTTATGACTTTGTGACCGGAAATTATGCTATGCCACTTCCTCTGCGCCAGTGTGGAATTTAGGAACTCCTCCATTTCACCTTACAGGCCCGGGAATCGACAAATGCACTCTCCCCCCTCCTCCATCCCTGCTGCCGACGGGGATGCTGCCATCCCGTGATGTGGACCATCCAGCACAGCGGGACAGAGGCCATCCCTCCTGCTCACCCTGACATTATCAGCAGTATTGGCCCTCCCCAGGCACTGAGGACAGGAGATCAGCAGCCACCACCAACTCTGCAGGTATGAGGTTATCGCACTGGGCAGGAAAAGGCTGTAGATTATTCTCTACCAAGTCTCCATAGGACAGACCATGAGACCCAAAGAACCAGGTTCAAGGAACATGTTAACCTCCAGTCCGGAGGAAAAACTAATACTGAAGAGGAGGCCTAGAGGACTGCCTTTTATCTGGTGGGGTTAATGTGTTCCTGTCCTGGTAAGAGGAGCCCTAGGTCTTATGGGCTGTCCTGGCAGACGACTTGAAAAAACTGGCTTCGGCCCAAATCCCAGCCCATCAGTTACGCCCCTTTAACACGTTTCACCCACATTGGGCTTAATCATAGAACTCTAGGGGCGTGACTGAGGGGTGTGATTGATTGGTCACCCTTAGTTGTGCTTCGGGTGAATGCTGTAATAGTAAATAGCTAAAAGTGGAGGGTAGATGAGATACAATATTCCTCTTGGAATTACTGGAAAGTCTTCTAGTTTGAATAACATACAGGTGAGAGACATACCTAGCACCCATTGAACACTAAAATGTGGCACTGGAAACAAAGGCAAATTCAGAGAAAGGTATGATTAAACCATTATAGGTTATTGGGCATGTGAGACCAGATAACCTCGGGAAACATTTTGATTGTGCAAGAAAGGATACATTTATTTAACAACAAACCCTATTTTGTGGGAGAAAAAGGCTATTTCCAAAGGCATGCAGGCATTGTCCTTTTTAGGGAACAACCAGTCTTATATTTTAACCAGCTGTGTTAGTAAATAATAGATTCAAAGAATTTGGAAATGCAAATCTCCAATGAGACCCAGGTTGTTTGCCCATTCCACAGAAAGGAGATGGCGTTAATAGTTCTGATAAAGTGCATGGTTAGCAGACAATGGGTATTGGTGAAAATATATACAAAAGTTTAGAGAAGGAGATCATTTTTAAGAGACTGTATTTGCCCATATATCTAGGGGAGGGTCGCCCAGGATACATACTTACCAAATACATTGCTTACCAAATTTTACACAGATCTGATGCCAATGTACTGCGCCACACAGAACCCACCTATTACATTGCACTTCTGCTGTTTGTTGATATAGTTAAGGACTTATTTCTATTGCCCACATTCTATATTTATCTGTATTATATCAATCATACTTTGAAATCGGTGTGTCATTTTCAGAAGCAGAGTGACAAACCCAGCATGATACACAGATGCAGCGCCTTGAAAAAGTATTCACCCCCTTGACTTTTTACCTATTTTGCTATATTACATCCTTAAGTTCAATGTTTTGTAAGTCTGAATTTTATGTGATGGAGGAGAAAATAATAGCCTAGCTTGGTAAAGTGAAATGAGAAAAATATATACATAAAACTATTTTTTAGAAATAGAAAACAGAAAATTGGCATGTGCATGTGTATTCACCCCCTTTGGTTTGAAGCCCATAAAAAGCTCTGGTGCAACCAATTACCTTCAGAAGTCACATAATTAGTGAAATGATGTCCACCTGTGTGCAATCTAAAGCCCCGTACACACGTACGGATCGTCGTCATACAAATGTTCTCTTTTCTCCCCGGGATGTCGGTGTCTGTTGAAAAGTGCAAAGACAGCACAAGAATTTTGTCCGCAGACTTCAGCTGACTGCAGAAGTGATGTCATGTAATGGTTAACTTTCCCTGTGTTTTTTTATTTTCTGAGCATGCCCAGTCTTGCAAATCTGCGGTCTGTCGGCTGATTTCTGTACTGACAGGCGAACAATCGTCCGTTCTGGTGTCCGCAGACAAAAATTTTCATGTTTGCAAGAAAGACTCTTGTCCGCGGATTGTGTGCAGACATCTGTCGGAGGCACCATACTAACACGCGTACAATCGGCAGATCTTTCGTCCGCCGACGTTTGTATGACGACGATCCGTACGTGTGTACGGGGCTTAAGTGTCACATGATCTGTCATTACATATACACCTTTTTTAAAAGGCCCCAGAGGCTGCAACACCTAAGCAATAAGCATCACTAAACAAACACTGCCATGAAGACCAAACAAGTAAGGGACAATGTTGTTGAGAAGTCAGGGTTAGGTTATAAAATAAATATCCAAATCTTTGATGATCCCCAGGAGCACCAGCAAATCTATCATAACTAAATGGAAAGAACAACAGCAAACCTGCCAAGAGACGGCCGTCCACCAAAACTCACGAACCAGGCAAGGAGGGCATTAATCAGAGAGGCAGCACAGAGACCTAAGGTAACCCTGGAGGAGCTGCAGAGTTCCACAGCAGAGACTAGAGTATCTGTACATAAGGAGACAATAAGTCGTATGCTCCATAGAGTTGGGCTTTATGGCAGAGTGGCAGAAGAAAGCCATTACTTTCAGAAAAAAACAAAATGGCACGTTTTGAGTTTGCGAAAAGGCATGTGGGAGACTCCCAAAATGTTTGGAGGAAGGTGCTCTGGTCTGATGAGACTAAAATTGAACTTTTCGGCCATCAAAGACGACGCTATGTCTGTCGTAAACCCAACACATCACATCACCCAAAGAACACCATCCCCACAGTGAAACATGGTGGTGGCAGCATCATGCTGTGGGATGTTTTTCAGCAGCCGGGACTGGGAAACTGGTCTGAGTTGAGGGAAAGATGGATGGTGCTAAATACAGAGATATTCTTGAGCAAAACCTGTACCACTCTGTGTGTGATTTGAGGCTAGACAAAGGTTCACCTTCCAGCAGGACAATGACCCCAAACACACTGCTAAAGCAACACCTGAGTGGTTTAAAGGGAAACATGTAAATGCGTTGCAATGGCCTAATCAAAGCCCGGACCTCAATCCAATAGAAAATCTGTGGTCAGACAAAGATTGCTGTTCACAAGTGCAAACCATCCAACTTGAAGGAGCTGGAGCAGTTTTGCAAGGAGAAATGGGCAAAATCCCAGGGGTAAGATGTGGCAAGCTCATAGAGACTTGGAGCTGTGATTGCCGCAAAAGGTGGCTCTAGGAAGTATTGACTTTAGGGGGGTGAATAGTTATGCCCATTGACTTTTTCTGTTATTTTGTCCTATTTGTTGTTTGCTTCACAATAAAAAAAAAAAAAAAAAAAACATCTTCAAAGTTGTGGTCATGTTCTGTAAATTAAAAAAGAATAGCGCGCAAATGCAAAAGAAATTACTACCAAATCTGAAGACAATCCATAAATAAAAATGGGGATTTGGTCCCACCATATGGCCATATCGTGCTCAAGCCCACTACTGCGTCAAAGTACCCCATTATCAGTGGGTCCTACACTATCCATGAAAAAGAGATGAATCCAGCCTTTCTAACCCTTGGAGATAATACTCCTTGCTGGGAAAGATGTGCAAATGCACTACAGGGGACTCCTCCTATATCCACTTGATGGTGGACACTGATTGAGTACAGGTGTGTGTGGGGGGTGGGGAGGGTTGCTCAACCTCGGTGGTCTGGTCAGACCGAATACATAATAAACAGGCAAAAAATTTGGGGGAGCATACCCATGTATTTCTAAAGCTGCTGCAGCTATGAACCAAAAGACATGTATATTAAAAAAGAATAGCGCGCAAATGCAAAAGCACACACACCTGTACTCAATCAGTGTCCACCATCAAGTGGATATAGGAGGAGTCCCCTGTAGTGCATTTGCACATCTTTCCCAGCAAGGAGTATTATCTCCAAGGGTAAGAGAGGCTGGATTCATCTCTTTTTCATGGATAGTGTAGGACCCACTGATAATGGGGTACTTTGACGCAGTAGTGGGCTTGAGCACGATATGGCCATATGGTGGGACCAAACCCCCATTTTTATTTATGGACCCTCTTCAGATTTGGTAGTAATTTCTTTTGCATTTGCGCGCTATTCTTTTTTAATATACATGTCTTTTGGTTCATAGCTGCAGCAGCTTTGGAAATACATGGGTATGCTCCCCCAAATTTTTTGCCTGTTTATTATGTATTCGGTCTGACCAGACTATCGAGGTTGAGCAGCCCTCCCCACCCCCCACACACACCTGTACTCAATCAGTTCAATTAAATAGGGTAACTACGCCAACCCTGGTGCAGCAGAAACCAAGGGCGCAGTATCATAGAGGACCATGTGCCACGTCCTAAATGTTAATCAATACAAGAAAAAAAAAAGAGGGAAAAAAAACTGGACTTTAAAGGCACCGTAATAAAAAACAATACTTTATTGTTGATGAGTGTAAAACCACAAAAATGTGCGTCGACCGACCAAAAAGGTGAATGACCATGGTGGTCATTCCCCATCCGGGGGGTACGGATCTGCGGTCTTGAGGAACACTTGGAGGAGGCGCTGCACGCTGCCCTCTACTGGAGGAACTGCTTACTATTTACTCCTGTGCCCTTTGTCTGGCTATCTATGAAACAGGCATGTATCTCATTGTGATTTTTCTACTTTGACCACTTGATACTCTCTTAATCGGCCATAAGCAGTGCGTGCTCCTCCAGTTGCCTCAGCAGGTCACCCCTCGTGATTACTAAATATTTTTATGTTGTGCTATCCCTCTGGTGCCCTTGGTTTGGCCCCAGCAACATCTTCTTATGGAATCTGTATTCCAAACAGCTCCGGAAGAAGTCTGAACACCAGGCGAAACATGTAGAGCAATTGGATATATCAGTATATTTCCCTGTGGAAGGTGTATCTGTACTTTGTAGAGCGCTCTGCGTTGCCTGCACCTTTGGTGCTGGTTGTCTGCAGCGTATAGCGTTCTCAGTTCTTGGTTATTGATACCTCATGTTAATTTTGTACTTTATGTTGTATTGTATGTCCGTAGTGGCGAGGTTTCTATATACCGGACCACTTGTATTTCTTGATCAATTGTCTCCGCCCCTTTTTGGTCGGTCGATGCACATTTTTGTGGTTTTACACTCATCAACAATAAAGTATTGTTTTTTAT
Source organism: Pelophylax lessonae (assembly GCF_965119305.1). Lineage (NCBI taxonomy): Eukaryota > Metazoa > Chordata > Amphibia > Anura > Ranidae > Pelophylax > Pelophylax lessonae. Next base: position 301,003,930 of record NC_138770.1, read on the forward strand.
TACGGTGCCTTTAAAGTCCATTTTTTTTCCCTCTTTTTTTCTTGTATTGTACTCAATCAGTGTCCACCATCAAGTGGATATAGGAGGAGTCCCCTGTAGTGCATTTGCACATCTTTCCCAGCAAGGAGTATTATCTCCAAGGGTTAGAAAGGCTGGATTCATCTCTTTTTCATGGATAGTGTAGGACCCACTGATAATGGGGTACTTTGACGCAGTAGTGGGCTTGAGCACGATATGGCCATATGGTGGGACCAAACCCCCATTTTTATTTATGGACTCTCTTCAGATTTGGTAGTAATTTCTTTTGCATTTGCGCGCTATTCTTTTTTAATATACATGTTCTGTAAATTAAATGATGCAAATCCTCAAACAATCCATGTTAATTGCAGGTTGTGAGGCAACAAAACACATAAAATTCCAAGGGGGGTGAATACTTTTTCAAGGCACTGTAAATAGTAATATAGTGTTACCCACTGTTAAACTACCTACACTTATGCATGCATGATCTGGAAACTATGAGTGAGCTTTAAAAAAAGAATTACACAAACACTTAGTTCCCTTTGGGCTGTGATGGGCATCTGTGCTATAAGGGGGATGTTCTCTTTTTTTTTTTTCTTCAGAAAAATACCCCAAAAACAGTGTGATCCGTAATTAGCCATAGCAACCTGTTACATTTCGGTGACACCAAGGCTACTTGATGTTGGCTTGTACACACCTTTGCATATTCATTAGCTCTGCGGTGCCTAAATACCCTTAAGATGCTCAGACTGGTTGCCTTGCCAGCACAAATCTGCCAATGTGTGCAATGTATGCATGGGCAGTTGGTCAAAAGGGAATTCCATGGCCTGAGAAAAAGTGAAATGCAACCTTGCCAGTAGTGTTTTTTTATCAATTGTAACAAAAAATGCCTATCGTGCGGTGGTCTGCTAGAGAAGGCCTGAATGAGCAGAAGAGTGATAAAATGTCTGAACCTTGTGAAATTCAAATGGGAACCAGAAAAGGATTGCCCTATTATCCTTTCCTTTTTCGCCTTTGCCTAGGAGCAGTAGTTATCCTAGTTTGAGACTCCCACCAGATCAAGAGTTTCTAAGTTAACTCCTTAGGGGAAAATATCCCCTTATATTCTGATAATACCATGAGTGATGGACACTGATCATTCACTCTTCAACTTTTACAATTTAGAGAGTTTCCATCCTTTTCCGAGTTTAAAGTAAGATGGGAGTCCTGTTCTCTATTTACCAGATAGTGGAAAATTATATCCATCCCTACTGCAAATTACAAGTAGTCAATTAAATAAAATATTTACGGGTCACAATCTAACTTTTATTATCTCAATCAGCTCTTCGTTGTATCTCTGCGGGGGGTCCACCGACCGGGACCAGCATGGCTAGGGAGAGGGGAGAGAGCTGAGTGGACATGCATCCGAGCTCCTCCCCTTTCACTTGCTGGTCCCGAAGCGACATGTAAAACATCACTTTCGGGTCCTTTGTGTCACTTTTCCAAGCAAGTCTGTCTGGGGAAGAATCTAATGCAGTGCGATCTGCACAGCATTACATTCACTGGAGGAAAGGTGAGACATTAGGGATCTTTTCGATCCCATATGTCTCATTAAAAAGAACCAGTCATTAAAAAAATCATCACATAGGGGACAAAAAAGTCCCCTATGTGATAACAAAAATTAAATTCATTGTAAAGTCTTATTTTTTTGGTTGGGTTAAAAATAACATACATGTTATACTTACCTGCTCTGTTCAGTGGTTTTGAACTCTTCCTGGGTCCCTCTTTGGCTCTTCACTCCCCTCCCTCCTGTTTAGTGCTCCCACAGCAAGCAGCTTGCAATGGGGGCACCCGAGCCGAGCTGCAGCTCCGTGTCCATTCAGAGATGGAGCTGTGACCTGGCCCGCCCCGCCCACCCCCTCTGTCTACTCATTGGCTCACTGCATTTGATTGACAGCAGCGGGAGCCAATAGCCCCTCGCTGTCACCTCAGCCAATGAGGAGGGAGAGTTTTAGGCAGCTGAGACACTTCTGCAACATCGCTGGATTAAGATGGGATCAGGTAAGCATTAGGGTGGCTGCTGCACACAGAAGGCTTTTTATCTTAATGCATAGACTACATTAAGATAAAACCTTCTGACTTTACAACCACTTTTCAAAAAAGGAAAAAAAAAAAAAAAAAGTTGCAAAAAATGTAAGTTATACCCAAGCAAATAATCCCCCACCCCCCAAAAAAATACTGCCCCCTACAGAAGTAGGACACTAGGCAGAAAATAATTGCTGCTACACCCATGGGCAGTCCTCTCTCTGCTATAGTTTTGTTACAAGCAGTGTCAGGAGAATTATAACTCCACAGAGGGGTGGGGGCTGTGTCTGTCAATGAACATCAGAGAAATGGGATTTTTTGGTAAGTCAAAAAGGCAGAGTTCTTGAAAGAAGTGCAGCGGTTAGACTTCAGGCTGGAACATAAGCATCAGCAGCTTCCAGAAGTGTTAAAATGGCTGCGGGTCCAAACAGCACCACTCTTAGCTGGCTGATGACAGGAAGTGGAGGGGATGAGGCTACATGTTTCAGGGCAGACAGGAGGGCCCCTTTATCAAACCACATGACTGCTGAGCTCTGCAGCCTCACGGTGATGCTATGGAGGTCTATATGGGTCTATGACAAACCTTGAGCGAATTCTATCTAGTGAGTGCATTTTTATTGTCTTTTACACTTCTTAATAAAATCGCTACACCAAAATGGAGGCGCCCTCATGTGTTTGTTTTTTATATGTGCATTAGGATCACAAGAACTAATTTGAGAGGAGCTGCATCTATTTTACCTGGTGTTCCCTACCAATCTCCTGGCCCTTTTATGTGCCCTGTTTAATGACGGTTGGGTTCCAGTCAGCGCAATAGCTTATTCCTTTTCCCTACAGGTAATCATTTTAGCGGAGGAGGTCGGCTGCTTGAAATATTACTCTCACTCCAGCGTGTGTGGAGATATGAAAAACATGCATCAGCATTCTGATATTGTTTCCCAGGACTATGTTCCACCACAAATTTAAATTCTTGTAGGAACAAGAACCACCTGGTTGCCCTAGCATTCGTGTGCCTGTTCGGTCTCATTCAGGTAAGTGGGGCATGGTCTGACATCAAACAGAACTTCCTGCCAAGGAGAAAATAGTGCAGGAAATATGATCCCATTCCCCCACCACCACCACAGATCTCATTCCTATTCCTGCCTGTTGTAGAGGTAATTAGGGGGGGGATGAGATGTGACGGTGGTGGGGGTTAGGATCAGCAAGAGGCAGAATTGGTGGAGGATGGGATCAGATTTACTAACAATTTGTCACTTAGTCAGTTGTTTCCCCTCAGTATTCACGTGCCTCCAGGAATGCCTCTGTGTCATGGGGTCTCCTTGCAGAGGGGAGAGCACCTCCCCTTTCACTCTATTGGTGTCAGCTGACTTTCTTTTTCAGTGTCCACCTCCACCTCCCTACATGGCTTCTCTCTCTCTTTGGAGAGGATAGGCGGAGCTCCAGACCCCAGTGAAGTCATAGTGCTCAGCTCAGCCTCCCCTCAGTGGCCAGCAGCACCCCCCACGTGGTGGAACGAACGGACAGGCAGGCGATCAAGCTTCTCACAGTAGCACAGCCAGAATGCCCCCCAACAGTGGCAGAACTCAAGGGCCTAGTCGCAATTGCGAATGCTGCAACCCTGGTAGTTCCGCCACTGATCCTCATTGACGTCTTGAGACAGAATGGCTCCTGAGCCTTCGACTGGAGGCATCCTTTGGACAATAAATTGTTTAGAAAAATCTGGAGCAACCACCACTGGATACTGGTACAAGGGTGCTTTAAGCTTCATAAAAACCTCCTCAGCTTTGGTCATTCCATTTAACCATGACTGACTTTCAGTGGTACCCAATGCTCGGACCTATTTCTTTGTGACGGGGTGAGGCCAAACCTGAATAGCTTCTACCTTGTTCACTTGAGGCTTCACCAAATCCCTACCCACAATGTACCCCAGGAATTTGTTTTCTTACATTTCAATGGTACATTTTTCAGGAATAACAGTAAACCCCTATCTCTTTAAACCTTTCGTTGCCAGGTCCTTACAGCGTATGGATAAACACGGCCCTCCATGTGCATACACTATAGTATGCCCCATATGAACAAGATCTTAATAGGAATTTAGCAGGAATTTTGTAAGTTGTTGATGCTCCACCATTATCACAAGCAGTGAGAGGGGACGTCCCCCCCCCCTCCCGCCGCCTTCTGCTGCTCCACCTGGGTCTCCCGTCCCACCATTTAAACCCCAGATCCCTCCATAAAGAGTACCTGCCTCTGCCAATTACTGTCACAAAGGATGTTTACATTCTTTGTAACAGCAATAAAAGTGACCAGATTTTATTTTTTATTTTTTTTCTAAAAGGGAAAGTGTAAAAAAATTTTTTTTAAAGTGCCCCTATTTCCGCACGCCAAAGAAAAACGCATACATAAGTCGTGCCCGCAAACGTAAACCGTGTTGAGATCACACATGTGAGATATTGCTGCGATCATTAGAGCAAGAGCAATAATTCTAACAAAAGACCTCCTCTGTACATCTAAACTGGTAACCATTAAAACATTTTAAAGCGTCCCCTATGGAGATTTTTAAGTATCGTTTTTTTTTTTTATAAAAAAAAAAAAAAAAAAAAAAAAGGTGTTAAAAATAAAGTAAAGTAAATAGGAGATTTTTTAAGTAGCATAGCTTGTCACCATTCCATGAGTGTGTGCAATTTTAAACTGTAATATGTTAGGTACCTATTTACTCGGCATGACATCATCTTTCAAAATATACAAAAAAAATAAATTGGGCTAACTTTACTGCTTCGTTTTTTTAAACTCAGTAAAGTTTATTTTCTCCCAAAAAATTGCGTTTGAAAGACCACTGCGCAAATATCGTGTGCCATAAAATATTGCAAGGACCGCCATTTTATTCTCCAGAGTCTCTGCTAAATATATTTATGTTTGGGGGTTCAAAGTATTTTCTAGCAAAAAATACTGATTTTAACTTGTAAGCAACAAATTAGAAATAGGCTTGGTCTTTAAGTGATTAATCTGGAACAACTTGCACTGGGGTCTGCCATCACCTTTGAGATAAACAAAGTGCCTTAGACCATTAAAGAGGTTGTAAACTTGTTTAAAAATTTTTTTTTTTTTTTTACAACCTGCAAGAGAAAGACATAATGAGCTAGTATGCATCGCATACTAGCTCATTATGAAATACTTACCTTAGAACGAGCCCCCGCCGTGCCGCTCTCTTACCTGTATGACGGGCGACATGACATGTCGCTCGTCTTCCGGGATCGCGGCATCCGGTCATCTGATTGGCCGGAGCCGCGGTGACGTCACTCCCGCGCACGCGCGCGGGAGCCGACGGTCACGGCACGGGGCTCTTAAGGAACGGCACGATCAGCCGTTCCTTCAGAGCGCATGCGCCAGTGACGTCACTGGCTGCATTAAAGGTAAATATCTCCTAAACGGTACATGTTTAGGAGATATTTACAGTACCTATAGGTAAGCCTTATCATAGGCTTACCTATAGGTACAACTTCCTGAGGAGGGTTTACTTCCTCTTTAAGATTTCATTAAAGCGGTTGTAAACCCAAAAACGCAAAAAAGAAAAAACCTGTAAGACAAAAGGCATAATGAGCTAGTATGCATCGCATACTAGCTCATTATATATTACTTACCTTAGAACGAAACCCCGACACGGACCCCCGGACATCGCTGCGGGCGCTGTCATGATCCCTCGCCATCTCTTCTGGGTTCGGCGGCTCCGGCGCTGTGATTGTCCGGAGCCGCGATGACGTCACTCCCGCGCATGCGCGCGGGAGTGATTTTCCGGCAAGCTCCCGGCAAGCAAAACTGAAGGTCCCCCCGGACCTTCAGAGCGCATGCGCCGCTCGCGTGAGCGGCTGCATGCACTGCAAATATGTCCTAAACCGTGCAGGTTTAGGAGATATTAATTGTACCTACAGGTAAGCCTTATTATAGGCTTACCTGTAGGTAAAAGTGTAAAAAGGCAGGATACTACCGCTTTAAAGAAACCCAGGTTTTAAAAACATGTTAAGCAAATCCTGTGTGCTCCCTTTGCATAATCAAAGTACCACTAGGATATAATGATGCCCCCGTGCTGATTTTACCAGGGGCCTACCAGATCCTTTGTAATACACTCAAATGGTACCTCAATAATAGGCAAAGGCACCAAGGGGTTCCTAAAATGTGGCACTGGAACAGTTAGTTCATAATTTGGATGTGAACCACAATACCTCTTCACTTCAGCATTGGCCCCCAGCCAGTAAAACAAGTCTGCTATAAGGGTCTCTGTTTTCTCAGCCCCCAGGTGACCTCCCAATGCTTAATTGTGAGCCAAGTGGAATGGCACCCATCCCAGACTTCAGTGACTCGCAGAAGTGTTTTATGAAATCAGTCAGTCTGGCCACCAGTAAAATATCCCACCCTGATTATTCTGTCCACCATTACAACAATCCACTCAGCCTGTCCCCCAGTACAATAACCCCCCCCCCCCCAAGTTATTCTTTGCCTAGTATAATCTGCCCCCCCTCATCCCCAGTACAACCTCCCCCCCGGTCAGTCTGATAAAATTGCACCATTCCTTCACATCTAAACAACCACAGTTTTGTAAAGTTTTGAAAACAGGAAAGGCATGTTTGTGTCACATGCATTGTTGTTTCACATTTTTAAGAACCCATAAACCAATATATACTGTTCCAAGGACATCCACCTTCTAAAAAACTTACACCAGACAACCCTAAAATGGAATGTCACTACTGTAAAACATACATTATATTTAAACAGAGGTTAAGGACCTTATGTCATATACATCAAATACATACAATATAGAGACGACCGGCACATATCTGTGTAAAGGTAACATTGGGGCCTGACACTACAAATGAAGGAATTAACATTTAACCACTTCAATACAGGGCACTTCCCTCCCTTCCTGCCCAGGCCAATTTTCCCCTTTTAGCGCTGTTGCATTTTGAATGACAATTGCGCGGTCATGCAACACTGTACCTACGCCAAATTTATGTCATTTTCCCCCCACAAATAGAGCTTTCTTTTGGTGGTATTTGATCACCTGTGGGTTTTTCCTTTTTGCTAAACAAATAAAAAAAGACCGAAAAGTTTGAAAAAAAAAAAAAAAGTTTTTTTTTTGTTTATGTTATACAATTTTGTAAATAAATAAGTTTTTTCTTGCACTGATGAGCACTGATGAGACTGCACTGACAGGCACTGATGAGGAGGCACTGATGGGGTGGCACTGATAGGCGGCACTGATAGGCGGCACTGATAGGTAGCACAGATATGCAGCATTGGTGGGCACTGATAGGCGGCACTGCTGGGCACTGATAGGCGGCACTGACGGGCACTAATGGGCACTGATAGGTGGCACTGGTGGGCACTGATGGAGCGGCACTGATCGGCGGCACTGATGGGCACTGATAGGCGGCACTGGTGGGCAATAATGGGCACTGGTGGGCGACACTAAAGGATGGCAATAATGGGCACTTGTGGGCAGCACTGATAGGGAGGACACTGGTGGGCAGCACTGATGGGGAGGGCAATGGGGGGCTCCCTGAGCCCTGATTGCCATCCCTGGTGGCCGTAGTGGGTATCCCTGGGGTCATGGTGGGCATCCCTGGGGTCATAGTGGGCATCCCTGGTGGATCTAGTGGCATCCCCCCCCCCCCCGAGGGTCTGCACTGGTAATCAATGATCTGATTACCAGTGCCGACCCCCCCCTGTCAGGGGAGCCGCCGATCGGCGCTCCTTTACTCGTGCCGGTCAGGCACGAACTAAGGAAAGCCGATCAACGGCTGTTCCTGTTTTACTATGTGACAAGCCGTGATTGGACACGGCTGATTACATGGTAAAGAGCCTCCGTCAGAGGCTCTTTACCGAGATCGGAGATGCAGGGTGTCAGACTGACACCTCGCATCACCGATCGCCGCTCTGCGCGCCCCCGGGGGGTGCCCAGAGCTGTGTTATCCTGCCGCCGTCATATGACGTCCGGTCAGGATAACACAACCCCATTCCCGCCGTCATTTTGTAATAGGGCGGGCGGGAAGTGGTTAAACATTCATGGAATAGGAAAGAAGCATTAGAGGTAAAACTGTGTGGCCACAGGGACCACAACAAGAGGCCCAAAGACTGAACCAGTCTACAGAGAAAGCAACCAAGCAGATATTTGGAACAAGGAAATATTTATATTGGTGCATGATTATCTTCGTTTAGAGCCCATTCAGACAGGGGCGACACGACTTGCTGGGGCGACCTGTGAAGTCGCGGTGCACCTCGGCGCGACTTGCACAGACTTCATATAATTGAAGTCAATGCAAGTCGCCTCCAGGTCGCCCCAAAGTAGTACAGGACCCTTTTTCTAAGTCGGAGCGACTTGTGTCGCTCCTATTAGAACGGGTCCTGTGCTAATCAATGGCAGGCGACCGACCGCGACTTGTCCAAGTCGCGCTAGTGTGAATGGACCCTTACATAGAAACTAGCATGTTTGTGGTGCAGCCAACATACCCATTAGAAAAGGTTATGTGTGGATCACTGCTGACTGATAAGCACGGAGCCTTCCAGTGACATGGATCATCTATTAAGTATTCTTTTTAACAAGAATGAAAGAAATCCAAGGTCTGACATTACTGATATTCTTCTGGAAATACCATTTCCCTTGCACAATTCATTTGTGGATGAAATTCAGAAATAAAAATTGTACTAATGTAGCAGAGGCGTAACTAGAACCTTCAGGGCCCCGGTGCAAGAAACCATGAAGGGCCCCCTGGACCCCTGGCCGGGGCCCTTCCCTTCAAGCCTGGGGCTCTTCCCACTGATCTTTGGACCCTTTATCATGGTCCCGCAGCGGGACCCTTTCACAAGTCCTGCAAAGACAGCAGAACACAAGTGAACTGGATAGGAGGAGTGGCGGGGGCAGCATACAGAAGAATCAATCTCCTCCATTTTCCTCCTGCAGCTACAGGAGGAAAAAGGAGGACAGTGATTTTTCTACATGCTGCCCCTCCTATCCAGGTGTACAGGGGAGCCACACAGGCCCCCTGGAGCATGGGGCCCGGTTGCAATCGCACCCCCTGCAACCCCTATAGTTACGCCCCTGTAATGTAGCAATGTTTGTGGCCTTGGGCCTGAGGTGGGTCTGTCATTAGCACCGGTAACACTCCCAACATATTTAAGTTGTGAACCCAGGTGTGAGAACTGAGACAATGACCATTCCGGCATTTTTGGTTTGTTTTGCTTATTGTATATTGGGGATGGGAGAAGGGAATGAGTGGAATACTCCTCTGGCTCTTCTAGGCTTAACTGGGACTTTGTACAAAAATGCCTGCTAGCGCTGTCTTGACACCAGCTGAATGCGGACCAGCGCTTCCTGATGCTTGAAAATACTGCTTTGCTGAATTAGTGCTGGGACCTCGACTTTAACTTGTTTGTTAACTCAGAAGATCCAGGACTGTAGAACTCCCAGGACTGTAGAACTCTTGACTCCTGACACTCGATTTAGCTCAAAAGTCACTGAACAGCTCCCTCCAACCCTTCACTGGCTGAGGTAGCTCCTTGTCACTGCTTGTGCTGCTGCAACTCTTAACTATGTACACTGCACACTGTACACTGACTCTTCATTGCCCAACCACTGGTGCACCCTTTCACTCTTCAGGGTCCTCTAACTAGGTAGCCCCTCTAACACTTCAGGGTCCTCTGACTAGGCACCCCCTTTACAGCTAGCTGACTCCTGGATCCCTGGAACCTTCTCTGGAGTGGTCCTCTCTACACTTGGCAGACCCCTAAGGGCAGTTCACAGTACTCACGACATTGGCAGGCTTTCCTGGAACTGAACCCCTCTTCCTCCACTGGTCCTCGGCACACCGGATCCCCTCTGCAGCTCAACTCAGCGTTCTCTGGATTCCCAGGCAGCCACGCGGGACACCCGATCCTTCTGACAGGAGGAGAGACAGCCATACTCTCCCTCCTGGGACTCTGCTTCCTGACAAAGATGCTGCGTCATGCGTTCCCTCAAAACTTATACCTACTCCCAGAATCCTCTGCGTCAGAATCTGCCTTCTGGGGTAGATACAGGCCTGAGTGTGTCTCTTGATTGGGTTTCCTCCACTGCCCAATGAGACACACTTGGGAGACATGACAGCCAGCTGAAATCATGGCCCTGCTGTTAGGCAGCCAAGGCCCACTATACTTTACCTAGCACCTACCTGTAGGGTGTTACACTAACAAAAACAAGTTGGGGAATCATATTGGTTCTCTAGTAATGGTTTATTTTTAGGATTTCTGGGGGCAGAGGTAGCAGAGGAATTGGTTAAAACCTAAAGCAATGGGCCCTAATGGTTTTCATCCCAGAGTTCTAAGAGAACTTCAAGCTATAGTTGTTGGAACATTAACAGAGCTGTTTAATCAATCAATCTCTTTTGACAGAAGAAGTTCCCAATGATTGGCAGACAGCTAATATTGTACCTATCTACAAGAAGGGCACCAAGATAGAAGCTGGCAGTTACAGGCCAGTGAGTTTAGAGTGGTTGTAAAGCCTCAAGGTTTTTCACCTCAATGCATTAATTCCACCCTTTTTTACCTGCACCCGGTCCAATCCAGCGATGTGCTCCAGCCGCTGTCTCTCTCCTCATTAGGCCTCATGCACACTGGATGTTATCAAAACACCAGTAGAAAGCTGTAAATGGCATCTTTCAGCTTTTTTGCAGTAGTGGTTTTTAGCTTTTTTTCAGCTGTAGCATTTTTTTAGCTTATTTTTATTAAAAATATATTTCGAACAAAAGCTTATGGCTCAAAAACGCTGATAACGCCGAATAGTTACGTTTTGTCAGCATTTTTTTTGCCTTTTTCAGCTTTTATCAAAGTTAGAGTGTTTTTACATCTGAACTCTCAAAACCCGTTAGTTCTGGGATTTTTTCCAGCCAGAAAACACCCCTGCCAAAAACCGCTGATAACAGCCTATGTGTGCATGGATACATAGGATAACATGCTGGGGAGTTTATTGGCTGCAGAAAAAAATGTCTGATGCCAAAAACAGCAGCTGTAAAAACGTCCAGTGTACATGAGACAGATTGATAGCAGCAGAAGCCATTAGCTCCCGCTGCTGTTAATCAAATCCAGTGACACTGGAGCAGGGGGCCAGGCTTAGTCCCACTATGTTATTGGACTCGACAGTGGGAGCAAGCCCACACAGGTGCCCCCGAGGGCACCCAAAAAGTGGGTTCAGTGGATATGCAGTTGGCTAAAGGATAGATACCAGAGTGTGGTTGTAAATGGGGTTCACTCAGAACAGAGACCAGTCACTAGTGGTGTACCACAATGCTCTGTACTGGGTCCTGTTCTATTTAACTACTTGCCAACTGCCTAACAACGATTTACGTCGCTAGCCTGTGAGGCTCTAGGGAGCGAGACCCCCCCGGCGCGTGTGAGCGGCGCCTGATGTCCGCTGGTCACTCGCGATCGTCGGTTACACCGGGAGAAAGGAGACCGCTAATGTAAACAAAGCCACCTGTCTTTCTCCCCTGTGTAACAGCAGAGATCATACGGTCCTGCTATGTAGGACCGTAGATCTATGCTGTTACATGAAAAGCCACATCCAATCACAGTTAGAAGCACGCCCCTAGGGACACACTTAACCCCTCCTTCTCAAATAAAGTTAACTCCTTCCCTGCCAGTGTCATTTTTACAGTAACAGTGCATATGTATAGCACTGATTACTGTAGTAATGTCACTGGTACCCCCAAAAGTGTAAAGAATGTCAGTCAAGGGTCCAATCTGTCCGCCACAATGTCGCAGTCCCGACAAAAAAAAAAAAAAAAAATTGCAGATCACCGCCATTACTCGTTAAAAAAAAACAATAAAAATGACAAAAATCTTTCCCTTAGTTAGTAAACGCAATAACTTTTGCACAAACCAATCAAAATATGCTTTTTTTTTTATGTAGCAGAAAACAAATTGGCCTAAAATTTTAAAAAATTTAGATTTTTAAAAGGAAAAAAAGGACGTCAATTTCATTTAGGTACAGCGTCGCACGACCGCGCAATTGTCCGTTAAAATTACGCAGTGCCAAATCGCAAAATAGGCCCTGGTCAGGAAGGGGGTAAAATCTTCCGGGGCTTAAGTGGTTAATCTCTATGCAAGGGATATAACTAAAAGGTTTGCTGGGCAAGGTATGTCTTTTTGCTGATAACCAAGGATGATCTTGGGCGTGTTCGAGTTCGCACTTGCCCGATCCCGCCAGGAAACCGACACTGCACTCCGCTAATCACAGACACGGAGACATTTCCTGATCTGCAGCTGCACAGATCAGGAAATGTTTTACTGCCTGTAATTAGTGGAGTGCAGTGTCAACTTTCTGGCGGGATCGGGCACTGTACGAACTTGGACACGCCCGAGGTCATCTCTATTGATAACACATAAGGTGTGCAATAGGGTTGATATCCGTGGAGGGGTCTGTGTGTCGGTTAACACATATGCAATGCAGGAACCCTGCAAATCCACTGCGGGTTCCCACATCGCACTCAACTCGCAGGCAGTTCCATATGCGAATCACTGGGGGTGTCAATACAAACTTAACGACACCCCCAGATCCGTTCACATATTGCAGTGCAAACTTTTAGTTCAGACATAAAATCGGATCGCATAGGTGTGAACACCCATGCGATCCGATTCTGGTGCAGACCCAGAAAAAAGGGTCCTGTGCAACTTTGGGCTGAATGCGATGCGAATTCAGTCATACAATCCATATGGCTGAATTCGCAACGCACAAACATTGCATGTGTTTTGCAGAGCAGTACGCTGCAAATCACATGCAGTGTCTGACATTGCATATGTGTGAACCGCCACTAACATGATTTGGCATTGCTGGAAGATTGGTCAAAGCAGTGGAGACTGCAGTTCAAGGTTTCTAAATGTAAAAAAATTCAGATAGGGAAAAAGAATCCCCTGAGAGAGTACAACATTGGGGATACAGTGTTAGCCAGCACTACAGAAGAAAAAGATTTGGGGGTATTCATTTCAGATGATTGCAAAATGAGCAAACAGTGTGACCAGGCAGTGGGAAAAACTAATCGAATTCTAGGGGAAAAATAAAATAAAAATAATATGGGCTGATTCCATTGACTACTCAGTCACTTTATGTTTCTAATCAACAAGAGGGGAGGAGAGGCAGATAAGACACAATCACTTCTATTTATGAGAGCAATAACTTTCTACTCCCAGCTAGCAGCACTATTCGGTGTATACAAACGGAGGAATTGCATTATAAACAAAATCAATCTGCACAGTTAAAACAACTGCCCAGAGGTGATTTATTATTTTTACACTAAAGCAGAACTAAACTTCCCAGTACTTACCATTCTGTTTAAGGCCCCTTTGTCCCAGGGAAAGGGCGGATCCGCTCGGCATACTCCACTAGCTCAGCGGGGATTGCTCTGTTGATCTCCGCTGAGCAGGCGGATGACCGGTCCGTGTACGCTCACTGTGCGGAAACAGACCTGTCAGAGTCCCGCTCTCCTCTATGGGGAGATGGGACTCTCCTCTATGGGGAGATCGGATGAAAAAGGACTATATGTGCCTTTTCATCTGATCCGACCCACTGGATGGGTGGCAAACGTATCGCTATCTGTCTGTTTTCAGCGGATCTTGTCGGATTGGATGCCAGAGAGATGATCCGCTGACATCCGTCTGCCCATAGGAGGAGAATGGGTGGCCTGATCAGGTCTGCCTGAAAAACGGACAGGCAGACCTGATCAGACCAATTGAGTGAAAGGGGACTAATGGTTTGGCGTTCTTTGCTAGTGCTGACATCTTCTACTGGATTCTTCTAGGTTCTGGGCTGTGACCACCTTCACTGTCTGGTGGAGGATAATGACACTCCTGCCAATGCACAAGAGTACAGTCAGCCCTGCGCTTGACCTGGATTTTCATTTTGAATAGCTCAGTAAAAGGGTTAGTGCCACTATAAGCACTATAAGGGCCAGTTCACACCATGGAAACGCAGTCCAGATACCTTTCAGATGCTTTTCTGCGTGTGCGTTTTTGATGCGTTCCAGCATATTCTTCCCCCTCTTTTTTCATAAACCTAAAAGAAGAATGTGTGTTTCATTGCATTTATGTGTGTTTTTGATGCATTTTACCGCGTTCCAGTACAGTCCAGTGCAGAAAAAAATGCAGCATGTTCTACTTTCTTACTTTTTTCTGGAACTGGAATGCCCTGGAACTGACTGCACTCTTCAATGGTGTGAACTATGCCATTGAAAACCATATTACCTACTATCCATGCGTTTTTGATGCAGAAAAAAAAACGCAATGGACTGCATGTGGTGTGAACTGACCCTAAGTCTTTTGTTGCGGTTTCCTTATTGGAAAGCTTTGCCTTCGGTGATCGATAAGATCTCCAACAGAGAGACGGACAAAAAAATATATATATATATATATATATATATATATATATATAATTTTTTTTTTTTTTTTTATTGCTGTCGACGACTAACTACATAACCTATTTCTTGTGCATAGGGTCATAGACATAAATAAAAACTTTAAAAAGAGAAGTGAAGTGGGGGAATAAAATAATACAAAATATACATTCTCATCTAGATGGCCGCAGCATTAAATCGGTCCCCAGCTGGCTCTAACACCGAGAACTAAGCGATCACATGAGCGCTGATCACTCAGTTCTTCAGCGCTCACTGGAGCACTGGGCTGGGGACTGGGCGGGAGCAGGTGGGCTCAGGCTCCCACCAACGCTCAGAAGCTGAGCTAGCTGCCGGTCAGGCAAGTGTGTCGATCCCCACAAACATATAAACTAAAAAGGCTTTTGTACAAAATACAATATAAAAAAACAAACATTGCATCAAAGAAAAAAAAACATCACCTCATTTAAGCCTCATTCACACCTGCGCGACACACCATTTGACGCACAAGAGCATAGGGAAACCTATTCACCTGAATGGACTGCCCTACACGCGACAAACGATCAAAAGTAGCTCATGCACCCTCCTTTTGCAGTGAGGCTTACACGTTTTTGAAATGCGTGACTGCTCCCCAGTACCCGGTGTGTGTTTTGGTGCATTTTTCGAATGTTCCCGACACACCAACGTGTGAAGGGGCCGAACTGTTGCACATAGTTAAACCTCTAAGGACTCGTACACACTATAAGAAAATCGGGCAAACATTTTCGTCCAAAGCATTTTCGTATGATTTTCGTACAGTGTGTACAGAACTTTCTACAGATGATTTTGAATTTTCGTACTAAAATTCTCGAAGGGACAAACTAAGGTACATACAAATATGTACCCTTTTCATACGGATTTTTGTACAAGAAAAATTAGAAAAGAAAGACAGCACATGATCTGAAATAATAAAAATAACAAAAAAAAAAAAAGCCTTTGTCGTACGAGAATTTTGTACGAATTTTCGTTCTTCCGTTCTGATTTGCTGTGAAACAACGAGGAAAATCGGACGATCAATCGCCCAATTTTCTTATAGTGTGTACCCCACTTTAGTGATCTATCAGGAATTGTGCTTACAAATCAATATATCTGGAGAGGTGGTTTTCTGTACTACATTATTTTCATGGAAAATAAATAAATGCAATACCCACCCACCAAACATAAACAGCTATGCCTTTGTAAACCAATTATAAAAAGCATCATGGCTCAATATATGGGGACCCCTAAAGGAGGAGGGCATCTGACAGCATAAGGTGTTCTAAAATTGTATTTTATGTTCCTGTAGTGTACACACTGATTACAGCCAGTTCAAATTATTTTGCCTATCCAAAATGATCACATGCATGTGCTTTGGCTTCCTGCCATCAGTGAATAAATAAAAGGGATGGTTGGATAGCACACATAGTTGGAATGAAGTCACGATTATACAGTAAACAAGTACAATGTGTGCAAGTACAATGAGTGCAAGCAGCAAATACCATAACAATCAAAAACATCAGCCATTGCAGTATCCTATTGAGATCAGAAACATATAACAGTGGCCATACACGATTCCATTCTATTATCCAATCAACGTATGATTCATTCAAAACAATCCAATCGGCAAACAATTGAATAGGAATAACTTGGACTCGATTTAGAGCAGATTCGATCAAACTAAGTGGGTCAGCCAGGGCGAAAAGTTATTATTGATCACCTTACATCAATCAGCAGCACTGAAATGCTTTGGTCAGGAATCCAGTCATATTTCAGTTGATCAGATTAGGAGATCCGTAGTCGGAAGATACGATCGTAAGCTATTGATCGAAATCCAATATCATGTGTATGGGATATTGAATAAATAGGTTGTACATTATAGGTTGGTTATTCCTATCTGGAGAGATGGATCATTTATTGAAGTGTGTGCGGTCACCATAAGAAGGAAAGGAAAAGGGTCCAACTAGGATAGGGAGTGTACGCATTTCACATATCAGGTCACAAGCTGCCACATAAACACAATACAGAGTGTAGTAGTTTCCCATCCACCTCACATACAGTGCCTTGCGAAAGTATTCGGCCCCCTTGAACTTTGCGACCTTTTGCCACATTTCAGGCTTCAAACATAAAGATAAAAAACTGTAATTTTTTGTGAAGAATCAACACAATCATGAAGTGGAACGAAATTTATTGGATATTTCAAACTTTTTAACAAATAAAAAACTGAAAAATTGGGCGTGCAAAATTATTCAGCCCCCTTAAGTTAATACTTTGTAGCGCCACCTTTTGCTGCGATTACAGCTGTTAGTCGCTTGGGGTATATCTCTATCAGTTTTGCACATCGAGAGACTGAAATTTTTGTTCATTCCTCCTTGCAAAACAGCTCGAGCTCAGTGAGCTTGGATGGAGAGCATTTGTGAACAGCAGTTTTCCGTTCTTTCCACAGATTCTCGATTGGATTCAGGTCTGGACTTTGACTTGGCCATTCTAACACCTGGATATGTTTATTTGTGAACCATTCCATTGTAGATTTTGCTTTATGTTTTGGATCATTGTCTTGTTGGAAGACAAATCTCTGTCCCAGTCTCAGGTCTTTTGCAGACTCCATCAGGTTTTCTTCGAGAATGGTCCTGTATTTGGCTCCATCTATCTTCCCATCAATTTTAACCATCTTCCCTGTCCCTGCTGAAGAAAAGCAGGCCCAAATCACGATGCTGCCACCACCATGTTTGACAGTGGGGATGGTGTGTTCAGGGTGATGAGCTGTGTTGCTTTTACGCCAAACATAACGTTTTGCATTGTTGCCAAAAAGTTTGATTGTGGTTTCATCTGACCAGAGCACCTTTCACGTGTTTGGTGTGTCTCCCAGGTGGCTTGTGGCAAACTTTAAACAACACTTTTTATGGATATCTTTAAGAAATGGCTTTCTTCTTGCCACCCTTCCATAAAGGCCAGATTTGTGCAGCATTCGACTGATTGTTGTCCTATGGACAGAGTCTCCCACCTCAGCTGTAGATCTCTGCAGTTCATCCAGAGTGATCATGGGCCTCTTGGCTGCATCTCTGATCAGTCTTCTCCTTGTATGAGCTAAAAGTTTAGAGGGACGGCCAGGTTTTAGTAGATTTGCAGTGGTCTGATACTCCTTCCATTTCAATATTATCGCTTTCACAGTGCTCCTTGGGATGTTTAAAGCTTAGGAAATCTTTTTGTATCCAAATCCGGCTTTAAACTTCTCTACAACAGTATCTCAGACCTGCCTGGTGTGTTCCTTGTTCTTCATGATGCTCTCTGCGCTTTAAACGGACCTCGGAGACTATCACAGTGCAGGTGCATTTATACGGAGACTTGATTACACACAGGTAGATTCTATTTATCATCATTAGTCATTTAGGTCAACATTAGATCATTCAGAGATCCTCACTGAACTTCTGGAGGGAGTTTGCTGCACTGAAAGTAAAGGGGCTGAATAATTTTGCACGCCCAATTTTTCAGTTTTTTATTTGTTAACAAAGTTTGAAATAGCCAATAAATTTTGTTCCACTTCATGGTTGTGTCCCACTTGTTGTTGATTCTTCACAAACAATTACAGTTTTATATCTTTATGTTTGAAGCCTGAAATGTGGCAAAAGGCCGCAAAGTTCAAGGGGGCCGAATACTTTCGCAAGGCACTGTATTATATTGTCCTTCCAGCCCCTGGAAAAATTATAACCTAAGCACTGCAGTTCATAATGTTGACTGAATTACTTACAAACTGTAAAAGGAAACAAAGAAATAGCACACAAACCCTACCTGGTCTGGCTGGTCAGGATTCACATTTCATTGGTGAACATTGTACATGATTGCTCTGCGATTGAGGAGATCATCCCCAAACAGTAACACTATATTATACGCGCCCTTGTGGTTAGAAACAGGGAAGTCTGAAATGAAAAGAAAACTCTTTGGCCCTTTACTTAAAGTTAGTTGTAAATGCTCACTTCCTAAAACATGCCACTGTGCCATAATACCCTTACTTAGCAGGTTCAAATGCTACAAACTGCAAAAAATCCCAAATAAAATACCTTATTAAAGTGATGTAGTTGGGTGACTGCAAATCCTCCAACTTTTTCATAGCTGTGTGGCGGGTGGACATTTAATACAGCACATTTTCAGCCACTGCCTCATACGATCAATATCTCTTCGTCCTATCCAACAGGGCCCCTAGCAACATCTATTGTGACAAAACGCATGGGAAGGGGCCTAGAGAACATCAGTGCTGACAGGAGCCATGCCCAAGGATGTCTTAATGCATGGCCCCAGGTGGATAGGGGCCCTATGATAGTCTTGCATTACATCATACATGCCAACTGTCCCAGATTTGCCAGGACAGTCAAGCTTTTTACTAAACTGTCCCAGGATGGCCGTTTCCGGAGCAGCATCCTGGAATCAGTGCTGTGCCATTCTGATCCCAGTATTGTGCCCTTCTGCTTCCACCCCTGTACTGTGCCCTTTGTGTTGATTAGTCTTTGATTTATCGAATGCTTTTTATATTGCCTAAAATCGATTTTATTGAAAGTACTATTAAATATATGTTTAATTCTATCAACTATTAATACTTTTATTCTTGAGAGTAGGTTTGTAAATTGGGGAAGGCTGGTAGGGGGCACCAGTGCATTACTTTGCCCAGGGGCCCATGATGCCCATGACGCAATTAAGAAGGTCCTGGCCATACCCTCTGGATTGTATATGTTTCAGCATCTCATAATGCTTGGTGAAATTTACAAATGTAAGTTTTTTTCTTTGATTTTAAAATTCATCTTAGCAAACAGAATTACTCTATTGGATCTTTCCTCTGCTTCGGAATACAACACGAGGACATCAGCAGCAGCCCATATGGAAGGATCACTAAAACACTTTTAGATCATCCTTTTAAAAAGGGGGATCTATGCTCTTGGGATTCCTTTAGGCCTGTTCACACTAGACTGCCGTGCAGGAAACCCACATTCCGTACAGCGGGTGTAAAAGCCCGTTCACACTAGACTGCCATACCGGAAGTCCCTGCACCATATTCAAATCGCATTGTCTTTGTGATCTGCAGCAGGTGTCAGTTAACGACACCCCAAATGCAGGTCGTAAACGCAATGCGTTTGCCTGCACCAGATCACATGGTACAAATTAATGTGATCTGGTTGCAGTGTGTTTCCTAAAATAGGCTGAAAAGTGGTGCATGTACTATTAAAAATGAATGGGCTGAAATAAAACACACATACACATGAACTTTAATGTCCTTCCAGTCCTAGTCCGTAGGGTTCAATATGGAGTTGGCCCACCCTTTTCAGCTATAACAGCTTCAACTCTTCTACGAAGGTTGTCCACAAGGTTTAGGAGTGTGTCTATGGGAATGTTTGACCATTCTCCCAGAAGCGCATTTGTGAGGTCAGGGTCAGTCTCCACTCTAATTCATCCCAAAGGTGTTCAGTTGGGTTGAGGTCAGGACTCTGCATGTGCTTCTGAAAGAATGGTCAAACATTCCAATAGACACACTCCTAAACCTTGTGGACAGCCTTCCCAGAAGAGTTGAAGCTGTTATAGCTGCAAAGGGTGGGCCAACTCAATATTGAAACCCTACAGACTAAGACTGGGATGCCATTAAAGTCATGTGCATGTAAAGGCAGGCGTCCCAATACTTTTGACAATATAGTGTACTGCCAGTACTGGGGACATGCGTCTATTTATCAGAATTTATTGCAGTTATCTGTCCTACTGCACACAGGTTTTTTGCACTTTATTTTTTTTTTTATTTTAACATTGCACAAGAAGCATCTTTATTTGTTATATATGTGAACTGATGGCACATGTATTTTCCAAAAGGAAGATAGAACACTTGTGGAATATTTTTCAGTTGCACTGTAGGCCCCTTTACACTTGTGCGACCTTGCGATTTTGCCGCAATTTTGACTGGACTTAAAGTAATGCCTATATCTATGGACCTCAAAACACATTAAAATTGAACCAAAGTAGTGCAGGGACTACTTTAAAGTCGCACAGATATGAACGATACTCATTGGAAATCGTAGTACGGCTTATCATTCGACTTTGTAGTCCCAAGTCACACAAATGTGAAAGGGGCCATATATATATATATATATATATATATATATATATATATATATATATATATATATATATATATATATATATATATATATATATATATGTATGAATTATTGGTTTCATTCATTAGTAAAATATAGTAATTATTCACAGTGATATATATACACTTAAGTAATTGCCACATTAAAACACTTAAAACAATAGTTTACCATTGACGCCCGCAGATGAACGCCATGCAATTTCAATGTGGTGCAGGAAAGGCACTGAATTTATTTGAATGGAGGCTTAAAGGAATATTAACCTGACAGTTCTTCCCTATTTTACAACATAATAGTTGGGCGCAGCCTGGTTGCAGATTTCCATCACTTGCAGTCCCAACAGCCCTTTTTTGTGTTTACAGTTTCCCTTTACTGCCACTTTCCTGGATAGATCCACTATATCTGCAAGCTGTACCAGGCTAAACTTGCCTCCTGCTGTATTTAATTATTAGCCAGACACAGTGCATCTACAGTGCCTTGAAAAAGTATTCATACCCCCTTGAAATGTTCCACATTTTGTCATGTTACAATCAAAAACTTAAATGTATTTTATTGTAATTTAAGTGATAGACCAACAAAAAGTGGCATAGAATTGTGTAGTGGAAAGGAAATGAATAAAGGTTTTTCACATTTTTTACAAATAAATATTTGAAAAAAGCGTGGCATGCATTTGTATTCAGCCCCCTTTACTCTGATACCCCTAACTAAAATCTAGTGGGACCAATCACATTCAGAAGTCGCCTAATTAGTAAATAGAGTCCACCTGTGTGTAATTTAACCACTTTACCACCGGAGGATTTTGCCGTCTTACGTCCAGGCCACTTTTTGCGATTCGGCACTGTGCGACTTTAACTGACAAATTGCGCGGTCATGCGACGCCGCACTCAAACAAAATTTAAGTTATTTTTTCCCCATAAACAGAGCTTTCTTTTGATGGTATTTGATCACCTGTGCGATTTTTACTTTTTGCGCTATAAACAAAAGCGTAAAATTTTGAAAAAATAACAATATTTTTCACATTTTTTTATATGAAATTCCCCCCCCAAAAAAAAATGTAAAAATCTAAATTTTTCTTAATTTTTGGCCAATTTGTTTTCTGCTACCTATGTTTGGTAAAAAAAAAAAAAAAATCACAATAAGCGTATTTTGATTGGTTTGCGCAAAAGTTATTGCGTTTACTAACTAAGGGAAAGATTTCTGTCATTTTTGGTGTTTTTTTATTTAACGAGTAATGGCGGCAATCTGCAATTTTTTTTTGCGGGACTGCGACATTGCGGCGGACAGATCGGACCCTTGACTGACATTTTTGACACTTTTGGGGGGACCAGTGACATTTCTACAGTAATCAGTGCTATAAATATGCACTGTTACTGTAAAAATGACACTGGCAGGGAAGGGGTTAATTTTATTGGAGAGGGAGGGGTTAATGTATGCCTGGCGCTTACTGACGTGTGTGGGGGGAGGTGACTGAGTGACACAGGGACAGATCGCATGTTCAGCTATGCTGAACCCTGCAATCTGTCACTGTTTGTCACTTAGGAGATCCGCCCGCTCTGTTTACACAAGCGGGCGGATCTCCAGACTCGATCCCCCGACGATCGGGGAAGAGCGGCGGTGACCACCTCCCCTGGCCCGACTCCCGCTGTGAATGAAAACAGCGGGAGCGAGCCTCCGGCGGCGCGCGAGCGCCGCCCACAAGGGGAGGAGTCCAGCGGCGTAGGTCTACGTCACTGGACGGAATCAAGCCACTTTGCCGCAGTACAGTCCCAGTGACTGGTCGGCAAGTGGTTAACCTCAGTATAAATACAGCTGTTCTATGAAGCCCTCAGAGATTTGTTAGAGAACCTTAGTGAACAAACAGCAACATAAAGGTCAAGGAACACATCAGACAGGTCAGGGATAAAGTTGTGGAGAAGTATAAAGCAGAGTTAGGTTATAAAAAAAAATATCCCAAGCTTTGAACATCTTTTGCAGCACTGTTCAATCCATCTGAAAATGGAAAGAGTATGGCACATCTGCAAACCTACCAAGACATAGTCCACCTACACTGACAGGCCAGGCATTAATCAAAGAAGCAGCCAAAAGGCCCATGGTAACTCTGGAGGAGCTGCAGAGATCCACAGCTCAGGTGGGAGAACCTGTCCACAGGACAACTATTAGTCGTGCACTCCACAAATCTGGCCTTTATGGAAGAGTTTGCAAGAAGCCATGTGGGGGACACAGAAAACATGTGGAAGAAGGTGCTTTGGTCAGATGAGACCAAAATGTAACCTTTTGCTGTTCATAGACAATCTCCATCCAATCTGACAGAGCTTGAGCTATTTTGCAAAGAAGAATGGGCAAAAATGTGCCAAGCTGGTAGAGATATACCCACAAAGACTTGCAGCTGTAATCGCAGCGAAAGGTGGTTCTATAAAGTGTTGACCCCGGGGGGGGGGGGGTCTGAATACAAATGCACGCCACACTTTTTACATATTTATTTGTAAAAAAATGTTGAAAAACATTTATCATTTTCCTTCCACTTCACAATTATGTGCCACTTTGTTTGCTCTATCACATAAAATATATTTACATTTTTGGTTGTAACATGACAAAATGTGGAAAATGTCAAGGGGTATGCATACTTTTTCAAGGCACTGTAGATAAAGATGCAAGGACTAGGGAAGTTTTGAAAACAATATTATGCTGTGTGAGGATATCATTACATGGCCCTAAAGCATGGTACACATGGGCGAAAAATTGGCTGGTTCAACAGAAACCAGCCGACATTCAGCCCCTGTGTACATCAGCCTGGCCGGCTTCTGTCGAATGGGCATTCTGGAAAACCAGCAGCCGATCAGCCTCCAATCAGCGCTATCAGCTAATGGCTGCGAGCGCTGACGGGTGTGTTCTGACAGGGGCAATAACTCAATGGGGAGATCGCTGTACTAACATTGCATCGTTAGAACAGCAAAGTCAGTTATTTTTCATTCAGCCCACTGGGTTGAACAAAAAAAAATAAATTAAAGTGTGTACGAGGCATAAATAATACTACTAATCTAATGACTGCATGTGTTTGTCTTATCTAAACCCAGGCACTTTTAATAATAGCCATCATTTAAAGTGAAACTCCAGACACTTTTTTTTTCTAGCTTTGATACATAGCAATGTGGCCATGGGGGTGAAGGGAAATCTACCCAATGTGGACACAGAGAGTAATCAAAACTGGAAGAGATTCCAACCTTCTCCATGCTACTATTATTAAAGTGAATCCAAACCCAAAACCATAACTGTAATATATTGCAGATTGCTAGTCATAGGTGCAGTAGCTGCATTCATTTTTCTTTTGCATTATTTTACTTGGCAATCCTGCAGATAGCACCCTTTCTGTCCCTGGTTGGCTAGGTCACTCCTTCACTGTATCTACGGAGGGAGCCATGGTTGTCACTCTTAGGGTCCATGTACACAGGGCGCTGGAAATGGCCGTTTAGGAGCAGTTGGGCGTTTTTTTCAGAAGCCCCTGAACCCATCTACATTTTATCTTATCTGTCCATGTACACCAGGTCGTTTACAGTCATTTGCAGGCAGTTGCGTTCAGGGTCTTTTTTTAGAACGCAATTATTTGCGTTTGAACGTGTGTTTCCCGCCGTTTCAAACAAATAAACGCGTCCGAACGCGATGACCGATGATCGCGAAACGCGATTTAGTGTTCGCGTTTTTCCATTTTAAAGGGGAATAATTTTTTTGACCTCTAGGAACGGTTCTAAACACAAACGCCCACAAACGCGGGTACAAACGCGACCGAACGGACGTTCCAAACGTCCTAAAAATTCCAGCATTCAAAAGGGACTTTTAACAAAGTTCCGTGTACATGGAGCCTTAAACTGGGTACACACTATGTTTTTTTTTTTCGTTAAACCCAGCGGGTGATGTTAGTGTAGTGATCTCCCAGCTGAGCTATTGTGTTCTGACAGAGGGACTGCCCCCCCCGCCAGAACACAGTGATCATCACTCACAGCCATTGGCTGCAAGCGCTGATCAGATGTTGGTTTTCCAGCAAGTAAGTTTGACAGAAGCCAGGACGTCTGTCAGACAGGGAGTGGTACACATGGGCCGAAAGTCGGCAGGTTCCTGCAGAACCGACCATTTCTTGCCCTTTTTTCAGCCTGTGTGTGTGTACTGAGCTTAAGCTGCTCTCCTACTTTGGACTATAAACATGTCAGTATTTCTATCTCTACAGGAATGTTCAGGCCAGTTCACACCGTGAATTCACATGCGATCCAGGTGCAGTGTGATTTCAGTCCATTCATTTGAATGGGCTGAAATCGTTCTAGACAGCACCAAAAGTAGTACATGCACTACTTTATAAAATGCACCCCAACCAGATCGCGCGATACTACTATACCACATTTGCAACCTTCATTTGGGATGTCGTTAAGACTGACAACCGCTGCAGATCGCAAGAGCAGCGCATTCTGGTGTAAACTGGCCCCAATAAAAGATCGCTAGGGAGGAAGATAATCTTCTGTGCAGCTCGTAGGAAGGGACATTGACATTGCATTTCTGGCAAAATCAACAGGCATTTTCTGCATTTGGTAAAAATGTTCTTCGCTTAGAAAAGAAAGGAAGGATAAAACAGACCGCAACATATTGCATTTTTGTAGTGGAGTTTGGGTATTCTTAAAATAAACATTTAATTGCTTTCTATGCCCATTGGGGAGATCTGACATCTTTTCCCATTTTCAGTTGATAGGTTAGTGCATAAAACTCCTGTGAAAGCATGCATTCTAAAATGTTTCTTAAACCATGAAAATATGCGCCTACTGGCACCGTACCATCTCATGTTTACAGCCTTTACAATCCCCCCTTTCTTCTTTGTTTACTTACGTTTTCATGCTCATGTTCCCAAGACATTTAAAAACACAGTCTTATGAAGTAACGTTTCCATTGTGTGTCAAAATAATTAGCTGTAACGCACATGGGGTCATACTTTGAGTTTAAAATGAAAGAGTCTGTTTTCAGCCGTTATAATGAGATCTTTGTTTACAGCAGCTTCAATTAATACAGAAAGATATACTTATCACTGAAAAATCAAGTTTAATTTTAAAAAATCCAAAGTATGCTTTCGAATTTTGTTTTTAAGAAGTGAAAATGTTGCTTTTTTCAGTGATCAAACTAGTGATAGCATAGTCTCAGAAAAAATAAGGAAAAGTAATAATTCTGTCGGTCATTACATCTCCTCATGCCAGCCTTTCTCAACTTTTTTACCCGGAAGGAACAATTGAAAAAATGTTCAGCTCCTAAGGAACCCCCTCTGAAAATGTAGATCTGAAATTCATGGTAGAGTTAGTTGGGTCTATCTAGTGCAAAGGCGAATGGCATCGTACCAACTTGACAATATCTTCTTGTAGTTTTCGCTCTCGTGATCAGTAAGGTTTCATGCACGATATCTGCCTTTGGAGCATTTGTCCACGTTATACACAACCGCATTAGGCCCCGTTCACACTAAGGCAACCTGTGAGGAGACCTGGTCGCCTCACAGGTCGCCGTAGGTCACCTCCCATAGGGAAGCTGTGGACCCGTTCTAATAGGAGCGACACAAGTCGCTCCGACTTAGAAAAAAGGGTCCGGAGCTTCTTTGGGGCGACCAGGAGGCGACCGCCATAGACTTCAATGTTATGAAGTCCGTGGCGGCCGCTCCGAGGTCGCGGCGCGCTGCTCGCACCGCGACCTCGGAGGTCGCGGTGCAAAGTAGCGTCGCTTGTATGTGAACGGGGCCTGATAGATTTTGTTGTTGAAATTTTTTATGTTGCACAACATTTACGCAACTTTAATGAGTTTGAGTGAACACAATCACAATATCATACCCAATTTTTTGGTAAACATAAAAGAAGATGTTACCCTGAGTAAAGAGTTGCCTAACATGGGTGCATGGACCAGCACAAACTGCGGTACCTAAAAATTTGACACTTTAAACGCCTTTACAGGTTACCAGTTTCAAAGGAGGTCTGCTCCTTGAATTATTGCTCTTGCTCTGACGTTTGCAGCGATACCTCACTTGTGTGGTGCAAGGACCTACGTGCATGTTCCCATTTGCTCTTTAATTTTTTTTTTTTTTTTTTTTTTTAAGACATTTTTTACACTGTACCTTTCATTTTTTTTTTTGGATCAACTTTACTGCTATCACAAGGGATGAACAAAAACTAACGGTTAGACTTACCAGTAACGGTGTTTCTATGAACCTTCCAGGATGGCAACACCTGAGAGATGAGAGGCTCCACCCTACATGAAACACAATCACTTCAAAGCTGCTTAAAAAGCCCCACGCTTCCCCTTGTCCCTCAGTTGTAAAAAAGTAAATTCTCCCAACCGATCCACAAGGGGTATAAATTCATTTAGGTACTCACCACCTATTGTTTACACTCTTTCCTCCTCCCCTTAACTGGGTGGGAAGTAGGCCTGCCGTTCTGGAAGGTTCGTAGAAACACTGTTACCAGTAATTCTAACCAGTTTTCTCCTCTCACCTTCTAGGACGGCAACACCTGAGAGTATAATCAAGTAACTGCAGGGCTACCTTAGGGTGGAACCTTTTAGCTGAAGGCTAGGTCTTGCTGAGACAGTACCTCAACTCGGTAGTGCTTCAGGAAGGCGTCTTGGCTGGGCCAGGTGGCTGCACTGGGAATCTGTTCCCAGGAGGCTCTCGCTTTCTCAGCCCAGGAGGTTGCCAGGGCTCTGGTTGAGTGTGCTTTCAGCTTTGCTGAAGCAGGAATACCTGAAATCTCATATGACATAGTAATGTCTTATCTGATCCACCTAAGGCTTAGATGCTTGAAGTCCCTCCCTTGGTTCAGAGTAGAGGATCAAAAGATGATTGGATCTCTTAAACTCTTTGGTCCTATGTAAATAAGTGAGGAGGCATCTCCTCACATCTAAACAATGAACTTTCCTTTCCTCTTCATTCTTAAGGTTATTACAAAAGGAAGGTAAGGTTATCTCTTGTGTCCTATGAAGGGATGATGCTACTTTGAGGGATGATGCTACTTTGGGCAGATATAAAGGATCTGGCCTGAGGATAATCCTATCTGGAAGGATCAACAAAATGTTTCCTTAATAGAAAGACCTTGTAAGTCCCATACCCTTCTAGCTGTTGTGATAGCTAATAGGAAGGCTAGTTTTAGGGTCAAAAACTTAAAGGAAACCTTTTCAATAGGTTCAAAAGGGTTTCTATAGAATGCCTCTAGAACCCTAGTCAGGTCCCAAGGTGGTAACCCATCTCTTGTGATGGGGGTAGCTCTATCACTAGCCGTCAAAAATCTTTTATCTAAAAGGTTCTTTCGCTAGTCTTGCGTCCAAAAAAACAGAGAGCTGCTATTTGTACCCGAAGAGTGTTGACCGCCACACCCTTCTCTACCCTATCTTGTAGGAAATCTAAGATTACAGGGACAAAGGTAGAAGAAATCTGCTTCTGCCTACGCCAAGTACAAAATGTTTTCAAAACCTTAGAGTATATCTTCCTTGTTATGGATTTCCTGCTCAGTGTAAGTTTTAGTGTTTGTAATATTAGATATAAGAGTACCGACATCCCTGTTTGACTATGAACAAATGGGAGTGACCCCAATGAGAATGTAGCAGGGATAGGCTCAAGGTGCCAGAGCCAGTCACCTGGAGAAAACAGATGAGTGATCAGGAGAGGCCTCTTGTTTCTTTCTGTTTCCCCCCTGATTTCTCATCTGTTTTCTCCAGGTGACTGGCTCTGGCACCTTGAGCCTATCCCTGCTACATTCTCATCGGGGTCACTCCTATTTGTTCATAGATTTCCTGCTCAGGATGAGTGTGTCTATCACTCTGTCTGAGGAGCCCTTTATTCTAAGGATCTGGCGCTCACTAACCAGGCTATCAGCTGAAAGAACTCTGGCCAGGGATGCAATACTGGACCCTAAGAGAGTAGGTCTGGAAGGTTTAGAAGCTTCCAAGGAGGGGCCACTGATAGCGCCTTCAAGGTCGCAAACCACACCCTCCTTGGCCACCATGGTGCAATCAGGAGGAGGCGGAGGCCCAAGGAAGGACTGAATTTCTGTATGACTCGAGAGATTAGAGTTAGCGGTGGAAAGGCACAAGCTAACTCGAAATGCCAGATCTGGGCCAGAGCATCCAGGCCCTCCAACTCTCTTTCCCGTGAGAGGGAGAAGAATATCCTTGCCTTCTTTTTCTTGAAGCTGGCAAATAGATCTATTTCTTTGCAGCCAAATTTCTGGACTAACGTCTGAAACACTTTTGGCTTCAGCTCCCATTCCCCGTTTTTTTGGTTGACGGCTGAGGAAATCTGCCCCCCAATTGCTTTCCTCTTTTATGTGAATTGCCGACAAAGAGACCAACCTTCCTTTGGCCCAGCCTAAGATCTCCTTGGCCAGGTCTAGAAGGGGTCTGGACATAATACCACCTTGGTGATTCAGGTAAGCTACTGCCATATCGTTGTCGGAGCAGACCTGAATCTCCTTGCGTGAAATGGAACGCTTGAAGGGCTTTAGAGCTTCGCCCACTGAGTTCTCTGAAATAGGAAGAAGCCTGGGCTACTTCCTTGTTCCAGGTGCCCTGGGCTTTGGCTTTCTCTAGGTGGGCCCCCCATGCTCAGGTGCTTGTGTCTGTGGTGACTTTCAGAGGACCCCACTGACCCCAGGGTTTGCCCTTCTCCAGATTGCTTGGTACTGACCACCATTTTAGGGAAGATTTTACCTGAGGGGAGAGGATTAAACTTTTGTCCAGGGACTCAACTTTTTTGTCCCAGGAGGCAACGTGGAAGAATTGAAGGTCTCTTAAGTGTAATTGTGCCCAAACAACTTCTGAGATGATGGCTGACATGAGCCCCAGAACTCTCAGGATCTCTCTCTTGGAGCACAAGAGGGCTTCTATCAGCCGTATTACCGATGAGACTACTTTCTCCACCTTTTCCCTTGGAAGGAGTCTACTCCGTAATCTAAATAGGTCTGAACCTGAGCTGGCTCCAGTAATAACTTTTCCTAGCTGACCAACCAGCCTAGCGTCTGCAGGACTGTTATCACCTTCTGGGTGTCTGATCTCACCTTGATTGCTGAAGGGCAGAAGATCAGTAGATCGTCCAGGTAAGGAATTAAAGCTATTTCCTGGAGATGAACATAGGCTACTGCCTCTACCGGGATCTTTGTGAAAATCCTTGGACTGGCTGCTACACCAAAGTGGAGTGTCCTGAAATGCCAACGAGAGACCCCGTTCTGGGTTACTACCGCATATCTCAGGAAAGCCTGGTGTTCTGGATGAATTGGAACATGCAAATAGGTATCCCTGAGATCCAGAGTAGTCATAAACACACCTTTTAACAGGTTTTTGTGCACTGCATAGATATCTTCCATGGAAAACTTTTTGTACTCTGAGAACTTGTTTACGTTTCTGAGGTTTATGATAAGATGGTATTTCCCCATGGGTTAGGGTACCACAAACACATGGGGAGTTAAAGCCTTGGTAAAGCTGACCTTCTGGCACTGGCACTACCACTTGCTGTTCCCCCAGTTCCTGGACCCCTTTTAATAGGGCTCTCTTTTTTAATATATCCTTGGGAGGATGCGTTAACATAATTTTTTGGGGGAGTTTAAACGAGAATTCTAGGCAGTAGCCTTCTCAAATGAGTTGAGAAATGTATGAACTGACTGAGATTGGCCAAATGGCACTCCTAGCTAAATTAATAAGGGCACCGGTTTTAGCTGAGACTTTAACCGACTCTACTGCAGCATCAGCCAGGTAGACAACAGCTATCCTTATAACTGAAAGGGAATTATAACTTCCTGAGACTTACTTCCCTGTGAAAGGTGCTTAGTAAGTCTTTCTATCCAGAAGTCTGCATTCGCATTCCTGGCAATGCAGGATTCAGCCAGCACTGGGGCCATAGTGGATGAATTGGCGTCCCATGCTTTCTTTAGCAGGGACTCTGACTTATGGTCCATGGCATCTTTGATACTCCCTGTATCCTCAAAGGAGAGGTCAGATTTTTTAGTCACCTGGGACAGGGAGGCGTACAGTTTAGGACTTTTTAGACATTTTTCCACCTCCTCCTCCTTAAAGGGGAATCTTCTTTTCAATGCTTTTGGTCTGACCAAACTCCTTTCAAGGACTGGTGTACAGGAAATATTTTGGACTAGTTTTCAACCAACCCCCTATACATCCTATCCTGTGCTGAGGTCTCCTAGGGAGGTTCCGGTTCAGTGGCATAGATAGCTTGAAGGAGTCCTTCTAAGTCCTCCAGATCAAACAGATGTCTATTTAACTTGGTCTTCTCTGCCTCACTATCTGGATCCAGATCAACCTCTTCCCCAGAGCTGGGCTCAGATTTTGCCTGACTTTCTGCCTCTCCCAAGTCTTCCTCCTCCCTAGCTTGAGCAGCGGGAAGTCCTGATGAAACAGGCAGAAAGGCACTCGGCCCTGTCTTGGAAAGTAAACTCTCCTGAGAAGAAGGGCCCTCCTTAGGGGTTAGCTCTTCCGGGTCTGCTACCTGGGGTGAAACTACAGAGGTGCAAAAGGACTGGATAGTGGCTAACATTTCCTCCTGAACAGACTTAAAGCAGAGTTCCACCCAGGGGATACTTTTTTTAATAAAAATACCCCCGGGACAGTCAGGGCTAGTACATTCCACAATGGCTAGCCTCTGATCTGTCCCGGGTTGCACTTACATTTTAGGAGAAATACTTACCTTGAAAAAGTATTCTCCAGCGCTGCCATCTCAGGTGTGGGCAGCTTGAAGCCAGCGCGATCCTCTTCGGTGTCCTCTTCCTTCTTCGGTCCCACGATGCACTGCACCGGCCCCGCCGTCACTTCCGGTGCGCGCGCGTCATCCCTCCACAGCTTCTGGGCATGCCCAGAAGCTGTTTAGAAGGGAATGACGCGCGCGCACCGGAACTGACGTCGGGGCCGGTGCAGGCGCATTGATTCCTGGGAGCGATGACGTTCAGCTCCCAGGAATCATTGCAAAAGCCAGGAAGTGACGAATCACCGTGGCCGCCGAGGGGAGGAAGAAGGAAGTAAGGTAAGTATATTTTCTGTACAAGGTAAGTAAAAAAAAAAAAAAAAATTGCGATTATCCATTTGTTTTTCAGGTGACCCGGAGCGAGAAGATGGAGGTAAGTATAAATTTAGGGTGGAACTCCGCTTCAAGGAAATCCTCATTAACTTTGAGGCCTCCTTACCAGCCAACTTGTTCATACACCTATAACAAAATGGCTTAGTGTGAGATTTGGACAATCTCTCCCCACAATTAACTTATTGTTTAGAGGAGGTAGTGCTAGCAGATGTAGGGGGTGGTTTGTCAGAGGCCTCCTGGGTTCCACTTGGGGATTCTGCAAGAGAAGAGGAAAACAAGTAACCGCCACTCTTCCTGCCCCCTTTTACTTGGACACAACCCCCCCCAAGAGGGGAGAGCATGGGGACAACCAGGGACTAAAGCCTGACTCAGGTATTACCCCCCAAGTAGGAAAAGGCACTAATTGGGCCCTGACTTGCTCTTGCCTGCAGCCACCTGTGCTGTCTTTCCATCCTCCTTCTCCATGGGGTGGATCCAGACAGGCTTCACACTCTTAGCAGCTCTCTGGCTCTTGGTAGCTGAAGAGCCTGTCACTTTCCCGCCATCACGTGGGTCTGGCGTCTCCATTGCGCTTTATTCCCTCTTCCGGGTCATGCAGTGCATGCTCCGCCTCTTCCCTGTTCAGACCAGAAGTTCCGGTTTCAGAATGAGGCTTGGAGCGCACTTCCCTTATTTGCTTAACAAGTTTGGCTGGCCCTTGCAACATGGCGCCCACTGCATACAGGTGAAAACAGGAGGAGACCTGAGCTGCTGAGCAGAGTACATGGGGGGGGGGGGGGCAGGGGGCACCACACTTTGCCTGAACTGCCTGTACAACAAAATAAGGTGAGGCGTGCAGGTTGGTGCGTCCCTCACCAGCGTTCCTAAACCTGCCTCACAGGGGGGTACCATCCAACTCTCTAGGTCTTCTGGTCAGAGAAAAAAACAAATGTTTCCTTGTGGGAGAAACACAATCAATACTGATGGACAAGGGGAAGGGTGGGGCCTTTTAAGCAGCTGTCAACTGATTGTGTTTCCTGTAGGGTGGAGCCTTTCATCTCTCAGGTGTTGCCGTCCTGGAAGGTGAGAGGAGAAAATCTTTGTTATAGCATGAACTGTGACAGGTCCTCTTTTTGGAGAGATAGAGAGACCCCATATCTTTCTCTGGCCTCTAGAGCTTCTGATCAAACTGAAATCAGTTTGATCAGATGCTTTCACAAGCCAGTAACAGCTTGTTTACATAAGACAAACCAGAAGCGAGGAGGATTTCTTCACTTCCAGTTTCTGACATCACAAAGTCTGAGGAATAACATCTGTTCCTCTCACTGTGTCCGGGGAAGCCGATGCCGCTGGTCTCATCCTTACCAGGCTCCCCAATGGGACAGGAGATCCTGGTAAAAGTGGCAGGGGAGGGATACCCCCTTCCAATGCATGTAAAAGTGATCCCTTGGATTACTTTTACCTAAATGAGAATTGCCGGCTAAAAAGAACAATACCGGAATCATGACTGCAGCTGCAGTGATCCTGGTATAAACACTTCAATCGCGGGCAGTTTATAAACAGCCTAAAAACAGGAAGTAATTAAAGTACAGCATGCTGCATTTGTCCGCAACAGAACGCACTTAAAAAAACAAAAAGCACATGGATACACGCAAAAGCACATGCATATATGCAACTTAGTAAATAAAATAAATTGAAATAACTGCAAAAAATATTCCAAAAAAGGCGCTGCAAACGCACTGAAAACAGGCACAAACGCGCATGCAGAGATTAAAGTGGAAATGAGCCCTTAAACTGAGTGTTTTTTGGTGTTTACATGAGAAGCTGGAAGAGGTGGTAAAAATAGGTGGTTGAACTGTGGTTTTACTGCCCGTTGACCACCAAACTAGTGCCCAATAGGCATGTTGGTGTACACTGCTGCAGTTGCAGCATTGCAAAATGTACACAACAGCTCGCATTTGGCAGGCAGTACTACTACCAAATGCAACCTATTCAAGTAAATAGGGCCGTTCTGCCAACTTAGGTAGTTGCCAGGCATTTAGTATTTAAAATATATAAAAAAAGATGTATGTAACCCTTCCTATAGATTTCTACACAGCATGAAAGGTCAGACACATAAGCAGCGCTACAAAATCCTATAACTCTCAATAGAGATATAGTACATGTTAGTCCACAATCAATTTTTCGAATATTTTTTTGAGAAGATCGGTTTTCAGAGGGACAGAAGAGAGCGCCACTTGTGTAAACAGGTAGTATGAATGGGTCATTACTTTGATAGTGTTCGCATTCAGGAATCTTTTCATCTCCTAATTTTTAATTTTTTTTCCTTTATTGCCAAACAGCAGTTTATAATGGGGCTAATGGGCTGCAAACACAACCCAAGCGTTTAACTTGCAGTGCGGACCTATTGAATTGGATGTTCGAAATAGACAGGAGCTGCCGCCTGTCAGCATCTCACGCTGCATTGTGAACTGCCTCCTCTGGCTGGATTTTTACACTTTAGGCAGCAAAAACTTTTTTTTTGTTATTGCCCTGCCTGCCCATGTGTAAGAAGCATTAGGCTCCTCTCAAACAGGCAGTCTAGATCCGTCTGTCAGTTTTTCAGACGGATCCAGATTCCAGACTGAACCACAACGAATGTCTATGGACGGATAGATGTAAAAGTCTGATCATTAGTTTACATTCGCCTACATCCAAGTCCATTCAGGTCCATTTTTGTAGAGAAAAACAAGGCTGCATCATTTTTTTTTTTAATTTAGATGGATGTAAACCAATGCCATCTGTTCTGTTTGTCACCTCTGATTGGTCGCTGCAACAAATAAGGGCCAATTCAAACTTCCCCCTCCATGAAACTGCAGAGAAGCCGGGCGATTCACTGCTCCAGCTGCTCTGCATTATCGGCTGGCTAGATGGCTGTGTTGTGCACGGTTCATCGCACCGCACCATCCTCCCCCCTTTATTCTTGTTTGTTTTGAGCAAACTTTATGTGAAGCATACAAAACGTACACTTTATAGACTGTGCAATGTGCAATGTCGGGCAGCGCGGTGTGCTGCCTGACATTGCAGTGCGATTCGGGCCAGGGAGCTGCAGTGTGAATGGGACACATAGCAAACAATGGTTTCCTGTGTGTCCCTGCAGTGACAGATGTTTTAGACCCCTTTCACATGGGGTGGACTGCAGCTGCAATCCGCTTGCCCAGCAGAGTATTTCTCTGCTGATTCCCGCTGAGCAGGCGGATAACAGGACTGTGTCCGCTCTGCTTAAGCAGAGCAGACATGGACACATCCCGCTCTCCTCTATGGGCGGCTGGATGTAAACGGACCGTCTGTCAGTTTACACC
Organism: Pelophylax lessonae; assembly: GCF_965119305.1. Lineage (NCBI taxonomy): Eukaryota > Metazoa > Chordata > Amphibia > Anura > Ranidae > Pelophylax > Pelophylax lessonae. The sequence goes on from NC_138770.1 coordinate 301,038,962, forward strand.
TGACTGCCATCTGATGTGCTGGGTGGAAGGTGAACGGTTCCTCTTCTGTCTGTATTTGGCGGATCAGAATTAATTAGATGTAGGTGTGTGTAAAGGGATACGTCAGGTTTTTATTACTTCTGGACCGGAAGGTTTTACCCCCTTAATGACCAGGCCATTTTTTGCTTTTCGGCACTGCGCTACTTTGACAATTGCGCGGTCGTGCGATGCTGTACCCAAAAAATTTGATGTCCTTTTTTTCCCACAAATAGCGTTTTCTTTTGGTGGTATTTGATCACCTGTGCGATTTTTATTTTTTGCGCTATAAACAAAAAAAAGAGCGACAATTCTGAAAGAAAAAAACAATATTTTTCACATTCTGCTATATGACATTCCTAATAATAAGAAAAAAAATGTAAAAATCAAATTTTTTTAACATTTTAGGCCAATTTGTATTCTGCTACATAATTTTTGGTAAAAAAAAAAAGTCCCGATAGGTGTATTTTAGGGCTGCCACGACGCGTCGACTACAAAAAATCGTCGACGTGCGTGAAAAGCGCCGACGCGTGACGTCACACGCCCCCTGGCCGGCCGCCGCTCCGCTTGAAGCATTGCCGGCCGGGTGAAATTCCCCGCCGGGCTCCGTCGGAGACAAGAGGTGAGCGCTGACCGTCTCCAGCACCCCTGTACTGCCACAGCTTCTGCCGCAACACATTCGCCATCCTCCCCGATCACCCAGCTACTTAGACATGTCACATGTGCGGCGCTACACAGGCTTGTAATGGCCTGTACGAGGTGGGAGGGCTTACTGGGGGGTCTGTACTGGGAGGGGGGGCTTACTAAGTGGTCTGTACAGTACAGACCACTTAGTAAGCCCCCCTCCCAGTACAGACCCCCCAGTAAGCCCTCCCACCCAGTACAGACCCCTTAGTAAGCCCCCCTCCCAGTGCAGACCCCTCAGTAAGCCCTCCCACCTAGTACATACTGTTCTAGGTGGGAGGGCTTACTGAGGGGTCTGCACTGGGAGGAGGGGCTTACTAAGTGGTCTGTACTGGGTGGGAGGGCTTACTGAGGGGTCTGTACTGGGAGGGAGGGCATAGTAAGTGGTCTGTACTAGGTGGGAGGGATTACTGAGGGGTCTGTACTGGGGGGGGGGCTTAGTAAGTGGTATGTACTAGGTGGGAGGGCTTACTGAGGGGTCTGTACTGGGAGGGGGGGCTTAGTAAGTGGTCTGTACTAGGTGAGAGGGCTTACTGAGGGGTCTGTACCGGGAGGGGGGCTTAGTAAGTGGTCTGTACTAGGTGAGAGGGCTTACTGAGGGGTCTGTACCGGGAGGGGGGCTTAGTAAGTGGTCTGTACTAGGTGAGAGGGCTTACTGAGGGGTCTGTACTGGGAGGGGGGGCTTAGTAAGTGGTCTGTACTAGGTGAGAGGGCTTACTGAGGGGTCTGTACTGGGAGGGGGGGCTTAGTAAGTGGTCTGTACTAGGTGGGAGGGCTTACTGAGGGGTCTGTACTGGGGGGGGGGCTTAGTAAGTGGTATGTACTAGGTGGGAGGGCTTACTGAGGGGTCTGTACTGGGAGGGGGGGGGCTTAGTAAGTGGTCTGTACTAGGTGAGAGGGCTTACTGAGGGGTCTGTACCAGGAGGGGGGCTTAGTAAGTGGTCTGTACTAGGTGAGAGGGCTTACTGAGGGGTCTGTACTGGGAGGGGGGGCTTAGTAAGTGGTCTGTACTAGGTGGGAGGGCTTACTGAGGGGTCTGTACTGGGAGGGGGGGCTTAGTAAGTGGTCTGTACTAGGTGGGAGGGCTTACTGAGGGGTCTGTACTGGGAGGGGGGCTTACTAAGTGGTCTGTACTAGGTGGAAGGGCTTACTGAGGGGTCTGCACTGGGAGGGGGGCTTACTAAGTGGTCTGTACTAGGTGGGAGGGCTTACTGTGGGGGTCTGTACTGGGAGGGGGCTCACTGAGGGGGTCTGTATTAATTACTGGATTAATTAGCTAATCAAAAAAACACTAAATTAAGCAAAAAAAATAAAATAAAAATAATCGTTAGATTAGTCGACTAATCGTAAAAATAATCGATAGATTAGTCGACAGACAAATTAATCGTTAGTTGCAGCCCTAGTGTATTTTGATTGGTTTGCACAAAAGTTATCACATCTACAAACTACGGGAAAGGTTTATGTCATTTTTATTTTATTTTTTTTTTTCTAGTTATGGTGGCGATCTGTGATTTTTAGCAGGACTGACATTGCGGCAGACAGATCGGACCCCTAACTGACATTTTTTACAGTTTTGAGGGGGACCAGTGACATTACTACAGTAATCCGTGCTAAAAATATGCACCTTTACTGTAATAATGACACTGGCAGGGAAGGGGTTAACCCAGGGGTGATCAAAGGGTTAAGTGTGAGCCTAGGGGAGTGTTTTCTAACTGTATCGGGGAGGGACTTGTGGAATCAACACAGAGACCTGTGATCCTAAATAGGAGGATCACAAGCGCTCTGCATTTATTCCAGAAAGAACGCAGGTCTGCTGTGTTTACAACAGCAGACCGTCATTCTCTCTCAGCGGGGAGCGATCGCGGGTGCCCAGCGGCAATCGCGGCCACCGGTCCTGTGGATCGGCTTCCCCGCTTTCTAATGGAGTGCCCCTGGGAACCAACGTACCCATACCTTGGTTCACGCAGTGGAGCCAGTCTGATGCAGTATATCTGCGGTAGGCGGTCGGCAAGTGGTTAGTGCCGGTTCACACTTCCACGTTTGCGGCAATCGCATGCAATATCGGAGCGCACTGCTCCTTCATTACATGCGATCGGATGTGCAGTGTGAATTCAGCCATACACTTTGTATGGCTAAATTTGCACTGCACCCGCACAAAAGTCGCACATGACCCTTTTTTTCAGCCGCATCAGGATCGGATCGCACAGTGGTTCACACCTGTGCGATCCGATCCTGTGAGAACTGTCAGATCGCACTGCAATGCGATCAAACTGGGGGTGTCGTTACCATTTAATTGACACCCCCTGCATATCGTATATGGCAGTGTGAACTGCCAGATGTGCGTTTGCGATGCGGGAACAGGCTGCGAATTCGCAGCCTTTGCGCATCGCACAAGTGTGACCCGGCACTCAAGGAGATTCATCCTATTTGTCCTGTTTACCATTATCATTGAAAGTGAAAGTGAAAGTAAAAGAAAACCTCAAAGTTTGGGTTGTCCCCAGAAAAGTAATAGAGAAGAAATCTTTTGATGGGGGACACAAGTTCTGGTTACCTGGGGGTCCCCATAAAAATTCCCTTAACTACTAAAGGACCAGGCCTATTTCTGACACATGTTGTTTACAAGTTAAAATCAGTATTTTTTGCTAGAAAATTACTTAGAACCCCCGAAGATTATATGTTTTTTTTTAGCAAAGACTCTGGACAATAAAATGGCAGTCATTGCAACATTTTTTGTCACGCGGTACTTGCGCAGCGGTCCTTCAAATGCAATTTTTTGGGAACAAAATACATTTCATTGAATTAAAAAAAAAAAAAAAACTAAACAGTAAAGTTAGCCCAATGTTTTTGTATATCGTGAAAGATGATGTTACGCCGAGTAAATAGATACTGAACATGTTACAGTTTAAAATTGCGCACACTCGTGGAATGGTGACAAACTACGGTACTTAAAAATCTCCTATTTTCTTTAATTTTAACACTATTTTTGCTGTAACCAGGAATGTAAATATACCTTGTGACAGTAATAGGCAGTGACAGATACTCTTTATGGAGGAATGGGGGGGTCCAAAAGACCTCCGACCCCTCCACTGCACTTCAAAGTATTTGAAATGGCAAAAAAAAAAATTGTCATTTTTAAATACTTACATTTTTCATTTTTTTTTTTAAATCAGCGCCATTGGCAGCCGAGTAAACCGGAAGTGAGGTCGTTTCCAGGTTACATGATTGGAGACACGGTCGAACCCGAATTCATGCCGGGTGTTTGCACGGGTCTCCCGATGGGACGGAAAAACCCGAGGGGGGGGGGGGGAGGGGGAAACGTCCCTTCCCGCTCGTTGGGATAAACTCCTTCTCTCTAGGTCCCTCATCACCTCCTCCCATGCCCGCCTCCAGGACTTTTCCAGAGCCTCTCCAATCCTATGGAACTCCTTACCCCAAACTGTCCGATTATCACCTACTCTATTAGCTTTTAGGCGATCTCTGAAAACCCTCCTTTTCAGAGAAGCCTATTCTACCCACACCTAACAAATATACCTCCATTTTCTCTATCAGCCCATCCCCCACGGTTATTGCCTTTTGTTTCACTTGACCCTCCCTTCTAGATTGTAAGCGCTAACGAGCAGGACCCTCTAGTTCCTCCTGTATTGAATTATATTGTAACTGTATTGTCTTCCCTCACATTGTAAAAAGCTGCGCAAACTGTTGGCACTATATAAATCCTGTATAATAATAAGAATAAAAAATAACGGGCTGAGCTGCATCAGTTGTTATCTCCTGAAAGCTGACCGCCAACTCTAAAAAACGGTACCGGATTGAGGCCTGCAGCCACAGCGTACAGGTATGTCGGTTTGCGGGAAGTGGTTAATTTTCCCTCTCACTTCCTATTTGGCTATGGGACAGAAAGTGAGGGGAAATCTCCGCAATGGGACACATGAAAAAATAAAAATCTGACAGGGGGTTATAACCCTCCCTTGCTCTATCCCAAAAAATAAAAAATAAAAAAAAGTGTTTCCCATAGTTTTACTTTAAAGAGGAAGTAAACCCTCCCCAAAAAATGGAAAAAAAAAAACCCTTGAAGACAAAGGCATAATGAGCTAGTGTGCACCGCATACTAGCTCATTATGAAATACTTACCTTAGAATGAAGCCCCCTCAGTGCCGCCAGCTCAGCGACAGGAAGGCCGACATGTTCGGCCGTCCTGCTTCCTGGTTCGCGTCCTTTGGCCATCTGATTGGCCAGAGGCGCAATTACATCACTCCCACGCATACGCGCGGAAGCCGCCGTTCACGGCATCGGGCTCTGAAAGAACGGCATGGGTGGCCGTTCCTTCAGAGCGCATGCGCCGCTGACGTCATCGGCTGTATTAAAAGTAAATATCTCCGACCTAAACGGTCCAGTTTAGGAGATATTTACAGTACCTATAGGTAAGCCTTATTAAAGCGGAAGTATACTCATAAGAAAAAAAACCCTGCAAGACAAAGGCATAATGAGCTAGTATGCATCGCATACTAGCTCATTATGAAATACTTACCTTACAGCCCGCCGGACACCGCTGTGGGAGCAGACATGATCCCTCGGCGTCTCTTCCAGGTTCGGCGGCTCCGGCGATGTGTGTGGCTGGAGCCGCGATGACGTCACTCCCGCACATGCGCGCGGGGGGGTTAACTTCCCGGCAAGGAACTCTGAGGTCCGGTTCACACTTATGCGAGTGCGGGAAGGCTGCGAATCCGCAGCCTGTTCCCGCATCGCACACGCACCCCCGGCAGTTCACACTGCCATATGCGATACGCTGGGGGTGTCAATGTAATCTTAACGACACCCCCAGTTTGATCGCATATCGCAGTGCGATCGCGCAGTTCGCACAGGATCGGATCGCACAAGTGTGAACCGCTGTGCGAACCCATCCTGATGTGGCTTCCAAAAAGGGTCCTGTGCGAGTTTGCTGCGGGTGCGAATTTAGCCATACAAAGTGTATGGCTAAACTCGCACTGCACAGCCGATCGCATGTAATGAAGGAGCAGTGCGCTCCGACATTACATGCGAACCCCGCACTCGCAGTAGTGTGAACCGGGGCTTAAGGTCTGCCGGACCTTCAGAAAGCATGCACCAAAACAAAAATTTCCAGAAAAGACCTGATCTGCAAGTGCATATAGGCCGGATAAAAGCAAGCAAAGGGGGGTCTGCAGTGTGGAGACCACTGATATATTCTAATAGCTGGGGGAAGGGACTGTTAGCATGGATGGAGGTATCCGTTCAGGCTGAACAAAAGAAATCTATATGTGTATGGCCATCTTTAGCATAAAAAAAAAAACAAACAATAAGCAGAATATTACACTGAGCCATAGAAATCTATCCAAACCCATGCAATGGCAGTGCAGTGCCTCCCCACTTGTAATTGCTGTTGTAGTAAAAGGGTGGGGCAGGATGAAGTTATTGTCTCTTCTAAATACAGAAGATCGGGGCTAAGAGGCACATCTCTATGGCATGTCACTGCCCCAGTAGTAGGGCCATTCTCCAGTACCAAGACATTTCCCCAGCCCTGCTTCCCTTCTGATCAGAGCAGTGAGGAGGAGGAATCACCTCCCTCTCTTCCTGTCTCACTCTCCTTCAATCGTGATTTCCTGTGCTTGGAATATCAACAGGTTGTAATGATGATCCTTACCGGAGAAGATTGCTGGGATGGAGGCGCTGTGTGTCTGTCTGTGTCTCCCTGGACTGGGGCTCAGCTGTGTATACAGACGACGTACAATGATACACCCACCCAGCCTTGTGATCACTGAGTTAGAAACTAGGAAGTAGCCAATGACACAAGCTGCCGTTAAAGTTGCAGAGTGAGTTTAGTTCCTGTGCTTGTCAGGCTTCCACTCCTTCTTTCATCGGCTGAACACACAGGAACTTTGTATCATTTTTCCAAGCCCAGCACAATGAACAAAAGTAAGGGCTTCTTAACCACTTGGGGACCAGGCTTTTTCTGACACTTTTTTTTTGCTAGAAAATTAGTTAGAACCTCCAAACATATACATCTTTTTTTTTTTTTTAGCAGAGACCCTAGGGAAAAAAATGGCGATCATTGTAATTTTTTATGTTGCATGGTATTTGCAAAGTGTTTTTTTTTTTTTTTAAATGCATTTAACCACTTAAGCCCCGGAAGATTTTACCCCCTTCCTGACCAGGGGGTATTTTGCGATTTGGCACTGCGTGACTTTAACGGAAAATTGCGCGGTCGTGCAACGCTGTATCTAAACGAATTTGACGTCCTTTTTTTCCCACAAACAGAGCTTTCTTTTGGTGGTATTTGATCACCTGTGCGATTTTTTTGATCATGCGCTATAAACAAAAAAAGAGCGTAAATTTTGCAAAAATAGCAATATTTTTCACATTTTTTTATATGAAATTCCCCCCCAAAAAAATGTAAAAATCAAAATTTTTTAACATTTTCGGCCAATTTGTTTTATGCTACCTATGTTTGGTAAAAAAAATCGCAAAAAGCGTATTTTGATTGGTTTGCGCAAAAGTTATCGCGTTTACTAACTAAGGGAAAGATTTTTGTCATTTTTGTTGTTTTTTTTTTTTACGCGTAATGGCGGCGATCTGCGATTTTTTTTGCGGTACTGCGGCATTGGGGCGGACAGATCGGACCCTTGACTGACATTTTTGACACTTTTGGGGTTACCAGTGACATTTCTACAGTAATCAGTGCTATACATATGCACTGTTACTGCAAAATGACACTGGCAGTGAAGGGGTTAACTTTTTTTGAAAGGGAGGGGCTATGTGTGTCCCTAGGGGCGTGCTTTCTACTGTGATTGGCTGTGGCTTCAGATGTATGAACAGTGATCAACGGTTCTACATAGGAGAACCGTATGATCATCCTTCATACACAGGGGAGAATGACAGGCAGCTTGTTTACACTAGCCGCCTGACTTTCTCCCTCTCCCCCGACGATCGCAGAGTGACTGGCGGACATCGGGTCCGCCGGTCACACGCGCGGGGGGGTCCGTGACCGCGCGGGTGTGGGAGCGCGCCTCCGGCGGTGCGCGCTCGCTCCCTAGACCCTCACAGGCTAGCGACGTAGACCTACGTCACTTTGCCTGTGAGGGGCTGACCGCCGACGTAGATCTACGTTAGGCAGTCGGCAAGTGGTTAAATTAATTTTTAAAAAAAACACATTCTATACCCCAAATTTTTTTTATTATTTTCTTTGTAAAATGTGAAAGATGATGTTACGGTGAGTAAATAGATACATTTCACACTTTAAAATTGTGCACGATGGAATGGCGACAGTACTTAACCACTTTACCACCGGAGGATTTTGCTGTCCTATGTCCAGGCCCCTTTTTGCTATTCGGCACTGTGCGACTTTAACTGACAATTTGCGTGGTCATGCAATGCCGTACCCAAACGAAATTTACGTCCTTTTTTTCCCACAAACAGAGCTTTCTTTTGGTGGTATTTGATCACCTGTGCGATTTTCATTTTTTTGCGATATTAATGAAAAAAGCAACAATTTTGAAAAAATAACAATATTTTTCTACTTTGACAGTTAAAAAATATCCAAAATATTAAATTTTTGTCATATATTTAGGCCAAAATGTATTTAGCTACATGTCTTTGACAAAAAAATTCTCAATGAGCGTATTTTTAACCGATTTAAGACCGGAAGATTTTACCCCATCCCTGACCAGGCCATATTTTGCGATTCGGCACTGTGTTATTTTAACGGACAATTGCGCGGTCTTGCGATGCTTTACCCAAATTAAATGTATGTCCTTTTTTTCCCCACAAACAGAGCTTTCTTTTGGTGGTATTTGATCACCTGTGCGATTTTTACTTTTTGCGCTATAAACAAAAAAAGCGACAATTTTGAAAAAATAACAATATTTTTCACATTTTTTTATATGAAATCCCCCCCCCCCCCAAAAAAAATGTAAAAATCACATTTTTTTAACATTTTAGGCCAATTTGTTTTCTGCTACATATTTTTGGTAAAAAGAAAATCGCAATAAGCGTATTTTGATTAGTTTGCGCAAAAGGTTAACTTTTATTGGTGATCAAGGGGTTAATGTATGTCTGGTGCTTGCTAACGTGTGTGGGGGGAGGGGACTATGTGACACAGGCACAGATCGCAGGTTCAGCTATGCTGAATCCTGCAATCTGTCCCTGCCTGTCACTTAGGAGATCCGCCCGCTTTGTTTACACAAGCGGGCGGATCTCCACACTCGATCCCCGACGATCGGGGAAGAGCGGCGGTGATCACCGCCGCTCCTCCCCTGGCCCGACTCCCGCTGTAACTGAATACAGCGGGAGCGAGCCTCCCACAAGGGGAGGAGTTCAGCGACGTAGGTCTACGGCGCTGGACGATAACAAACCACTTTGCCGCAGTAGTACCCATGTGAGCGGTCGGCAAGTGGTTAAAATTGTGCACAATGGAATGGCGACAGTACTTAAAAATCTCCATAGGCGACATTTTAAACGCCTTTACAAGTTACCTGTTTAGGGTTACAGAGGAGGTCTAGCACTCAATCTAATGGGCCATACACACTATACAATTGTCTTTAGATTTTTTCCTTTAGATTTACCAAAACCATATAATATGAGGTCAAATCTAAACACTTTCAATGTGTATGCAATCAGGCAGGCCCTTAGGCCCCTTTCACACGGAGCGGACCGTATTGCGATCCACTCCGGCACTTTTTTTTTTTTTCACGGACACGGATGACATTTGTGTCATCCGGTCCATATGTCCGCATATCATCCCATCTGCGGATGATATACGGACATAATGTATGTCTATGGGATTGCGGCTATCAGCAGATGACACCGCTGACATCCGATTTTGCGTCCTTTCCATTTTTTAAACGGAAGAAAAAATAGGGTTCTGTTCCGTTCCAAAAAACTGAACAGAACTGAAAGGACGCAAATCGGATGTCAGCGGATGGTTATCCGCTGACATCCGCAATCCCATTGACATGCATTATGTCCGTATATCACCCGCAAACGGATGGGGTGATATACGGACATACGGAACGCCCGTGTGAAAGGGGCCTTATGCCTCGTATACACGCATCGATAGTTGGCCGTGAATTTTCGGCCAACGTCCGATCGGCCGATTTTCGGCTTGTTAGTATGATGCTTCCGACAACCGACTGCGACTTTTCGGCCGAACAAAATCTGGTGTGCATGCTATAAAATTTTTGTTGGCCGTCAACACAACGGCCGATTTTACGTCAGTCAGTACAGATTTCGGCAGACAAAAATCTGATGAGCAAGACTGGGCATGCTCAGAGAAGAAAAAACACAGGGAAAATAAACCAGCACATGACATCAGTTGGTTTTAGTTGGCCGAGAAAATTCTTGTGCAGTCTAGAGCACATTTCAACCAACACAACAACACTGGACAAAAGACGGCCGATCTGTCGGCCAATAATCGTTGCGTGTGTACGAGGCATTACTCTACATAGTTGAAGGTAAATCTAAAGGAAATCTAACAACAAAAGTTGTATAGTGTGTATTCAGCTTAAAGGTCCGTACACACTATACGAAAATCGAAAGTAAAATTTTGTCCGACGAATGATCTGCCGATTTTCGGATTGTTATTATAGTGCTTTCGACAGCCGATTACAAATTTTCGGACAACAAAAACTGGATGTGCAGGCTATACATTTTTTATCGTACGTGAGCACAACCTTTTTGTTTAATTAGTACAGTTTTCGTCTGAAATAAATCGTAAGAGCAAGACTAGGCATGCTCAGAAATGAAAGAACACATACAAAACAATTCAACACATGACATCACTTCTGAAGTTGAATTCTGTCGTACGGGCATTTTCGTATGAAAGTAACCTCTTCACTTTCCATATGAGACTAGCATGCAACAAAAAACAGATCGTCCGATAATCTGATTGTGTGTACAAGGCTTAAAGCCCCTTACCACATTCCTATGCAATTTAAATGCAATTCAGTGTGATGCAGTTTGAGCCCATTTATTTTGAATTGGCTCAAATTGCATCGCATCTGTGCCAAAGTCATAGGTGCAGCAATTTTGGGAACACACTGCAACCAGATCGCATGGTCATTTTGTATCATGCAATCAGGTGACGGCAAAGGCAGTGTGTTTGGGATGTTGTTAAGATTGAACTGACACCTGCTGCAGATCACAAGGGCAGTGCAATCTGAATGCGGTGCGAAAAACACGCACTGATCGCAGGTTTCCTGCACCTCAAGCCTGTAGTATAGTGTATGCCCAAGGATTAGTTTACACTTGTGGTGGGGGAACAGTAAAGATAGAAGGCTGAGGCATGTTGTTACCAGCCCTTAAAGGATAAGTTCACCTTTTGTAACATGTTACACCCATATTCAGCTGCTGCTGAATTTTTATTTTTTTAAAAGCAAGTTGAAGATCTTCTTTAGAGCGTAACTCCACTTTTGTTGAGAAAAAAACATTCCCCACTGGGTGATCTATGTACATTAAAAGGATTATAACAACCTTTGTTGAAAATTCCTACCTTTTGTTATTCTGAAGAACAGCCCTCAAAAATTCCACTCGCCTGCTCGCATTTTGCAGGTAGAATGATGAGGATGGCGAGTAAGGGCTGTGCTGTAAGAAAAGAGCGGACCCGGGGCGCAGAGCAGTGCGCCCTGAGCCCACCCATTGTGTGACAATAGTGAATGAATATTCGCTATTATCACACGGATCCTCCTCCTGGCCAATCATGAAGCGGGTCCAAGACCCGTTTCCTGATTGGCTGAAAGGTGAACAATTGCCATTGGCCAAGGAGGAGGAGGAGGACTCGGGAGACGCGGAGGATTGAGGAGAAGCAGCCGCTGCATCAGGTAAGTGCATGCTGGTCTCTCTGCACGCTGTGGTCATTCTGCATTTAAGGGGGCACGCTGTGGGCACTCTGCATTGAAAGGGGGCACGCTGTGGGCACTCTGCATTGAAAGGGGGTACACTGTGGGCACTCTGCATTGAAAGGGGGCGCGCTGTGGTCACTCTGCATTTAAGGGGGCACGCTGTGGGCACTCTAAAGTTGTTGTTGTTGTTAATATTTTTTGTAACTTAATTCTGAATAAAACATTTAATAGTGTAATTTTATGAGATATTTTACGAGGGCGTGTTTAGGGGCAGAGCAGGGTAGAGTTTGGGTGGGGCAACAAGTGGCACGTAACTCTTAAGGCCTGGCTAGTAGCTCATGACTTGAAATTTTGAGCCCTCTTGAAAGAAAATCTGTTTGTTCCTCTGTGCTGAGAGGGTCTAATGGGAGTGGTTTCCTAATTATCAATCAGCTGTGCAGCTGCAGAGCACTAATGAGGAGATCTGCTGGGCCTGCATCCCTTTTAGACATGTTCCTATTGGGAGTAGCTCATCAAAAATGACATTCTTGTTGCAGGGGAAGCCAGAAATCTGACTTGTATTTTAGGCAGACTGCTGGAAAAATTGATGAGCCAATCACACAAGCAGGAAATTATGTTTCTGGGGTGTGTTCAGTATACATTCTGTGTACAGAACAGCTCCGGGTAGCCATATTGCACTGCATTTTTAGAAAATTACAGCAGCTGCAGATTGAAAAGGAAGGGTCATTTTTAATAACATTCAATTACAATATGACTTGTGTCGCAATTGTATACTCTATATTATTTTTTTCTTTATTTGCTATTTTTTTTTCCCCAGCGAAGTGAAGTTACCTTTAAGCTGAAAAAGCAGCTGGATGAAGTATTTTGCTTTCAGCAGAAGTTATCCCCTGTCATGTTTTAGTGGGCAATGCTGCTGGCAAATGCGACCCATTCACCCTGCAGCATGCAGGACTTTTGATGCATTTTCAGAAAGTGCGCCAAAAACGCAGGACATAAGAGAAAGTCTAGGGGAACATAAGAGAAAGTCTAGCGGAAACTGCAGGTACACCTGCAAAAACAAACTGGAACGCAGTAGTGTGAAAGCAGCCTCTGGGATGGATCAAGCCAACTCCATTTGGTCAAGGTGGCCATGTACCAGCAAGTGACCACTGAGAATAGCTCTGATCCTTCACAGAAGCCGTAAGTGAGGGTTTTTCCTTCAACTTACCTGTTAAATCCTTTTCTTTTAGTACATCACGGGACACAGAGCCAGTATTAATGACTATCTGGGTTATACGCTACCTTTAGGTGAATGGACACTGGCAATCAATAGACAGGAAATTCCTCCCATATATCCCATCCCATACAGAAAGAACCTCAGTTTTTGAAGCAAGCAATGAAGATCCCAGAAAAGAAGGGAGGGACCTCTGTGTCCCGTAATATACTCCAAGAAAAGGAGTTGACAGGTAAGTTGAAGGAAAAATCCTATTTTTTTTATCGTAGATCACAGGACACAGAACTGGTAATAATGACTACCTGGGATATCCTAAAGCAATGCCCTTGACAGAAGGGACACAGTAACCCCAAAATTGCCCAAAAAAAAAGCTTGTACTGCTGCCTGAAGCACGCTACTTCCAAATTGAGCCCCTTCTAGGGCTCCTACATTCACAACAAAATTTTGTGAATGTATGAACTGAAGACCAGGTAGCCGCTTTGCAAATCTGAGCCATAGACACCTGATGATGCACTGCCCATGAAGCACTTACCTTCCTGGTAGAGTGAGCTTTTAACCTAAAGGGTGGAACTTTACCCTTTAAGCCATATGCCTGAACAATGACTTGACAAATCCGCTTGGAAATAGTGAAATTCGTTGCTGTTTGGCCTTTCTTAGGCTCTGCTTGCAGGATAAAGAAAGCATCAGTACTACGAATTAGTGCTGACATTTTTAAATTGACTTTAACTGCTCGTACTACATCAAGAGAATGCAACAATTTTTCATCCGTAGTCTGAGGACAATATCTTGGTTTAGATGAAAACTAGAAACTACCTTAGGCAAAAGGCCAGATGAGGGCGTAAGATCACTCTGTCCTGATGAAGGATCAAAAATGTCTCTTTGCAGGAAAGAAAAAAAACACAAATTTCCAAAAGGTGAAAGTGATCAGTGGCAATCAGTGACAATAATTAATGAAATATAAAGTCCTCAAATAAAGATCAATCAGTGACAATAATAAATAAAAGACAGTGAGAAAAAATCCTCAAATAAAGATCATCCAATAAATAAGGAAAAGACAAAAAATGGTACAGCATAAAAATGAACCACAAGTCCCAGCAGATGCAAGCTATCCAAGAGAGCTCTTCCCAGTGTGAGTAGGAGAAAATCCCCAGTGGATAAGAAAACATATAAATTGGCTGCTTACCAAAATTCCATGGCCATCCAACCTAATGGACTGGCCCCAAGCACTTATAATAGAGCAGATATACAGGGTCATATGAGGTCACTCATCATGCAGTACCGAGCATAACCATAGATGAATTGTATATGGAGAGGAAGAGATGGAAGAGACACATAGCGTAATCCTGATTGAAACTAAAATCTGTTTATTTAAAAGTCACACTTACATTAAAACAAGCATATCACAACAGTGTTGTAGCAGAGGGAGAACCGCGGCGTCCCGCATTCTCATTCACAATCTGGAGCCAGCACAAAAGGGGGCATGGTGACGTCACGTCTGGCACCTTTTGACGCGTTTCGTCATAGGTTGACGTCGTCTGGGGCGTGGTTCCTATGACGTAGAAAGTCCAGAGCAGGCTGAGGGTCAAATGCAGGTAAGCAGACAATCCAGGTCACAGGCTGAGGGTCAAGGCACTGGAAACAAGACTGGGTCACAAGCAGAAGGTCAAGGCACAGGAGACTGAAGGTAAATCCGGGTCGCAGGCAGAGGGTCAAACACAGGAGGCAGGAACAAGTCTGTAAAACAAGCCAAGGTCGGGTCCAGGAGAAGATCAGAGTAGGTCAGGGTTGATCTGGGTCACAGCAGGTAAACGATCAAACAGGAAACGGGAACTCAGGTACAGGAAGCTAAAAGACAAACCAGCAATTCCTCTGAGCACTTGCTCAGCTTTTATAGGGAGCCAGGAAGTCATGTGGAAGTCATGTGGTGCGTGTCATGTGACGGCCAGTCTGCAGCTGAAGGTTTCACTGACACTCAAAGGGTTGCCTCTGTAACACAGAAAGCACAAGATTTAAGTCTCAAGGACAAAGGGGTGGCTTGACTGGGGGAACCGTGCGAATCACACCTTGCAAAAAAGCCCGCACTAAGGAGTGTGTTGCTAATAGTTTCTGAAAGAAAAGAGACAAGGTGGAGATCTGCCCCTTAATGGTTCCTAATGCCAGCTTCAAGTCCACTCCTATTTGAAGAAAAGAGAGAATTCTTACAATGACATACTTAAGAGGATGCCATCTCTTGGATTCACACCAAGAAATGTAGGATCTTCAGATTCTCCTAGAGACAGGTTTTCTGGCAGTTATCAACATAGCCAGAGCTGGACCAGAAACTCCATGATCTCTTAAGATTCTGGTTTCAATTGCCAAACCGCCAAGTTCAGCGACCGTAAAGTAGGGTGGAATATGGAACCTTGGGAGAACTGGTCTGGACGACATGGAAGCATGGCTCCTCTACTGCTAATTTCATGATTTCCACATACCAATGCCTCCTGGGCCAAGCTAAAGAAGAGAGGTTTGGGACTTTGAATGAAGTGCATGGAAAGCCCAAGCACTTCCATCCCTGATTCAATGGGAAAGAAAAAAGGGGGAAAAAAAAGGGCAGGACTTTAAATGAGGGGGACAACCAACAATGGGTACAATGAAACCTGGAAACATAGGTACATTAACAACCAAGTAATAGTAACAGACCATTTGTTTATTCAGGAAAATCCACAAAGTATACATATTAACAAATATCAATCAGACAAAATACAATCACATGAACATCAAATAGAGTATGTAAAAGCTGGTTACATGCAGGTCCTGATAATGGTAGATATATAAAAAAACAATAGACAACAATAGTGATGCAGGCCAGTATATGAGTATATAATTAGCATCCTTATAAGCCCGACGCGTATCATAGGATACAACCCACTTCTTCAGGGGCAGGAGCTGGAGCCACTAGGATTACCGGCTTCCCCTCCATCTGAATTCTGCTCAACAGACGTAGCAAAAGCTGGACCTGAGGGAACGCATAGATCACGTTAAACCGAAACCAAGGAACCACGAAGGCATCCGTTCTGATCACAATCGGATCCCTGGTTCTGGAAACAAACCTGTCGAGCTTGTTGTTGAACCTGGACGCCAATAGATCTATGGTGGGAGAACCCCAATGCTGGCAGATCAGCTGAAAGACCTTGTGATGCAAGGACCATTCCCCTGGAGACAACTGCTGGCAACTTAGAAAGTCTGCCTGCCAGTTGTCCACCCCCCGGGATAAAAACCGCTGACAGACATGGAACATGCCTGATGTGGTTCACCTCCTTCTGCAGTGATTGGCTCCTGGTTCCCCACTGATGGTTGATGTAAGCCCCCAGAGTCACGTTGTCGGACTGAATCCTAACAGGACACCCCCGCAGTCTGGTCGTCCAAGAAACGAGCACCAAACGGGTTGCTCGGACCTCCAAGATGTTTATGGGTAAAACCTTTTCTACCTGAGACCAACTTCCCTGGATAGAGAGTCCCTCCAGGACCACTCCCCAGCCCACAAGGCTGGCGTCTGTAGTTACTACCTTCCAGGTCACAGGCAGAAAAGCTTTCCGCTTAGGTTGCTGAGGACCAGCCACCAGGTCAGATCCTGTCTTACCCTTGGGGAAAGAAATATTGGGGAATCCAGAGCTCAGAGTTTTTGGTTCTAACCAGACAAAATACTGTTCTGGAACAGTCTGGAGTGGAATTGCGCATAAGGGACTGCTTCGAATGAGGACACTATCTTGCCCAGCAGTCTCATGAACAGCCGTATAGAGGGAAACTTTTTACCTTTTACCAAGCGCACCAGACTCTTCAGGGCCAGAACCTTTTTTTGATGGTAGACAAATCTTTGCCTGAGCAGTAACAAGAATCAGACCCAAATATTAAAAAATCTGGACAGGCCTTAAGGCTGACTTTTTTAAGTTTACAATCCAACATAGATTTTCTAAGAACTGGAGATTCCAGGAAACATTCTGTTTTAGACCTGGTTCTGACGGATTGTTGACCAGCAGGTCGTCTAGGTAGTCAATTACTGAGATGCCCTAAGATCTTAGAACAGCCAACACTGAGGCCAAGATTTTTGTAAACGCCCGGGGAGCTGTGGCCAGACCGAACAGCAGAGCCACAAACTGAAAATGGGACTGCCCTACTGCAAAACACAGAAACCTCTGATGGAGCTTGAAATATGGTTATATCTATGAAGGCCAGAAAATCTTCTCTTCCCAGAAAGGCTACCACAGAGCGCATTAATTCCATGCAAAAAGACGGAACGGTCAGATACTGTTCAAGAGCTTTGAGATGTAGAATGGGTCTTACCTTGTTATTTGGTTTTGGCACTGTAAAGAGATTTGAGTAAAAACCTGTGAACCTTTCCCTGATTGGAACCTCCACAATCACGCCTTGTACCCACAAATGTTCCAGGGCCTGAAACAAGGATTTCCTTTTTACTGGGCAAACAGGGACCCAGAAACTGAGGAGGAGGAAACTCTTGGACCTCTATCATGTAGCCCCGTGCCACTGTGGACAAGACCCACCTGTTCTGCACCACTCCTCCCTACGTTTCTGAGAACTGTAGGAGCCTTCCCCCCACCTGAACTAAGTGGGGGCACCCCTTCATAAGGCTGATGGGGAAACTGGTTTAACAGGCCTTTGGACCCCAGAGTTTTTTCTGACTTTGACCTTGAGGTCTTCTAAACCCTGACAGCTGAGGCCATCAGAACTGCTTAGATGCTGATGCGTTAGGAGGTAACGTAACACTTGGAGCTTTAAAAGATGGATGTTTAATCCTTGTTTAACCAGTCAGCAGTTTCTTACAAGGTAATTCTGCTGACCAATTCTTAAGCCACAGTACTCTGCACATATGAACAGAGAGAAGAGCAACTCAGGAAATCTGTTGGATAGCATCCTTAAGGGCATCTACCGCAAAACAGAAAGCGCGAGGGAACTCCGCCAATTCTTCAGAAGATTCCCCCTGTATAGGCAGACTTCTAGTCACCCTTGTGAAACGATCTTTTAAGGATTGACAATCCCCTATAGCCGCTATAGCTGGATGAACAGCAGAGCCAGCAATGGCAAAGGAAGCTTTAAGTAAGGATTCCAACTTTTTATCTGCTGGATCCCTTAAAGCCTGGGCATTATCAATTGGACAGGTACATTCTTGTTCACAGAAGAAATAGCAGCGTCTATCAAAGGCATGCACCACTTCCTCTTGAATTTCTCATCCATGGGATAAAGCAAGGAGAATCTCTTTGGAGGCATGAACAACCTGTCAGGATCATCCCAATCCTCATACACCAGCAGTTCCAGCAGGGGGTATAAAGGAAAAGCCTGGGAATTCTGCTGATGGGCGCAAAGAACCCAAATAAAGAAATGGTTCCTAAGAGCCTGAACCCTCTGAAGAGGACTCTTCAGCCTGACCCTCTTCCAAACCAGCAACAGCTACCTCCTGTACATCTTCTGACCATTCTGGCTCTAAAACAGGGGTTCCCGCAAGACCATGAGAGCCTAAAAACTCTGGTGGATCCCTGCTGGACCTGGAGGTGCACCGCCTCCTTGTAAGACATCCCAGTGTGGCTGACCAAAAATCCCCTGTAGACACAGATCGGAACAGACTAGTGGCCAAACATGATACTGCAGCAATATGAGAAATAGTGCAAATCTTCCCTGCAATCTCTTTTTTGTTTTTTGAAAGAGTTGGAAAAACAAAACTTACCAGTCCCGAACTTCAACCATCAGGCGGGCTTTGTCAGTCATTGGACTTTCAAGGACTGGGCCCCCCTTTTTAATCAGGTCCACACCCCTGGACCTGTAGAGCACCCTGCTGACAAACTCCTTGGGATAATACTCAGGGTTCCATTATCAGGGTCACATTACAGGCAAAACCTCTAATCTTCTTGGCCGAGGCTCGGGTACCATCCTTTTAGCGCTTAGCCATCCAAATGGATCCAATTAAAATGTCCCTTAACTGGGACATCATTCTTAGGATTGAAGAGCTTTAACAGCCATGATCACCACCTTCAAGACACTGGCGAAAAAACTGAGGTTCTTCCTTTATGGGAGGGGTTATATGGGAGGAGCTTCCTGTCCTATTGGTTGCCAGTATTCATTCACCTAAAGGTAGTATATACCCAGACAGCCATTATTGCCGGCTTTGCGTTTCTTTAACATGTAATGACAACACAAACATGATGCAAAGTTGCAGCGTTTCTGAAACGCATGGCAAAGCGCTCATGATCTGTGTGGTTTGGCACGCATTTGTAAACACACAGATGTAAATGGACCATCCTTGTTCTTCTGTAAATGCACAAATCTCACTTTCAGGCCCCATTCACACCTAGAGTAGTGAAAGCGAATATATTTTGGCCCATTTTTCCAGAGAAACACATAGGGCAGCCCGTTGATTTCAGTGTGCCAAAGTAGCTCATGGGACATTTTAGCGTGGTGTAAGTTACATATTTTTTACTACGTTTTGCTGCGTTTCTCAACTGTTTTTTATATGGCAAAATGTGTGCTTCTGTGTTTGCTTCTGTGTGTGGTGTGCTATTAACAAATAATGACACTGAAAGCGCAACTAGGTAATTTTAGGTGTATAAATGTGGCCATACACTATACAATCTGATTGTACAATCTCTGTTAGCTATATAATAGGAGGACTTACCATCAATCCAATCACTCTGTATCCAATCAGGTGGGCTTTTGCACTACATCAGGGTGGTCCTGTGGGCTGCATACAGCCCCAGGGAGTTTAGAATGCAGCCTGAGCCTGTCTGAAGAGATACTGGGAATGCCAGGCAAATATACGCATGGAAAAAGGCTGGGGGATGCTGTGAAAATGTAGTTGATGGGTGAAGGTGTGCCAATAAGGTCAGCTGGTAAAATCCTTCCTGAGTCTTAGTGGTTTCTCTGTCTCTGTCTGTATACCAGGGAGTCGCTAAAGTTTTCTAAGAAATATAGCAAGGGCTAACGTTAGGCCTTGTACTCAAAATCAAAGAAAGCTTGTATTTTTCTGCAACCGAGATACATTAACCACTTGCCGACTGCCTAACGCCGATCTACGTCGGCAGTCAGCCCCTCACAGGCAAAGTGACGTAGGGCTACGTCACTAGCTTGTGAGGGTCTAGGGAGCGAGCGCGCACCCCCGGAGGCGCGCTCCCGCTCCCGCATGGTCACGGACCCCCCCGCGCGTGTGACCAGCGGACCCGATGTCCGCCGGTCACTCGGCGATCGGCGGGGGAGAGGGAGAATGTCAGGCAGCTTGTGTAAACAAGCCACCTGTCATTCTCCTCGCTGTAAAGACACTGATCAAACGGATCTAGTATGTAGATCCATTGATCAGTGTCCTTACAGCTCAAGCCACAGCCAATCACAGTAGAAAGCACGCCCCTAGGGATACACACAGCCCCTCCCTCCCAAATAAAGTTAACCCCTTCACAACCAGTGTATTTTTACAGTAACAGTGCATATGTATAGCACTGATTACTGTAGAAATGTCACTGGTAACCCCAAAAGTGTCACAAATGTCAGTCAAGGGTCCGATCTGTCCGCCGCAATGTCGCAGTACCGCAAAAAAAATCGCAGATCGCTGCCATTAAGCGTTAAAAAAAAAAACAACAAAAATGACAAAAATCTTTCCCTTTGTTAGTAAACGCGATAACTTTTGCGCAAACCAATCAAAATACGCTGTTTGCGATTTTTTTTACCAAACATATGTAGCATAAAACAAATTGGCTGAAAATTTTAAAAAATTTTGATTTTTACTTTTTTTTGGGGGGGAATTTCATATAAAAAAATGTGAAAAATATTGTTATTTTTGCAAAATTGACGCTCTTTTTTTGTTTATAGCGCGTGATCAAAAAATCGCACAGGTAATCAAATACCACCAAAAGAAAGCTCTGTTTGTGGGAAAAAAAGGACGTCAAATTAGTTTAGGTACAGTGTCGCACGACCGCGCAATTGTCCGTTAAAGTCACGCAGTGCCGAATTGCAAAATACCCCCTGGTCAGGAAGGGGGTAAAATCTTCCGGGGCTTAAGTGGTTAAGGGCTCATGTACACACTGCTGCTGATAAATGGACGTTTAGGAGCAGTTGGGCGTTTTTTTCAGCAGCCCTGAACTCTCCTCTGTTATCTTATCCATGTGCACTGAGTCGTTTAGGTCTCATGCACACTAGACGTCAGTAGAAAGCTGTAGCTGTAGAAGGCGATTTTTTTTCAGGTTTTTTGCAATATAGTTTTTCAGTGTTTTTATGCTTTTTTTCAGCTGTATAATTTTTTTAGCTTTTTTTTTTTTTTTTTTAGCAAACCTATACTCCCACGAAAGCTTATGGCTCAAAAAACTTTAATAAACAAGGAATAGCCGCGTTGTTTGGAGTTTTTCAGCTTTTATCAGAGTTAGAGCGTTTTTACAGCTGAAAAACGCCTCCTAAAACCCACTAGTTTGGGTTTTTTTTTCCAGCCAGAAAACGCCCCTGCCAAAAACTGCTGATAACAGCTTGTGTGTGCATGGACACATAAGATAACAGGCTGGGGCCAAAAACAGCAGCTGTAAAAAACATTTAGTGTGCATGAGGCTTTGTCATTTTTAGAGTCAGTTGGGTTTAGTGGCATTATTTTTTTTAAGCAAAAAAATTTGTTCAGATGGAAGTTTATTTGCATTTGAAACGCTAAATGCTTGTAGCAGCTTGCAAACGTGTCTAAACACGGTAACTTGCATTTATAATAGTTTTGTTTATAAGTGTTTTCAATGAGGATACATTTTTGACCATTTAACAATGTAAAAATGCTTCTAAACGCAAACGCTGCTAAATGCGCATAAACGCGGCATGTAAACGTGCCATGTAAACGCGGAAAAACTGACGTTTTTTACCATCAATTACTATTTGTCAAGTCCCAGCGTTCAGGAGAGGTTTTCAAACGTCTTATGTACATGAAGCCTAATAGTATATTGGTACATAGCCATTAAAGCAGATATTCACCTTCACATCCTGCACAATTTAGCTATTTACCCCTCTAGCGGATCCAAAATTATCCTGCTGAGATCCTCTTCTCTCTTGCCACCGATCGGATCTCGCACCACCACATTCTTTGTGACATCATTAGGTGGCAGCCAGGAGACCTCTCAATGACGCTCCGCTAGCCCCCCCTCCCCCATTCTTTGAGAATTGAAGACCATGCCGCCTAAGATATATAACCTATAGCCTTCCTAGGCAAAGGACAAATTTAATGAAAAAAAAAAGGTAAATAAACAGAACAGAGGAGAAGTGGAGAAGATGGACTTTTCTTTTGAGATGAAGATCCATTTTAACTGTTTGTACTAGTGAGAGGTTGTTGGCAGTCATCTCAGTCAGATTTCTAGCAATTTATTCATTTATTTATTTTTTATATATATATATATATATATATAGAATGGTGGTGGGTTAGAACCCACCATGGTCTCTGTAAATAAAAGCATGTATAAACCCACAATTTTGAGTTGCCACCAGAACAGTTATAGATGGGAAATTTCCTCACAATGGAAAGATATCCTCTCACTTCCGGTTGAGTCTTTAGGACAGCAAGTGAAGGGAAATCTCTCTAATGGTTATGGTTAAGGCCCCCTCCCTAAAGGCTGAAACATGTAACCTCCTTGTTTTCTGGGTGTTTTACCTTTACCTCCTTTAAATAAATAGATTTTATGCTGTGTAGGATCCCAGTCACCAATTGCATTTTTTCTTTTAATTTGATTGCTGGCTTATGGAGCCTGTTGATCGGTCACCAGAGTATAGCCTTTCCTGCTAAACTGGATTATTGGGGTAGTAAGACAATACACTTTTAAAATCTATCTAATGAGACAAAAGGCAAAATGAAAAATGTTTTGTTTTTAGATATGCTTTCAGCTTTTTAACAATTTGGGTGCAAATCACTAAATTGATTGCTGTAGGAGCCCGGGTTTGCACACAGCCAGTCAACTTTGTGCTAATAATTAAAAAGCCTAGTAATATTTAAAAACAATGAAAAGTTACTGTAACAAATAAGAAAAACAAAGCCCATGCCAAAAAAGTCTGTAAAAAACATGGCCTGCAGTGTTCTTCTAGACCTAAGTGCATGGATATGTATTGTGTTTGATTCTAGTTAAAATTTTCAATTGGACCCCCCCCTCACCTCAGTAAATTAATACACACCATATGTGTTGCAGTGTTGTGGACTATAGCATATCATTGGAAGGACACCGAAGTCCCATTCTCCCAGGTACTGAACAGAATTGAGGAGATCGGGTCCATGGAAAATCTTCATCACACAATTACAAACTCTAAAAAGTCATTTGATCTAAAATGGAATCCATGGTTCCTATATAAATGTTCCTTGGTCTCATAATTCTTACTTAAACCACTATTCACATTCACTCCACATACTATTCCTCCGGCATATCTAAAACATCTAAATAAAGTTTTACTAGATCGTCCTTAAA
This sequence comes from Pelophylax lessonae, assembly GCF_965119305.1. Taxonomy (NCBI): domain Eukaryota; kingdom Metazoa; phylum Chordata; class Amphibia; order Anura; family Ranidae; genus Pelophylax; species Pelophylax lessonae. The sequence continues at coordinate 301,062,172 of NC_138770.1, forward strand.
CGTGGTCTTTGCCCAACATTGAGAGATGGAACCCAGAACTCTCTAATATGGGCAGACTAGGTTCCACTAATAGCTTTGAAATTCTATATATTTACACCATCTGTAATAGTTATTGAAAATTCTATATTTTTCTGATACCTTTATTTTTTCTAAGAAATTAAAAAAAAAAAAAAAACACACGTGTTCTATAGGTATTTCCTATATTGTTCATTTATATCTTTTTCATTACTGTGATGTATAGGCACTGGTTCACTGTATTGTGAAATTCTAATCTATTGTGTCACAGATGTTGTATTTGAAAATTTTTCAATAAACGTTTTTAATCAAATAAATTTTCAATTGGACCTAAATTCCATTTTGAATCATATAACTGTAAAAAAAAAAAAAAAATAGATTGTTATTTTAAAAAAATCCTAAAAGACCAGGGGTGTTTCATTGTGGGTCGCATCAGCATTATGCTTGCCCTCCAAGGGCCGGTTGTATCTGTAAGACTTTATAAATGTATCTACTTTTTATTATATGAAAGTATTTTAAAGGCTTAAGGTTTTTTACCTTTATGCATTCTATGCCACCAAGGCAGGAATATTTTAACCCAACCAAATAATAGTGTACCAACCACAAAGTGAGCGACATTGCCTCATAAATATGAACGAAGAGGGAAAACAACAAAGAGGAGGGTGCGTGGGTGGGGAAATAGGTAAAGGTACTCCTGAGGTAAGTCCAAATGACAGACCAGAGGCAAATGCTAATTCCAACCAATGACGGGGGGGATATAAGCGAAAGGTTACACTCATTGTCCTTGTTTTTTTCCACCCTAAGATCTATTACCAGTACTGTGCTCAGCTGACTGAAAACCTGTCCAGCCACTGAGGTAAATCCTCCTAGCAACAGCAGAGAGCTTGTAACCTGACACACAAAACAGCCCCATAGAGACATTTTCCTTAAAGGGTTTATTCTCCTTTAGCAAAAAACTGTCTATGCAGCTGGACCTGAAAACTCCCAGGACTTTGCTGAATGAGGCCCAGCTATTACTGTTCATCCACTCCATCGCAAGAGCATGCTCTCAAACTTTGAGCTTCAGGGGGGGAGAGAGAGCATGTGAGGGTGTTTGAATTTGAGAATATAGAGAAAATGGGGTTTATTTATAACCCTACATTTTCTTTATGGGATGGTAGCAGGGGTTAAAAGATAGGAGATAGGTTAAAATAATTTCGTATAAGGTTATTTCTTAGGCCTAGGTTGGCTAGTGAGGTGAGGGTCAGGCTGAACTTTTGACCTGGGTCATTCCTGTTTAAATTTTCCCGCCCAGAGCTCTAGGTCTCTGGGCAGAATCCTGAGTTTTTGCGGTATTGCGGTAAATTAATTTTAATGTTATTTATTGTCAGCCCGAGCCGTGGTGGCTGGGCAGGTTTTGGACGTTTTCTTTAAGTGAATTGTAAATAAAGTCTGAAAGTATTTTTTTATTTATGTTAATTTTAAAGTCAATAATAAAACAGCCGCGGGCTTTGTCCAAACCATTTTCTGTCTGTTTTTTTATTTATTTAATTTTACTATAAACTATTGCTATATGGTTATTTATTTAAGATGAGACATCCTGCTTCCCATTCCCATGAGCTCATTCCTGTGAAGGCAAACAGTAAAATATAGAGGCCTCACTTAGCTAAGGTGACCAGATTTTCAAAATTAAATTTGGGGACATTTTTTTTTTTTTTTTAATAGCAAATGGTAAACTATTTTATAAGCATATTTTCCTCAAATTTATATATGTCCATCAGTGCCGCCTATCAGTGCCCATTAGTGCCACCTATCAGTGTGGCCTCATCAGTTCCCATCAGTGCCACCTCATCAGTGGACATCAGTGCAGCATATCAGTGGCGCCTCATTAGGGCCACCTCATCAGTTCAGCCTATCAGTGCCCATTCATGCAGCCATATCAGTGCAACCTATCCGTGCCCATCAGTGCAGCCTATCCATGCCCATCAGTGCCCATTAGTGCAGCCTATCAATGCCACCTCATCAGTGCCCACCAGTGCAGCCCATCAGTGGAGAAAAATTACCTTTTTGCCAATTTTTAATCAGAAACTCACCTCCGCCTGGCATGTGGCCCTTATACCCAGTCTGTAGCTCAATTTCATTAAAGGCAGTCCCGCCCCTCTAGACTATATTACCCATAATTCCTTGCAGTACATCATCCAGGAGGGAGGAACACTGTGCTCTGTTTTTTTCCCTATGTACTGTCACTGCATGGAGAGAGATGAGAGGAGGAAGCAGACATAAGAGGAGAGGGGAAGGATGTTAGGAGGAGAGGGTGGTCAGGTCGTTGTCCCTGGGGTGGGATTGCTCTGACAAATGCGGAGGAGGAGTGGCGGCTACGGCGTTACATTTCACAAGAAGTGCACAGGGCTGAAATTGAATCCTCTCACACCATGAGACTGACAGCAAAACTGCCTGCCGAGGTCAGGATCGACCTGTCTGGTCACCCTACACTTAGCAACGTCCTGGGAGTTTTCAGATCAGGCTTCATGAGGTACGTAAATGGCCTTCACCTTTAGCAAGGACATTTTTTAATATTGGTCAGAGCTTCACAGTTTGTTTTCATCTACAGACCTCCCTTTTTTCCATTGGTAGTTTTTTGGTAAAGGTGAACTAATCCTTTTACAATCATCATATCCCTCTATTAAGACTAGAATTCATTTAAAGTGGAAATTTAGTCAGAAAATGAAGTCCTGATAGATGACTTCAGGCTGGCCCCTTTTGCAGATACGCAAAACATTAAAAATAAGTGCCTATACTGTTTAAAATCCAGTAATATACTGTCTTATCCTGCTCTGCACATGCTCAGTTGCTCTCCATTTTTAGGCACTGCCAAATTTGTAGAGACCGATCTGCTGACAGTCTTACAGCAGAATTAAACCTTCCTATCCTTTACAGCCAAGAAAGCTACTTCTGTTTGATCTGCAACTGCCATGGTGCTGCACATGTGATCACTTATGGCACCAGCCATTTAAGGGTTTGACAGTTTGGTTGAGGACACAAGAAAATGTGACTGTTGGCAATCCCAGCATTCCAAGAATGTAACTGTTTTTTGAAACCATTAAATCGATGGATTTAGTTCCGCTTTATGATTTACTGCTGGTCAGGGACTTTGGGCTTCAGCAAAATGGCAGCCTCCAGCAAGAAGAAACAGGAGGCAATTTACAGTACACACTCATTTTAGTAGCATAATTATTAAAGAAGAAGTAATCTTTCTGTAACTTTTACCTATAGGTAAGTCTATGATAAGGCTCACCTATAGATACTGTAAAATCTCCTAAACGTGCAGGGCAGCCTTTGCCGTTCCTTCAAAACCCTGTGCTGTGAACTGCGGCTCCCACGCACATGCGCGGAGTGACGTCATCGCGGTTTCGGCCAATCAGACAGCTGGAAGATGCAAACCCAGAAGGAAGATGGGGGAACATGTCGGCTGTCTCAGTGGTGAGTGGGCGCCGCTGAAAGGGTTTCAATCTAAGGCAAGTATATACAACCTCTTTAATGTGGAAAACAACTTATAAAATCACTACGCTACTCTGCACACAATAAATTAATGTAAATATATGACATTGAAAATGACATAAAAAACAGTGCACGGTTGCCACTATTTACTGACATGCATTCCCGCACCCAACAAAAACATAAATACAAAAAGTAAAGCACAACACCACTAAATTACTTGTATAGAATATATAGGTAATAAACACATCATGATTGATGCTCTACATGATTTTCTACATGACAAACGTGCCCATATTCCAAATCTCCTGTGCAAAACAACGGCATATCATGCAAGAGTGCTCCACCTCTTACCTCCATGGCTGACCTACACATTGCTAAGGTCAACCCAAGCTGTCCCAGGCACCTGGGCGTATATTATTGTAGCAATCCTCCAAAGGGCAGGTGAAACCAAATCCCCAAACAATGCCTCAGAATAAAAGAAGTGCTCACTCGGCCTGCCTCAATAAAAGTGAACAACCCCAAGTAGGGATGATCGAACGGTTCGGGTCGACCATCGGTTCGGCCCGAACATTGGGTGTTCGAGGTTCGGCCGAATTTAGAACTTTTTGCCCAAAAAGTTCGGAATTCGGCAACCAGAACCGAACAAAATGCAATGGTTCGGGAAATGGGCTTTAAAAGCCTGTGATTGGACCAGAACCATTAGCAAAAGCCAATTGAGGGGGCAGGAGAATGCTAGGAATGTGATTGGAGTGACTAGGGGGTCCCTAGGCCAATCATTAGTGAATACGCCCCCCAGTATATAAGAAAGCCCCCGCCAAATTCCTAGCATTGTTATACTGGACATGGAAGAGAGTGGAAGCAGTTCTCTTAATTTTACTTTAAAAGTGTCATTTAGCATTTATTAGTGTGAGGAAAGGGATATCTAGTGTAGTTAGAGTGCTCCTTCACACTTTAGTTAGCTTCAAAAATTTAGTTTCTGTAGGAAAAGTGTGAAGTGTCAGGGTGACCGTAATGTAGTGTAGGGTGAACTGACTCTGACTGCTATGGCAGGGTGACCAAACCCTTCCATAGCAGGGTGACCGCTATAGAGAAAAGCTAGTTTCTCTCAAGTCACTTTCGCTTCTGTAATATGGCTTCGCTGCCGCCAGCATTCTTTTTGGCTGCAGGCGTTGCTAGTGATTTTTTGAGCACATATTTGGAGTCAGACATGACATCTGAACATGTGTATAGGGGGTATATATACACACCCATGTCTGTATATATACACCTAGACATATATAGGTGTGAAAGGAGCAGAAAAAACTACTTGCGCTAATTAAATAATTAACACCAATATAGTTACGCTCCTATCACACCTATATATGTCTAGGTGTGTATATACATATAAGTATGTGTGTATATACACCACTATACACAAGTTCAGATGTTTTGCCTGCCTCCAAAGAACCCAAAAAAATGCCCAAAAAAACGCTAGCATAAAAAAAAAAAAAACGCCCAGGTGTGTTGTTGCAGGCATTTTTTTGGGGTTTTTGGAGGCAGGCAAAACATCTGAACTTGTGTATACGGGTATATATACCACTATACACAAGTTCAGATGTTTTGCCTGCCTCTAAAGAACCCAAAAAAATGCCCAAAAAAACGCCTGCTACTAAACTGGCAAGGTGTGAAAAACGAGAAGCCAACAACCTGTGTTCTAAGTGACAAAATACAAACAATCTTTTTTTTTTATGGTTCTGGACATGCTACAGAGCTGAAACTTCACAGGTACACCTTTTAGACCCCCCAGATACTAATTCCAAAGTCAAAATAAAAAAATCTCTTCTTTTTTTTTTTTTCAATAATTGGCTCTCTATCAAAAATGACAATTTTTAAGAACTTTTTTTGTGTGATTAATAGTCCCTGGGGGATGACCCAGAACCCTAGGCACTTTTTAGGGGCATTTATTGGGTTTTAGGGCTTCAAAATTGTGTTTTTTGATTACCAAAGTTTGGGTCCCATTGATTTCAATGGGGTTCTGAAATCCGGGCCAAACTTTCGGGAAGTTCGGATGTTCTGGCCGAACCGAACTTTTGAAAAGTTCGATCATCCCTAACCCCAAGCGCTTTAGGACAAGCCAACTGCCAATCCCCGTGCTGCTACTTAAAATATAAATATATAAAAACAGCGACAAAGCAATATGTAAAAACATACAAATGTGACCAGTAGCGCAAAAAGTAGTAATGACCTCACACTACCACAAGGATAAATAGTCCTTCTATTCAACAGTAACACATGAGATCACTTAGGTAGACAAACAGCTATAAAAAGTCCATCATAACAACAGAATGTCCATCCATAAAAGTGCATCCACACATGTGAATCTTGATGGGATGTAGATTTAATCAGTGGATGTAACGGGTCACCTCTTATCACCACCACCGTGAAAGCAAGGGGGAGTAGGTCACACTCACCGACAGTAATGGCTTAGCCACTCTCGTGGATAAGCGAAAACACCAAATGTCAGCAATTGTCCACCATAGATAATCCCAAAAGCTCGTCAGGATGAGGGAGGATCAGTGTACTCCGTACCATGTGGGAAAAACAAAGCACAAAGCCCCACTAGTGCAATATTGTTTAAACACTTTATTATTGCATCCACTTAAACAAAAGAAAGCCACTCACATTTAAACATAATCATAACAGCATATAAAATCCAATGGAGGATATACTGCACCGTTCGGGGACATTTCCCAGGCTCCACGCCGTGGTCCGTGCTCCTTCCGGGTCTGTTATCACTCCTAGCAGTAATACTGTGTGATAGGTAGGTTGGTTGACGCCGACAGGTCAACTGATGGTGGGAAGTAAGTGACTAAGAGAGAAAGCTTTCTGCACCTCATTCCCAACACTTCTTACAGCTCTCTCCGAACCTCACTCCTTTGTTTTATCTTGAGTATCAGCTCTTCTCCTCTTTTTTACCCCTACCCCTCATATTGTCCTCCCAATCCTGAAGAATTTCCCTCTAATTTCCTGCTGTTGGAGAGTTTTTTTCGCTTTCTGTCTACTGAAAAGTTTGTCTCCAAAAAAGTAGAAAAAAAACTCTCTTACGGGGCCCCAGGCAGCAGTCAAATCTAACAAGGGTTCTAATCCTTCCCTGCTCTATCTAAAACTAAAAGTTTTGGCTATTATTGCACTTTGTTTACAGTTATCTCACTTCATCTGCGTGCGAAGGGGGTGTGCTAGGTGCCCTAATCATCCTGTGTGGCACAGATTCCCCCTGCTGATATGTCACCAAAGCTCCCCAATGGGGCTCCTTAAAAAAATTGAAAAAAATAATAAAACATAAAATTGTGAAAATAATACAAAAATAAAATAATAAAAATAAAAAACTACTGACACCGTACACTGCCCTATTGACACCAACATCTGCCCTTCTGATACATCCGCTGCTCTACTGACACCACCCACTGCCCTACTAACACGTACATGTTTTAATACATTTAAAATATTTTTTCATGTATTTATAAGTGTGTGTGTGTGTGTGTGTGTGTGTGTATATATATATATATATATATATATATATATATATATACACACACACTCACCGGCCACTTTATTAGATACACCTGTTCAATTGCTTGAAAACACAAATTGCTATTTTTCCAATCACATGGCAGCAACTCAATTCATTTAGGCATCTAGACATGGTGAAGGCGATTTACTGAAGTTTAAACCAAGCATCAGAATGGGGAAGAAATGCGATTTAAGTGACTTTGAATGTGGCATGGTTGTTGGTGCCAGACGGGCTGGTCTGAGTATTTCAAAAACTGCTGATCTACTAGGATTTTCACGCATAACCATCTCCAGGGTTTACAAAGAAAGGTCTGAGAAGGAGAAAATATAGAGTGAGTGGCAATTGTGTGGACAAAAAGGCCTTTTTAATGTCAGAGGTCAAAGGAGAATGGGCAGACTAGCTTGAGATGTTAGAAAGGCAAGAGTAACTCAAAAAATATCCACTTGTTACAACCCAGGTATGCAGAATACCTTGTTTGTAATAGCAACAGAAGACCACACCGGATGCCACTCCGGTCAGCTAAGAACAGGAAAATGAGGCCACAATTCGTACAGACTCACCAAAATTAGACAATAGAAGATTGGAAAAATGTTGCGGTATAATGAGTCTCGATTTCAACTGCGACATTTAGATATTCGGGTCAGAATTTGGAGTAAACAACATGAAAGCATGGATCCATCCTGCCTTATAGCAAAGGTTCAGGCTTGTGATGGTAGTGAAATAGTGTGGGGGATATTTTCTTTTGCATACTTTGGTACCCTAAGTACCAATTGAGCATCATTTAAACGCTACGGCTTACCTGAGTATTGCTGCTGACCATGCCCATCCATTTATGACTACAATGTACCCATTTTCCGATGGCTACTTCCAGCAGGATAATGCACCGTGTCACAAAACTCAAATCATCTCACCACTGGTTTCTTGAACATGACAATGAGTTCACTGTACTCCAATGGCCTCCACAGTCACCAGATCTCAGTCAAATAGAGCACCTTTAGGATGTGGTGGTGAAGAGAGAAAGAGAGTAGTTAATTAGGGATGGTTAGAGTAAACTAAGGGTTAAATAAGGGGTTAAATAGAGGAACATTTTATTTTAACCACTTGAAGACCAGGCTTTTTCTGGCACTTTTTGTATACATGTTAAAATCATTTATTTAATTTTTTTTTTTGCCAAGAAAAAAAAAACACTATACATAACCCAATTTGTAAAATATAAAAGATGATATACCAAACACGTCATGCTTTAAAAATGCACCCGCCCGCACAGCAGCGACAAACAACGTACAATTTACTATCCATAGGCAATGCTTTGAAAGCCTTTACAGGTTGCCACTTTATATCTACAGAGGAGGTCTAGTGCCAGAATTACTGCCCATGATCTGGCGCTTGTGGCAATAACTCATATGTGTGGGACGATCGCTGTTTGCGTGCATGTGGGACGGACGCATGGGTTTGCCTTTGCGCTCTAGCACGGGGGGCACTTTTTTTTATTGTAAAATTTATTTTATTTTTTTGATTTTTACACTTTTGGTTTAAATTTTTTTTCCCCTTTTATTGCTTTCACAAGGAATGTAAACACCCTTGTGACAGCAATAGGCAGGTGACACTTCATGAAGGGATCTGGGGTCAATAAGACCTCAAATCCCTCCTTTGCACTTGAAAGCATTCAAAAAACCAAAATCTGCATTTTTGAATACTTCAGATTTTCAAAAAATGCTGCTGATGACAGCCAGGTAAACCGTAAGTGATGTCATGTCATCACTTCTGAGTTGCCATAGTGGAGACAATCAAAGCCAATTCTGGCTTTCTATGGGTCTCTGGCCAGCCTGCAGACATGCTGGCTGGTAGCTCAGGTCTCCTGGTGGGACGGGAGAGCCCGAGAGAGCCGCGGAAGGCAGTGGCATGGGGGGGGGGGGGGGGTTGTCCCCTCCCGCTGCTTGCAATAGCAACCGAATGGCTAGTTAGCCGCTCCGGTTGTTATTAGAAGAGAGCCGACCGTTGGCTCTAAAAAACGGTACTGGTTAAAACTTTTTTTTACTTGTCAGTTTGCTTTATCTGACATCTGCAGATCTAAGTTCATCCCTTTGATCTGCAGATGAATGAACAGAAATATACAAATATAACAATGTTACTTTGTATCTTTGTTTATAAATAGTGATTCAGACTGCTTTTTTGACAGCTATATCTGCCGACTTCTCTGAGTATACTGCAGGGCTCGATAAATCCCAGGCGCCAGGTTGCCACGGTGACCAGAACCTGCATCCTGGTGCCTGGGCCCCCACCGGCACCAGCAAGCTCCTTTTGCCTGATGCCCTGGACATACTTTCCCCCACCTGGCACAGCTTGAGGAAGTATTTTGTAGAACTCCAAATAACTGTCACTGTAACTGGCACACGCAATACAATTCAGGGCCCAGACTGCAGGTGCCCCCTTTACTACTTGAACTCTTCAGGGTCCACTGACTATGTACCCCCTTTACAACTTTAGGGTCCTCAACCTAGGTACCCCCTTTCAGCTAGCTGACATTAGATCCCTGAACCTCTTCTGTAGTGGTCCCCTCTGACTCTAGGTAGACCCCCAGGGGCAATCCGCAGTACTCACGACCTGTGTAGGCTTTCCTGGGACTGGACCCCTCTCTCTCTCCACAGGCTCTCGGCACACCGGATCCCCTCAGCTCAACTCAGCACTCTCTGGACACTCAGACAACAGCCCGAGATATCCACCTTCCTCAGACAGGAGGAGAGACAGCCGCACTCTCCTTCCTGGGACTCTGCTCCCACCGAAGACACCATGCCACGCACTTCCCCCCATTTTTTTACCAACTCCCAGAATCCCTTGCAGCGTAATCTGCCTTCTAGGGTAGTTACAAGCTGGGATGTGTCCCCTGATTGGGCTTCCCACACTGCCCTAAGACACACCACTCACAGGAGCCTGTGGGGATACTTCTCCCCTCAGCAGGCACAGCTGGAAGCCCTGACACCCTGACTAGATAAATCACAGCCCTGCTGTTAGGCAGACAAGGCCCACTATAGTTTTGCCTAGCACCTATTTGTAGGGTGCTACACAATTATGCTTCCTGTTCTACAGTTCATGGGCTCTTTTTGCTGGCTTCATGTTTTGTGAGGGCAGTAAGCATGCATATGGGCAAAGCCAGTGTTAATAACTAGGAGGCTATCATGCTCTTGACCTCTCATCACAATGCTGCCTCTCTACTGCAACTTGAATAGTCCACACCTGGATATGACTGAATCAACCATGAATGCATTATCAAATCCATATAATGCAGAATAATAAGTAAACCATCTAGAAGTTTTGTATGTAGATGCCCAAGATATTAAGAAAGAAGACAGCTCCTCTAGTCAGGCATCAAACACGGAGCATCGGTAGAGGACAGAGTCAATGTGGACAACAATGGACAGTACATAAGCTGGACATGTAAGGCTTCTACAAAGATGAGCATAATAATAAGGATTTCTCTTTTCCAGCTAGGAAGTTTACAACTGATGTCTAGCTTTCAGTGGATTCCTGAGCAGGAGTTGTACGCATTAATCTGAGCACCAAGCAGTTTCACAGCTCTATGTAGACAGGTGCAATTTGGTCTCTATCCAGTAGGTGGTGCTGTGCCATTATACAGATGGAGCTGAATCTTTAGAAGAAAATTGTTCCTTGGGATATTCCAAAGATTACATAGATTTGCAGCTGTCTGATTGAGCACTGTAACTTCTAACCTCAAGGAGCCATTGTGGCCAGCACCATTTGGGCTGTGCCTGGAGTAAGTGTATAGGTGAGGGACAGAGATTCCATGTTGGTAGGGAGAGTGTCAGTCAGGGGTGTTGCTAGGTAGGAAAAAGACCAGGGGCTTGAGCCCGAAGGTAAATTTGATCCCACAATGTCCCTTTCTGACATCAGAAGGGGGAGTAAAAATCAGCGCCAGGGAGCTTTGCCCTGTCGCTGGATTAAAGGTTAGTGTAACACCAATTAGAGCATTTTGATGGGGCGACACCTCTGGACCCCTTTACATTACACAGTGTGCTGTACGGGATGCAAGGTTCAGGAGTGCGCTGTACAGGGAGCAAGGTTCAGGAGTGCGTTGTACAGGGTTCAAGGTTTAGGAGTGCGTTGTACAGGGTGCACGGTTCAGAAATGCGTTGTATGGGGTGCAAGGTTCTGAAGTGCATTGTACAGAGTGCAAGGTTCAGGAATGCAATGTACGGGGTGCAAGGTTCTGGAGTGGGTTGTACGGGGTGCAAAGTTCAGGAGTGCGTTGTACGGGGTGCAAGGTTCAGGAACGTGTTGTACGGGGTGCAAGATTCGGGAATGCATTGTACAGGGTGCAAGGTTCAGGAAAGTGTTGTACAGGGTGCAAGTTTTAGGAAAAGACACCAATTAGTTAAACATTGCACACTTAGCTTATAATCTTGATTAGCAGCATACAGAAGCAGAGGGAAGAATGGCGGCATCAGATGCAACATAAATGAGTGCAGAAGAGCAGAACATGCAGCAGTGTAACATTTATCCAACACAGCCAGTGATTGGTGGGCAAGCTGGGGGTGCCCTCAATGAGAGTGATTGGAGCTGTCAAACTGAAGCACTAATGTCGGGGATGGGCGTGGCTTATATGTGCTGTACAAGATATGATATGTGCTGTACAAGATTCAAGGTTCAGGAGTGCGCTGTACAGGGTGCAAGGTTCAGGAGTGCTTTGTACAGGGTTCAAGGGTTAGGAGTGCGCTGTACGGGGTGCAAGGTTCAGGAATGTGTTGTACAGGATGCAAGGCTCAGGAATGCGTTGTACGGGGTGCAAGGTTCTGGAGTGCATTGTACAGGGTGCAAGGTTCTGAAGTGCGTTGTAGCTGGGGTGGCAAGCTGGGGACGCTATCAATGAGAGTGATTGGAGCTGTCAAATTGAAGCACTCCTTTGTTCAGTGCAAATACGAACAGCTGGCATCGGCAGAGTGTATACATTGCTGGCCAGGGAGGATGGTGGTAGGGGGCCGACTAATTGTAACTAGGGATGATCAAACTTTTCAAAAGTTCGGTTCGGCCAGAACATCCGAACTTCCCGAAAGTTCGGCCCGGATTTCAGAACCCTATTGAAATCAATGGGACCCGAACTTCGGTAATCAAAAAACACAATTTTGAAGCCCTAAAACCCAATAAATGCCCCTAAAAAGTGCCTAGGGTTCTGGGTCATGCCCCAGGGACTATTAATCACACAAAAAAAAGTTCTTAAAAATTGTCATTTTTGATAAAGAGCCAATTATTGAAAAAAAATAAAATAAAAAAAAAAAACATTTCTTTGGATTTAGTGTCTGGGGGGTCTAAAAAGTGTACCTGTGAAGTTTCAGCTCTGTAGCATGTCCAGAACCATAAAAAAAAGATTGTTTGTATTAGGTCATTTATAGAACAGGGATATGGCTCCACTATTTTCACACCTTGCCGGTTTAGTAGCAAGCGTTTTTTTGGGCATTTTTTGGGGGATTTTGAAGGCAGGCAAAACATCTGAACTTCTGTGTAGGGGTATATATACATACACCCATGTCTGTATATATATACACATACACATATATAGGTGTGAAAATAGCAGAAATCTATGCTTGCGCTAATTCACACTAATATGGCTTCTCTCCTATAACACCTATATATGTGTATGTGTATAAATACATATAAGTGTGTGTGTATATATAACCCTATACAGAAGTTCAGATGTTTTGCCTGCCTCCAAAGACCCCAAAAAAATGCCCCAAAAAAAACGCCTGCAAGAACACACCTGGGCATTTTTTTTTGGCGCAGGCATTTTTTTGGAGGCAGGCAAAACATCTGAACTTCTGTATAGGGTTATATATACACACACACTTATATGTATTTTTACACATACACATATATAGGTGTGATAGGAGTGGAGACATATTGGTGTTCATTATTTCATTAGCGCAAGCATAGTGTTCTGCTACTTTCACACCTATATATGTGTATGTGTATATATATACAGACATGGGTGTATGTATATATATACCCCTACACAGAAGTTCAGATGTTTTGCCTGCCTCCAAAGACCCAAAAAATGCCAAAACAAATGCCTGCGCCAAAAAAAAATGCCCAGGTGTGTTGTTGCAGGCGTTTTGTTTTGGGGCATTTTTTGGGCGTCTTTGGAGGCAGGCATAACATCTGAATTTCTGTGTAGGGGTATATACACCAATGTATGTATATATACACATACACATATATAGGTGTGAAAATAGCAGAAATCTATGCTTGCGCTAATTCACACTAATATGGCTCCGCTCCTATAACACCTATATGTGTGTATGTGTATAAATACATACAAGTGTGTGTGTATATATATAACCCTATACAGAAGTTCAGATGTTTTGCCTCCCTCCAAAGACCCAAAAAAAATGCCCAGAAAAATGCCTGCGCCAAAAAAAGAATGCCCAGGTGTGTTCTTGCAGGCGTTTTTTTTGGGCATTTTTTGGGGGTCTTTGGAGGCAGGCAAAACATCTGAACTTCTGTATAGGGTTATATATACACACACACTTGTATGTATTTATACACTTACACACATATAGGTGTTATAGGAGCAGAGCCATATTAGTGTGAATTAGCGCAAGCATAGATTTCTGCTATTTTCACACCTATATATGTGTAAGTGTATATATACATACATGGGTGTATATACCCCTACACAGAAGTTCAGATGTTATGCCTGCCTCCAAAGACGCCCAAAAAATGCCCCAAAAAAATGCCAGCTACAAAAACGCCCAGGTGTGTTTTTGCAGCTGGCGTTTTTTTTGGGCATTTTTTACAAAAGCATATTATATGATTAAAATATATGATGAAATTTGTGATAAGCAAATATACAAATAAAGACCACATAAAGAATAAAAGAATAAGAGTGTTTTCTATTCAATTCGTTTTTATTAAATTTCCAAAGAAAGTATACAAAACATTGCAAACATTACTTGTATAGAACACTAATAAATGGAACATAAGCAAAACAATGCAGTCCCAGATGTGGGATACAGGCTCGGAGCAATGAACAGATTGAGAATACCATCCCCATTGATAGCACCATAAAGGAGTCTAATAATCATTGATGTTGTAATGATTAAATGTGTTGGTGACACCCAAGCCCCCCGATTATGGCATGCCGCGGTACCAGACACCCCAAATGGGAGCCAAAACTGTGCCTGGGCACGCAGCCCGTCCGCCTATACTAAAGTCGCATCAAGGGGGAGAGGGCTCCATCAATAGTGAGCACCTGATGAGTAAAGAGCCAAAGGATTAACCAGCAAAAAAGGAACAAACATACAGAAAAGAAAAAAAAAAGAAAAACATAGTTAACTAAAATCTAACAACTTGACCACCAGTTAGATTGGGAAATATGTCACCAAAAATAAGAGTGTTTTCATTGAGTTTTCCACATTTAAACAGAGCTTGCAAGTGCTTACTTTGAGACAGTAGGAAGAGTCTCTCTTTTACGTGTTGTCATGTCCCATCAGGGAATGTGGTTCTCAGTAGTCTGGCACTTTTCCTACACAAACTGGGAGGAGGAGCAGTTCAGGGTTGGGATCTGTATGTACAAGAAGCAGCTATTAAGAAAGCATTGGGAACATGACCAACTGGGTGAAAGAAATGCCACGTAGAGGAGCTATACGGAACACTTTTTTGAAGCAGTCGAGCATCACAATATTCCCTCTTGAAAAGAATAGTGGGAGTTTTAGAACTGATCACAGTCATGCTGTAGAAGTTCATAGCATGTATCTTTGTTACTGCCACATGTGCTGGACGGATGCCAACTACCTGACTAATGGAAGACACAAAGCAATTGTACGTCTGTAAAGTACTCGATCCTGAGCCGTGCTGCCTGTGTCTATAGACCTCCCCCACCCCTGTTCTCCCCCCACAGGCTGATGGCTGCCATTGCTGTCTCTAAACCAGTGAGGAGAGAGAGAGAGAGACAGCAGCTCTGCTGCTCTTGGGTACGGCGCTGGATCGAGATGAGGCTTTAGTAATTCGCTAGGGGGGGTGAGCAACACATTCAAGATTTTTTTTTTTAACCTCAATACAGAGAATGCATTAGGGTAAAAAAAAAAAAACTTCAGCTTTTACAATCACTCAAGCAAAGTCAAGTAATGTGTGCAGGAATCTCTGCAATGCAAAGGAATGGGTGAGTATATGTGCAGCAAAGGAAATACTTCTGTGGTAAGGTGCAAACCTGATTGGCCTATGAGCTGGTGGTGGTTAGGAGTGGTGGAGCAAGAATAACTCCCCCTTGGTATGTCAAATGCCAGGTGGTTTGAGCCCCAATGTTTTCATTTACAGAGACCAAATCTGCAACAATGGTAGAACCAAGGTAAGTTTTCACAAGATTGAGCTCCAGGAATGTGGGGAGTAGTGATGGGCCAAACACCCCCCAAAGTTATTGCTAAAAAAAAAGTGTATGGAGGTGCGGGTACTGCCCTGGGGGACATGTACCAATGCAAAAATATTTTTTTTTAAATAATCGTTTTTAAAGTAGCAGTGATTTTAATGATACTTAAAGTGAAACAATAAAAATGAAAAATTCCTTTCAATATCGTGCCTGGGGGTCCCCATAACCAGTTCTGGACCGGAAGGATTTGCCCCCTTAATGACCAGGCCATTTTTTGTGATTCGGCACTGCATTAATTTAACGGACAATTGCACGGTCGTGCGATGCTGTACCCAAATAAAAGTGATGTCCTTTTTTTCCCACAAATAGAGCTTTCTTTTGGTGGTATTTGATTACCTGTGCGATTTTATTTTTTACGCTATAAACAAAAAAAAGCGTCCATTCTGAAAAAAAACAAAACAATATTTTTTACTTTCTGCTATATAACATTCCCAAAAAAAAAAAAAAATTTAAAAATCAAAATTGTTTAACATTTTAGGCCAATTTGTTTTCTGCTACATATTTCTGGTAAAAAAAATCACAACAGGTGTATTTTGATTGGTTTGTGATCCAAAGTTATCGCGTCTACTAACTACGAGAAAGATTTATGTCATTTTTATTTTTATTTTTTTTTTTTTACTAGTAATGGCGGCGATCTGCGATTTTTAGCAGGACTGCGACATTGCAGCGGACAGATCAGACCCCTAACTGACATTTTTGACACTTTTGGGGGGACCAGTGATATTACTACAGTAATCAGTGCTAAAAATATGTACTGTTACTGTAATAATGACACTGGCAGGGAAGGGGTTAATACTGTGGTTGATCAAGGGGTTAAATGTGAGCCTATGGTAGTGATTCTAACTGTGGGGGCTGGGGGGTGTGTGGCTTGTGAAATGATCACAGAGACCTGTGTTCCTCACAGAAAGATCACAGGCACTCATTCCAAAGAGATGAACGGTCAGCTGTGTTTACAACAGCTGATCGTTCTTCTCTCTCAGCGGAGAATGATCGCAGGTGTCAGGCGGCAATTCGAGTCCCCGCTCACCCCCTAGCTGCAGGCGCGCGTATACCTACGTCGGTTCACGCAGGAAGGGCTGCCTGCCGCAGTATGACTGCGGCAGGCGGTCCTTAAGTGGTTAATGTGCCTGTAAAGTGGCGCATTTGTATGATGTACTGTATGTAGCCCGCTGCAGCAATACTGACATTTCTAAAGGAAAAAATGTAATTTAAACTTGCTCACGGCTGTAATTTATTGTCGGCCCCCGGCAATGCAGATATAAACATGAAAAAAACGGCGTAGGGTTACCCCCCCCCCCCCCAGTCCCTTTGGGTCTGGCATGGATTTGGATCTGGTACGCCAATTTTATAAAAAATAAACAACGCGCAGGTGCAGGGCGCAGGAACGTGTTGGTGGTGCCTAAACACCGCAACCCCTCAAGTCTTGCTTGGTGCAGGAAGGGGCCCTGCTGTTAAAAATTCCATACGAAATTCAAATTGCATGTACTTGTCATAAAGGTGCAGAAAAATTGGGCCTTGGCTGTTGGTGGTGCCTGAACACTGCAATCCCTCGCAGTTCTCTTGCTGGGTGCAGAAAGGGGCCGCGCTGTTCAAAATTCCATACAAAATTGAAATGGCATGTACTTGTCATACAGGTGCAGAAAAATTGTGCCTTGGGTGTTGGTGGTGCCTGAACACTGCAACCCCTTGTGGTTACTCTTGCTGGGCACAGGAACAGGCCCTGCTGTTAAAAATTTCATACAAAATTCAAATTGCATGTATTTGTTATACAGGTGCAGAATAATTGGGCATTGGGTGTAGTGATGGACGAACATCGGCCGGGGCGGTTCGCGAACGTTAGCTGTAAACTTTCTCAAATGTCCGCGAACCGCAAGTTCGCGGCGGGCCCCATTGACTTTAATGGGAGGCGAACTCTAAAAACCTTTAGGTCATATTTGCAACCACAAAAGACTTACTAGCTGTGCACAAATAGTCCCACCACATGGACAATGTCATAACAGAAGTATTGCAATTGGAAAAGTTGCCCTAAAAATTATTTATTTTTTTTACAGCTAAAAAATTAGCCAGAACTAACAGCAGCCGGTAAATATATGTCAATACATATAGGGTCCATTCACACATCTGTAAAATGGGTCCGCATCCATTCCACAATTTGGCAGAACGTTTACAGACCCATTGATTTTCAATTCAAGTCTGAAAAATTAGGCATTCACAGGATAAAGAAGTAAGTGTCAGCCGTTCCAGGCCCCAAAAATTAGCCCACATGGTTTACCTGACAGCTAAGAATGTTGTATTCTGTGGCTGAAGGTACATTAGGCATTCACAGGATAAATAAGTAAGTGTCGGCCATTCCAGGCCCCAAAAATTAGCCCACATGGGTGTACCTGACAGCTAAGAATGTTGTGTTCTGTGGCTGGAGGTACATTAGGCATTCACAGGATACAGAAGTAAGTGGCGGCCAGTATAGGCTCCAAAAATTAGCCCACATGGGTATACCTGACAGCTAAGAACGTTGTATTCTGTGCCTGAAGGTACATTATGCATTCACAGGATACAGAAGTAAGTGTCGGCCAGTATAGGCCCCAAAAATTAGCCCACATTGGTTTACCTGACAGCTGAGAACGTTATATTCTGTGGCTGAAGGTACATTAGGCATTTACAGGATACAGAAGTAAGTGTCGGCCATAAAAGGCCCCAAAAATTAGGCATATAATGGACATGAAATGCCTTTTATGCCGCTGTATTTGCCGAAGACAAGGACCATGAATTGTTGTGGGTGGATGGTGGTCTGGCGGATATTTGTGGCCTGTCATGTCATAAATTCCCCACCACTAACATTCGAGATCTCGGAGTAGGCAGCAACAGCAGGGACCAACCTCCTTGGGCTGATCTGTGTACTGTCGTCAGACTGCTAAGTGGTGGCTGTTGCTACCTCCTCTTCCTGATCCGATGCCAACAATGGCTGCGCATCGCAAATGTCTTGTGATGGATTGGAAAATAATTCCAGTGACTCAAGCGGAGGGTATATGGTGGTGGTGTCTTTGGGGGTGCACACAGCAGATAGTGAAGAGGGTGCACATAGAGAGGATGAGGAGGGTGCAGAAGAGGAACGCTGATTGAGCCACTCAACCAAGTCTGGTGGGGCGTCCTTTGACGTAATCGAATGCACCTTCTGAAACTTTACACTTTGGCTCCGGCCTACTGCTCCTGCCCTACCCCTATAATCCCTGCGTAAGGGCCTGCCTCTTCCTCTGCCTGTCATTTTTTAAACTACCCTGTGACAAAAGTCTGTAGAGAAGCGCAGTATATGTGGAACAAAGTATATAACACCCCGCTTCAATCTGTGGTATTGGGGGGCCACAGGTTTATCACACCAGTTCTACAAATAATTGGCCAGTAACTGTTGTCACTGTGTGTAGCACAGTTAACGCAGCAAAAGAGGCCACATTTTTGCAGGACTAAAATACACTCTTAGAAATGTATACTGTTAAATAACACCCCACTTCAATATGTGGTATTGGGGGGCCACTGGTCTATCACACCAGTTGTCCAAAAAATTGGCCAGTGAGTTTGGCACTGTGTGTAGCAGAGTAAATGTAGCAAAAGAGCCAATATTGTTGCAGGACACAAATAAACTTATAAAAGTATACTCAGATAACACCCCACTTCAATCTGTGGTATTGGGGGACCACAGGTTTATCACACCAGTTCTACAAATAATTGGCCAGTAACTGTTGTCACTGTGTGTAGCACAGTTAACGCAGCAAAAGAGGCCAGATTTTTTCTGGACTAAAATACACTCTTAGAAAAGTATACTGTTAAATAACACCCCACTTCAATAGCAGAGTTAATGCAGTAAAAGAGGCAATATTGTTGCAGGACACAAATACACTTATAAAAGTATACTCAGATAACACCCCACTTCAATCTGTGGTATTGGGGGGCCACAGGTTTATCACACCAGTTCTACAAATAATTGGCCAGTAACTGTTGTCACTGTGTGTAGCACAGTTAACGCAGCAAAAGAGGCCAGATTTTTTCTGGACTAAAATACACTTATACAAGTATACTCAGATAACATGTAAAAGGATGGTGAAAATCAAAAGAAACTGCGCAAAGGAATAAATAATAAATAATAGGGCTAATTAGCCACGTGAAAAACACAAGTGAAGTTTAAATTCTTTGAGGAATTTCTTCCCCAGTGTGAGCTGCAAACAAAAAGCTAAAGTGGTGTGACAAATTTAAAAGGATAAGTATATTGCGCTCAAAATGTTCCGTACATCAAAGTGCTTGTGCAAATATAAATAAATATATTAACGTGGATGTATGAGGTTAAAAAGTCTCTAAAATAGCTTATTATCAATAAAAAAGTCCATAAACAGCAAAGATGAATCAATATAAGTCCATGAAGCAGCGACAATAAATATGATAAAAGCAAAGACTTGATAGCAGTGTTAAAAGCCTCCACCTCCACACTTCCACCCAGGGTTCAAGCAAGGTACTTCTTACCAGAAGTATATGACCCCTTAATTATAGGGGGTCACATAGACATTTTGATCCAATATATATACGATCCTCAGCTCCAAATTCCCATAGTAAACCGAAGAGTATGATGGTCATGTGACCATAGGCAGTGATGAGGACATCCCCTGAAGGACCACAGGAAGTAAACAGAAGAGGAGGATGGTCATGTGACCGCAGGCAGTGATGAGGACATCCCCTGAAGGACCCCAGGAAGTAAACAAGATCCTGCTTTTGGTCTGAGAGCTTGCCCTAGGACTATGGGAATTTGGAGCGGAGGATCGTATATATATATTGGATCAAAATGTCTATGTGACCCCCTATAATCAAGGGGTCATATACTTCTGGTAAAAAGGACCTTGCTTGAACACTGGGTGGAAGTGTGGAGGTGGAGGCTTTTAACACTGCTATCAAGTCTTTGCTTTTATCACATTTAGGCTCCATGTACACGGGACGCTGGAAATGGCCGTTTAGGAGCAGTTGGGCGTTTTTTTCAGAAGCCCCTGAACCCATCTACATTTTATCTTATCTGTCCATGTACACCAGGTCGTTTAAAGTCATTTGCAGGCAGTTGCGTTCAGAGACTGTTTTTAGAACGCAATTATTTGCGTTCGAACGTGTGTTTCCCGGCGTTTCAAACGCACAAACGCGTCCGAACGCGTCTGAACGCGTCCTAACACGTCCGAACGCGATGACCCGCGTTTAGCGTTCGCGTTTTTCCATTTTAAAGGGGAATAATTTTTTTGACCTCTAGGAACGCTTCTAAACGCAAACGCCCGCAAACGCCGCTAAACGCGGGTACAAACGCGACCGAACGGACGTTTCAAACGTCCTAAAAATTCCAGCATTCAAAGGGACTTTTAACAACGTCCCGTGTACATGGAGCCGTTGCTGCTTCATGGACTTATATTGATTCATTGTTGCTGTTTATGGACTTTTTTATTGATAATAAGCTATTTTAGAGACTTTTTAACCTCATACATCCACGTTAATATATTTATTTATATTTGCACAAGCACTTTGATGTACGGCACATGTTGAGCGCAATATACTTATCCTTTTATACTCAGATAACACCCCACTTCAATATGTGGTATTGGGGGGCCACTGGTCTATCACATCAGTTGTACAAAAAATTGGCCAGTGAGTTTAGCACTGTGTGTAGCAGAGTAAACACAGCAAAAGAGGCAATATTGTGTCAGGACACAAATACACTTATAAAAGTATACTCAGATAACACCCCACTTCAATATGTGGTATTAGGGGGCCACTGGTCTATCACACCAGTTGTACAAACAATTGGCCAGTGATTTTTGGCACTGTGTGTAGCAGAGTAAACGCAGCAAAAGAGGCAATATTGTTGCAGGACACAAATACACTTATACAAGTATACTCAGATAACACCCCACTTCAATATGTGGTTTTCGGGGGCCACTGGTCTATCACACCAGTTGTACAAAAAATTGGCCAGTGAGTTTGGCACTGTGTGTAGCAGAGTAAACGCAGCAAAAGAGGCAATATTGTTGCAGGACACAAATACGCTTATAAAAGTATACTCAGATAACACCCCGCTTCAATATGTGGTATTGGGGGGCCACTGGTCTATCACACCAGTTATAATACTTTAAAAATGCTTTTGTCACTGTTTGTAGTATTGCTGCAGAAACGCGCAACACACCAGTCACAATGCTGCACAGTGCACAATACAAATCCACTATAATATGCTTTCTATATTACAAAGTATATTATAAGTGGATTACACCCCTATATAGTGCACTGCACACTTATAACAAATACCAGTCCTTAAAATGACTTTTGTGGACCTTAACGGAGCGATTTGTGTCACTGACTAATTTGTCCTGGTGCACACAGCAGACCTCTCCCTACACTGACAAAAGAGACTGTACATCTATTCTATACCAAATACCAGCCCTTAAAATGACTTTTGTGGACCTTAACAGAGCGATTTGTGTCACTGATGATCTGTCCCTGGTGCACACAGCAGACCTCTCCCTACACTGACAAAAGAGACAGTACACCTATACCAAATACCAGCCCTTAAAATTACTTTTGTGGACCTTAACAGAGGGATTTGTGTCACTGACTATATGTCCCTGGTGCACACAGCAGACCTTTCCCTACACTGACAAAAGAGACTGTAGACCTATACTAAATACCAGCCCTTAAAAGGACTTTTGTGGATCTTAACAGAGCGATTTGTGTCACTGATGATCTGTCCCTGGTGCACACAGCAGACCTCTCCCTACACTGACAAAAGGGACAGTACACCTATACCAAATACCAGCCCTTAAAATTACTTTTGTGGACCTTAACAGAGAGATTTGTGTCACTGACTATCTGTCCCTGGTGCACACAGCAGACCTCTCCCTACACTGACAAAAAGCAGAATGTGAAATGGCCGCCAGCTCAGGTTTATTTATAGGGTAGGGGGTATGTCTATGTGCTGCAATGTTTCAATCGGCTGTTCTATTCCACCTGATGGCTGTGTCATGGGTAAAAGTTCTCCCCAATGTAAACTAATATGGCCGCCACGAACAAAGCCATGTGTTTGCAAAATTGGCGGGCTGCGAACAAGCAAAGTTTGCCGCGAACCGACCGCCGGGCAAACCGTAAGGCCATCCCCAATTGGGTGTTGGTAGTGCCTGAACACCGCAACCCCTCGCGGTTAATCTTGCTGGGTGCTGGAATGGGCCTGGCTGTTCAAAATTCCATACAAAATTGAAATCGCATGTACTTGTCATGCAGGTGCAGAAAAATTGGGCCTTGGGTGTTGGTGGTGCCTAAATACCGCAACCCCTTGCGGACCCGGTTACTCTTGCTGGGCGTAGGAAGGGGCCCTGCTGTTCCAAATTTCATACACAATTTAAATCGTACATACTTGTCATACAGGTGCAGAAAAATTGGGCCTTGGGTGTTGCTGGTGCCTTAAACCAAAAACATTGTTGGAAGCTAGCATAATCAAGATTCAAGAATAGGATAAGCAGCATATGCAGTCTTCAAGGTATGCTAGACCCCTAGCAAATTCAACCAATTACATCAGCATCAGGGGTTTGATAGCTGCTGTTGATCCAGGACTGATTCATTTTGATAAATGTCAGCTGGTCAACCAAGTCTGTGGACAGGCGCACTCTTTTATCTGTCACAAAACCTCCAGCAGCAATGAATGTCCTTTCGGAAAGCACGCTGGAAGCAGAACAGGCCAGTAGCTCCATTGCGTATTGAGAAAGTTCTGGCCAGTGGTCCATCCTCAAGACCCAGTAACCCAGTGGATGCTCAGTTGGAAAGGTCTCCAAGTTTGCTCTTGCCCCTAGGTAATACTGCACCATAAAGAGTTGTTTAAAGGCATTGGTCAGCTGGCCGCCTTCTCCACCTCTCCTCCTTTGGCTGAATGATGCCTCAGAAACATGTCCAGAGAACGTTAACCTCTCAGTGTCAGTATGCTGCAGCTGTGACTGCTAGTTTCTTGTTCATCATTGTCACCCCCTCTCTCTAGGCTCACATTATTCCCTTCCTCAACCTGGGAACCAAAATCGGAGCATTTAAATTTCTGCGCATCCTCCAGCATCATGTAACTGACACTATGATCAAATAATTCTGCAGTGCAGTCATCGCAAAACTGCTAGGAAAAAAACTAGGCAACAACAGCTACACAATAAAATAAACAAACACACTGCACAACTGCTATAAAAAGAGCAAGACAACAGCTACACATGTCACAGTGGATTGGACTGGACTGGACTGGACTCTGAGTCAGTGGAGGATGACTTCTGTGTGCAGTATGGCACTCACTGAAACTACTGCAGTGCAGTCAGTGCAATACTGCTAGAAGAAAAGCAAGGCAAGTAGGCAGCAGCTACACATGTCACAGTGGATTGGACTGAAGTCAGTGGAGGACTATCTGCACTGCAGTATGGCACTCACTGCAACTACTGCAGTCAGTGCAATACTGCTAGAAGAAAAGCAAGGCAACAGCTACACATGTCCCAATGGATTGGACTGGAGTCAGTGGAGGACTCACTGCATTATGGCGCTCACTGCAAATACTGCAGTCAGTGCAATACTGCTAGAAGAAAAGCAAGGCAACAGCTACACAGTGGATTGGACTGTGTACTACCGCTGCAGTAGGGCACTCACTCACTGGAATAATTTTTAAATCACTACTGCACTACTGCCGTAGTGATTTAAAATTATTGCAGCAGTGAGTGGCGTTCTACTGCAGCAGTAGTCCACTGGCACTGACTCCAATCCACTGTCTATGTCTATTTTTTTTTCTATCACTCTTGCACTGACTGCAGCGCAAGAGTGATTAGAAAAAAATAGATAGACACAAGCTAGACAGTGGATTGGACAGACTCAGTGGACTGGTGGACAGACACTACTATAGACTAGCTACACTTTCAAATCAATACTCCCAGTTAAGTAGAACAATATTATAGTGCAGAAAGCATAACATTTCAGCATGTTCACCAGTTAAACCGCTTCTTTTCTTTTCATAAATTGCTGCCACTTCTCTTAAAACACGCTCACTTGGTACTGAGGAAGGAGGAGCAGAAAGGTATCTTCTAGCATGAGAAGCAAGTCTTTTGTAGCGTGCCTCATTTTCTTTCCACCAGGATCACTTCTTCTGTCAACTACTGGTTCCTTCAAATAGAGATGAAGTTCATCATCCATGCTTATTATTGCTGATTCTGATGAATCCTCTGCATGAGGCCCCAATAAAACGCTGAACATTGCATCTATTTGACCACAAAGAATTTTCTCTTCTGTCCGTTTATTTTTTGGGACATTTTTCTCCTGCATCCTGATCTTCCACATCAGAAACCTTCTCTTCTTGTCCTTAACTTTTCTTTTCGTCAGGAGGAACCTCCTGCACCTTCTGTTGAATATCTTCTGTCAGCCATTGCTTTGCCTTGGCCAATACATCATCAGAAGATAAAGGACGGTTCTTGTATCGAGGATCCAAAAGACATGTAAGCACAACAGTTTTATTCTCCTCATGCTTCTCAAACCTTTTGGCGAGGCTGTCCCTCATGGCCTGCCTACATGCTTTGATGCCACGTGTATTGGGTCCTTTATTCTGTTGAAGAAGCATCTTCAGGACTCTCACACATGGGATCACAGAGGAAACAGATGAGTCGTAATGATTCACCTCCAGTGTCACTTCCTCAATGGGTACGAGCGTCTCTATAATGTTGGCTACTATGTCCCACTGATCTGAAGTAGGGCAAGAATGTCCTCCAAGTTCATATTCACCAGAATATATAGTGAAAGCTCGCTTCTGCCCTAGCATCCTCCGTAACATGTGTAGCGTTGAGTTCCATTGTGTTGGAACAGCCTGTATCAGGTTGTTTTTGGGTAGGCCAAGGTCTTCCTGAATGCACCTCAGTCGCTGCTTGGCAAGAACAGAATGGTGGAAATGGCCTGCACACTTCTTCAGCATGGTAATAATGTCCAGCAAAGCTTTCTGGCGTGACAGACCATCATTTACCACCAGTTGGAGGGTGTGTGCCATGCAACTGAGGTCTGAAACTTCAGCAAGTCTCAGACCTTTAACCATGTTCGCTCCACTGTCTCGCAGCCCAAGCATCACTAGGTCTTTGCCGATTCCCCGTTCTTCTAGCATGCCTTTAAACTTTTCTTTAATGTACTCCCCAGTGTGGGATCCTTGCATCACTTTTGTATTCAACACCAAATGCCTTCTTGTCCATCCGCTGTCAATGTAATGGCATGTAAGACTCAGTGATTCTATTTGTCCTGACCAGCAGTCCGTCGTGAATGAGAGTGAGTTGCCAGCATTCTCTGGTTGCAGCATAGTCTTAACTTTGTCAATGACCTTTTGGTGAATCTTTTGCAGCATTTCAGTTTGATAAAACTTGTAACTCAGTGTGTACCTTGGCTCAACTATGGACATCAACCGCTTAAATCCAGAGTCAGACACTATTGTAAATGGCTGGTTATCAGTGACCATCATCTCAGTGATTGCTCTGTCCAGCAGTTGTGATCTTCCATCAGATTTTAGCCACCTGTTTTCTTTCTGAAACATAACTTTTATTGTTGCCGCTGGTATAGGGATGATTCGCCTTGTGATTCATTTGTTTTTTTCTGTGCTGCATTATACAATTCAAAATGATGAACTCTTAGATGGACCCAAAGATTAGACCTATTTTTGGTTTTTGTAGTTATTGATCCCATGCTCGCATTGTTTTTTCATGTGTTGCACAGTGCTACTGATTTTCCTGGCCATGGAGAAGAGAAATACTCCCAGACTACACTTTTAATGTTTCTATCTCCATCCATCTCCATTGAAACAAGAAAGAGTCAGACACTAATTTAGGCTTACACAAAATGGCTGGCTGGCTGGCACCCTGTTGAGGGTGGCTGTCTGGCTGGCGGGCTGGCAGGCACCGTGTGGTGGGTGGGTGGCTGGCTGGCACCCTGTGGTGGGTAGCTGGCTGGCTGCCTGGCACCCTGTGGTGGCTGGCTGGCACCCTGTGGTGGCTGGCACCCTATTGTGGGTGGCTGTTTGGGTGGCAGGCACTGTGTGGTGGGTGGCTGGCTGGCACCCTGTGGTGGGTGGCTGGCTGGCACCCTGTGGTGGGCGGGTGGCTGGCTTGCTGGCTGGCACCCTTTCATGGCTGACTGGCTGGCACCAAGTGGGTGGCTGGCTGTCATCAAGCTTTGGTGGCTGGCTTGCACCCTTTTGTGGCTGGCTGGCTGGCAGGCACCCTTTTGTGGCTGGCTGGCACCCTGTGTGGTGGCTGGCCTGGCACGTACAGGCCCAGGGCCTGTGGCTGGAGAGCTGGTACAGTCAGCAGGAGGACTCAGGCAGGGCCTGTGGCTGGCTGGCTGGTACACTACACTGTGGACTGTGTGGGACTGGGTTGCTGGCTGGCACCGGGCAACTGTTACAGAACAGAACAGATACAGAACGTGTGTCAGAGAGAGTGCTTTTTGATGGTCACTGTTATCAATTATCACAGAACAGAATATAGAACGTGTGTCAGACTGTTGTTCACTGCACTCACTAGATGTAGAAGAACTCTGTCCCGACTCTCCCGACCGACCACCTGTGCCACATGCAGACTCCAGTGTGGCAGCGTCAGGTAAAAGACACTGTAAGGAGGCAGAGGGAGGCGGCCTAAGAGCTGTCCAGTGCGCGGAGGCGCGTGGCGCAACATACGCGATGACGTCACGAATATCGGCAATATCGGTAAATCCAAAGGCCGATACAGATATAACAGATATATTGGGGAAAATGTATATCGGCCCCCGATATATCGGTGTTGCCGATAATCGGTCGATCTCTAGTACATACCCACAAAAAGCTGTCACCACCACCCAAAATGGATTGGGAGTGTGTCCAAAGGACAACTTATGAGGGTCCATAGGAACTGCAGCAATTTAAAGGACTATGAGAAAAAAGCAGATATCCTGATTCTGAGATTTGTTGAGAAGAGATATAAAAAGAAGGACCTAAAACCTCTAAAAACTAAGGTTTGTAATATGAACAGGAAGACACTTCTGAAAGATAAAATTAATAAAAAAGAGAATAAAATGGAATGGGCCTTCCTTACAGGTTTTACTAGGCAGTATAAACAAATAGAGAACATATTAAGAAAACACTGTTCTATTTTAAAATTGGATAAAATCCTGAGGAAAGCATTGCCAAACAACCCTTCATTTATTTATTAAAAAGCCCCTCCACTGCGCACACAATTGGTACATAACATACTGGACCCACCCAGATCTGTAACCATGTTCCCTGGTCTAAAAGGTTTTTTCAGATGCCAAAAATGCCTACCTTGCAAATCTAGTAGAAAACAAGCAAGAAAGAGGGAGACCTTTGTTGCTACAACAACGGGCAGAGAATATAGAATAAACGAGTTGATTACATGTACAAGCTTCTATGCAATTGAATGCCCTTGCAAATTGTAATATGTAGGATGCACCACCAGACCCCTTTTTGTAAGAATTAGAGAGCATATTAAAAAGGGGTTCATGAAACATAGTCTTTCAAGGCATTTTAGGGAGGCACACGGAAGAGATCTATCTGGCTTGGTCTTCTATGGAATATATTCCATCAAGGGACATTGGAGGGGTGATAATAATAAGAAAAAAATTTCACAAAATGAAACAAAATGTTTTTTTTTTAACCTAATTCTCTTCAACCCAGAGGTCTTATCATTGACATAGACCTCAACTGTTTCATCTCCAACTGAATCAGCATGCCCCCCAATTTTGTCCCTATAGGTATAAATCTAAATCCATGAATATAGTTATTAAAATACACTTTTTAGGAGGCGGAAATACTCTAACCAAGGCCCAGAGAGTTATTTTAAATACTCATGACCTTTAAATGTATCTTTATATATTTGTTTTGTAATCACATAACAGATCATCCCTCCTGGTAATTAACCACAATACATATTTCTACCACTAGGGGTTTTTAACCACTTTTAACACACACATATGTATATATATATATATATATATATATTATATATATATATATATATATATATATATATATATACATATAGATATATATATATATATCTATATCTATATATATATATATATATATATATATTTTTATTTTTTTTTATTTTTTTTTTACATATATTTTTTATATATTAAATTGGAGATTTTGAAATACTATCATTTATTAGAGGTTTTAATAGTTACGAAGATCAGTATGGGTCTTTGGACTCACAGTAGGATTATAAAAGCATATGTATTTTTTGGGATATGCTTATTTTAAATGTAAGCCTAGGATTTAAGTATAGATATCTTTGTTTGTATCACCAGCAACCTGGGCAACGGTTCCAGCCAATTTATTTGCCCACATTGATTTTCAAGCAAACCGTTTATATAGTTTATATATTTTAAATTTTTATTGGATTCCGTCACAATTAATAGCAATGGGATGTATAAGGGCGATCTAATTGGATATTCTAATATGGCCACGGGGGGTCACATGGGCAGGTTGCTTGGTTACCTGATACAATAAAAACCAAAAGGAGCAGCAATATGGCGCTGTTCCAGATGACGTCGGAGTGACAAAACGTGTAGGATGGAGCTAAACGTCATTGCGTCACTTTCAGTTTTCGTACGTGGAATGCAGGCACATTCCTGGACTTCATGGCTGTACTAGATCAGCATTGATAGTCGTTTACCTACATGTAAGTGCTTTTATGTAATAAAATTACAAGTTTAAAGATACTGCACCATGGGAATTCTATTTTGTTATACATGAGGAACTACCATCCTTAGGAGCAGCTCGTGTGACTGGCACCTACACTAGAGCTGGTTACCCCTAATAGGGGCTTGGAATCTGGTGAGTGTAACCCCATTAGGGGCAGCACGAGTGAGAGCACTGAATACCGCACATCAGGGGTGTGTTCCCGGACTTGGAAGTACATTGAAAATATTGCTCATTGTGTGTCATTTTTTAAAGGAACAGTAGTATTTTGATAACAGACTCCAACTGAAATATTACGCTAAGGCTTACAACTGTTCACATTGTATGGATAGAGGCACCCCCTCACCATGGGTTCCTTGCTGCTAAAACTTCACTGTGTATTGGCACTGGCACCTTTTTGCAAATTGAACTATCTGTATGGAATAAGAGATACAGTAGCACTAAGTCACTTTTGGTTTGATAAAATTAGTATGTATATATTTTAATTATTTGTATATATTTATTTTTATTTAAATGAAGTACGGTACATGTCACTTGCACATAAGCCAGCACAAATTACACATACCATCTATTTTTAGTTTATTGACCAATAGCACATACCATGATTGTATGGGTTGGATGTCAAAACATTCCCATACCCTTTTTATATTTTACACCAAATTATTTATCACTAAAAGTTACATACCTCAATAAGGCAGCGCCACCACTCACTTGCACACTAGCACTTTCTAACAACTTGAATATACTTCAAAGATAAAAATCTGGATGTACTTCCCCCAAAGCTGGGGCTTGGACTTGTTGCATAAGGTTTGGGGATAAACATAAAGTCCCAAACTGCTTCCTCACACCAGGAAACTCTTTTTGCCTCAATTTCTTGGATGATCTCCCTGGGACCATAGGGGTAATCGTACCCATACTTCATGGCTACCTTCCGCTACACAAGCATTTTAAACCGAGAAAGCCTAGGTAACTTCTGCCTGTCCCCTCTGCAGGTGGAGAATATGAGGTCTCTGCTTTCTTGATCAACAGGGTGAAGGCTTCGTTTTGAGCTCGAGTCTGAGCATAGTTGCGAGGAGGAGTTAAAACAGGAACTCTGCTTGTGTAGGCCTCACAGAATCCTAACATCTTGGCACACCATGAGGATGGCATCTTGCTCACCGTTCTTATTACACAGGTCAGAGCAAGGAGAATCCTCTCTCTCTTCAGCCTCACAGTCCCCGGCCCTTCTCACCTGAGGAACTTGCAGACTCTGGCCTCTGGATCTTCTGGGTTCCCTCTGCCCCTTTAAAAGCTGAACCCCGACTTGCTGTGGCTGTAGCCGATACATGCTGCTGCCAATATCCAGCCCTGACCAGCTGGGTGCTCTGTACCTCTGAGATGTGTGTCTCCCTGGTTTGACAGACAGCAGGGTGTGTGTAGACCACTGGTCCTAACCAGACTCCCAAATCAGTCAGCGTTCGGCTCTGCAAGTCAGTCCTCACTCCAGACTCTCCGCCAACACATGTAACAGCCCCGGCTTGCTCCGGTGTTCGCCATCTTGCTCCTCCTCACAAGGGATGATCGAACGGTTCGGGACGAACAGGACCCGAACATTGGCTGTTCGAAATTTGGCCGAATTCCGAACTTTTTGCGGTAAAAGTTCGGAATTCGGCCACCAGAACCGCCCAAAATGCAATGGGACAGGAAGTGGGCTTTAAAAGCCTGTGATTGGCCCAGAAACATCAGTAAAAGCCAATTGGAGTGACTAGGGGGTCCAGAGACCAATCAGGAGTGAATACGCCCCCCATACGCCCCCCCAGTATATAACATAGCCCCGCCCAATCTCTAGCACTGTAATAGAGAGGCTGTGCAATAGAGTGGAAGCATTTCTGTTACTCCTGCTGCTCCAGTGTAATTTTGCAATTATTTGTGTGAGGAAAGGGATATGCAGTGTAGTTAGGGTACTATATACCACTATAGTTAGATTCAATAATCGAGTTTTTGTAGGGAAAGTATTAGTGTCAGGGTGACCGTAGTGTAGTTTAGGGTGAACTGACTCTGCTATGCCAGGGTGACCAAACTCTTCCATGTCAGGGTGACCGTAATGTAGATATATATATATATATATATATATATATATGGAATCAAAAAACACCATTTTGAAGCCCTAAAACCCAATAAATGCCCCTAAAAAAATGCCTAGGGTTCTGGGTCATGCCCCAGGGACTATTTTTCACACAAAAAAAAGTTCTTAAAAATTGTTGTTTTTGATAGAGATATATATATAAATATATGTGTGTATATATATATATATATATATATATGGAATCAAAAAACACCATTTGAAGCCATAAAACCCAATAAATGCCCATAAAAAGTGCCTAGGGTTCTGGGTCATGCCCCAGGGACTATTTTTCACACAAAGAGCCAATTATTGAAAAAATTATTGAAAAAAAAATGAGATTTCTTTGGATTTAGTGTCTGGGGGTCTAAAAAGGGTACCTGTGAAGTTTCAGCTCTGTAGCATCTGTAGATCATTTTTCTTAGAATTTCAGTAGCGCAGGGATAGGGTTACGCTCCTTTCACACCTGGGCGTTTTTGTTTCAAGCGTTTATTGGGCGTTTTTTGGGCGTCTTTGGAGGCAGGCATGACATCTGAACTTCTGTATAGGGGTATATATACACACACACACACACATATATATATATATATATATATACATATAGGTGTGAAAGGAGGGTAACCCCATCCCTGTGCTACTGAAAAATGATCTTTTTTTTTTGGTTCTGGACATGCTACAGAGCTGAAACTTCACAAGTACACTTTTTAGACCTCCCCCCCCGACACTAAATCCAAAGAAATCTCTCTCTTTTTTTCAATAATTGGCTCTCTATCAAAAACGACAATTTTTAAGAACTTTTTTTTGTGTGATTAATAGTCCCTGGACATTACCCAGAACCATAGGCACTTTTTAGGGGCATTTATTGGGTTTTAGGGCTTCAAAATTGTGTTTTTTGATTCCATATATATATATATATATATATAAATATATATATATATATATATATACACACATATATATATATATATATATATATATATATACCCCTATACAGAAGTTCAGATGTCATGCCTGCCTCCAAAGACGCCCAAAAAACGCCCAATAAATGCCTGAAACAAAAACGCCCAGGTGTGAAATGAGCGTAACCCCATCCCTGCGCTACTGATATTCTAAGAAAAATGATCTTTTTTTTCTGGTTCTGGACATGCTACAGAGCTGAAACTTCACAGGTACACTTTTTAGACCACCCCCCCCCCCCTGGATTAATAGTCCCTGGGGCATGACCCAGAACCCTAGGCACTTTTTAGGGGCATTTATTGTGTTTTAGGGCTTCAAAATTGTGTTTTTTGATTCCAGAAGATTGATTTCAATGGGGGTTCTGGAATCCGAACCGAACTTTCGGGAAGTTCGGGTGTTCTGGTCGAACCGAACTTTTCAAAAGTTCGATCATCCCTACGAGTCCTCACACGTGTCTCTCTCTCACAGCTACACATGGCAGGGAAAGTGACGACACAGTTCCTCCCTGCTCCCCGGATTGGCGGACAGCGAGCGTTTACTCCGCCTGCATCCCCAAGTTAGCTGACTCTTTGGCGGTGGTTCCTCCTGCTGGGCAGACCCTCCCAGCGCGTCTCTTCCTGCGCTGCACATTAAGGCCTTCATTTCTGCTACTTGAACACTGCTTGCTGTCAACAAACTCCACTACAAAGCAAACAGTATCCATTCTAGCAAACATACAGACAGCAGCTTCACCTGCCCTTACACAAATCTCAGCCACACTCCTTTTCCAGTGTGCTGATTGAATTCCATCACTGCTACTGTATGAGAATGTCCCGTTACTAATGGCTGTGTAGCAGACATTTTCCTCTGTAGCATATACATTGGTGCAACCCCTGGCACTAAGATTCTCACGCCCTGGATTAACTCTTTCTTGGCCATCAGTTACTTCAGCATCAGTAAGCTGTGCTTTAATACATTTTCTGTTATTTGCAGACTGTGCTGGAATGCATATAGTAACATGCTTTCTGGCGGCACTCGGCACTCCTGCCATCACTTGAAAAAGCACATGCACTGACAATTGAAGAGCAGACATTCCCCTCCATGACACAAAACTGTTGCTCTTTGATTGCGGTCCTGCAATCCATTCAGCAAAACATGACAATTTCTTGGGCACTGTGTTCGGATGTTGCCGGTAGCAACCACTGCGACAATTCAGGGGCTAAATCCTGGACGAGCCCCCAAATGTAGCACATCCCTCGTAGGAACTGCTGAGTAATCTTGAGTCTCCCTCTGATTATCCTGTTGCCAGATACTGGGTATGTTCATATGCTGCCTGGTGCACACACACTTTCACTTGTTTTCTTCAATGATCAGTCTAGGGGATTTGTTTTGTTGTTTTATTTGGAGAACTTGGATAGGAGAAGGGATTAGTGGCATACTCCAAATTAAAATATGTACAGGTGAGGACAACTCTCACTTGGCACTGAACGGAACTGAATAGCAGATCTTCTGCTGAACTATATAGCACTTGCATGGGAAGAATTAGTATTTTGCTTTTGTTAGCAGCAGACTCATTGAACTGTATGTTGAAATGTATCTTCAGGACACTAGCTAGTGTCCCCTTTAGCTTACACCCAGCCTGCTGACTTTCTGGCACCCAGAGAAGGATTTCAACAGCAACATTCTCTAGGATCCCTGTTGGAAATCTGTACTCACAAGGCCCTTGTCCGCATGCCACCTTCTTCCGTAGTACTAGACGAGGTCCATGGAAATCCTCCCTCACTCAGCCCTCAAAAGAGTCCCTGGGTTTTAGCATCACTGACTATGGTCCTCAGGTCCACCACCTGAGAAAGCATGACAGCCTGTGCTGGGGAGAGGCAGCAGCCCCCTCCCCACCTGGACTCCGCACTCCAGCCAAATACAAGGAGCCACATGTGCAGCTCAAATATAAGTAGTGTCACCCAGCATGCATTGGGAACCCTCCAGTGCCTATTGGCCAGGGCTGTACAGATATCCCCTGCTCTCATCTGCATGGTTTCCTCCCACAGTCCAATAAACTGCACTACTATGGGATCAGTGTGAAACATCAAGCCAGGATAAGCAGCATCAGAGCACACTAGGCAGGACCTATCTCTGTTAAGCAGACAGCTCCCAGATTTACCTAGCTGTCTCCCTGTTACGCAGAGAAACCATAAACTATATACACCTACCTAGGAGGGTGCTACATCTATATACTTGCAACTTTAATGATATATTTGTTTTTCTGTAAATTTATGTACAGTAATTTGTCATCTGATCTACGTATGCATTCTTGAAAAAGTGGACCTTGTTCCAACAAATGCACTGAAAGAATACCTGCATATGCAGGATTTCTTTGTAATGTATATAAAATGTGGTAATGGATCATGTATGTTTCTGAAGCTGATTATCTTGCGAGTTCTATTTTAATAAGAACACAATGTACCGGTAAACACTATTTTTTTTTGTTTTAAATTTGATGTTTATTTGCAAAGCACAAACACAACCCCTTCTTAATTTTTTGATTGTTATTCAGTGTAGGGATATTTTTTGAAAGGCATTGAATCACATTGACCACTCTCTCCCTCTCTTAATACATCCCTAGTGCTAGTAAAGTCTGAGAGCTAATGGGCATGGGCCTACTATGGGTTACAAAATCATTTAGGTTTCCGTTTACATAGCCTGCAGCTGCGGCTCACATGATGGGGTCTCGTGCATCCTTGTTCACCTGATTACCTATTCAGGTACGAATCAGGTCCGAATTTTCACCTAAATTTTCACCTGAATCGGACCATAAGATGCACAGGACCCTTCTTCAATCCAGACTGCGGCTCTCCCGGAGCTGTGTGAACCAGCTCCATTGAGAGCCGGTCACACTCTCCTGTCATGCGAATTGGATGCGGGGAAACCCACATCCAATTTGCAAATGTGTGAACCTGGCCTAAATGTATTTGTTCTTGAAGCATAAAAATAACAAATGAGAACACAGCAGTTATATTTGTGTAGCCCTGCTCCCAGGGGAATGGCTTAATGCAGGTATATCCTCTTCACTTCGATTGCCCTGGGCAACCCAACTGACACTATTGGTTCTTTCATGTTAAATGATCAAGCCCACTAGAGATTGCAATAAAGAATCAAATTTACTGCTTTTTGATATGAAGTTGAAGAATGTACAAACAAAGTCGGTGATAATACAAGAACTTCAATAGCAATATGAATCCTAAATCCCCAACCAATAACTTAAGTAGGGTTCAGCACTCAGCATCAAGAATACAATTCACACATATATATGTATACGTATACATATGTATGCTAGAGGATTAGTACTCTGTAATACTGTAAACACACCGGGTTCTGAAGTAAATAGAGAGTGACCACAAATTAAGGTTGACCGTACTTAGAGAATAATAGTAACATTAATAACGCTGTAGCATAAACAATATAGCAATACTAACTAAGATATCACAGTGCACTCTGTATACTAACGGGGGCCCCCTTTACACTAGATTGCAAGAGTCTCCTGGAGAGTGAGGCCTCACTAGTCTTCACCGGCAAGAAATCCTCAATCAATCCAAGGAAAGTATTTGTAATCCAAGTAAAGGTGATTGATAAACTGTATTACCCAAGGTAGTTAGTAATTGTAATCCACAAAGGTGAATGTGAGAATAGATCCTGATGCTTCCCAATAGACAAACAGCCTAGTACTGCAAAGAGGGCTTAAGGCCTTGTTCACCCACCACGCACTATATGTAACTGCAGTGTCCAGTGGCAATTTTGGAACTCAGTATGGCCTTCTACTTAACAGTTAGGCAGTCCTGCCCTGGCTCAGTCTAGGTTTAAGATAGATGCAGATGCTGGATGTCTCTCACCAAATTCCAGGAACTCCGCTCTGCGCTGCAACCAGGCCCCGCTCTGCTCAGCGACTCCCACGGCCTGTCAAGGCGTCCTTCCCCTCGGTCACGCTACCGAGATTCTTCCGCACACACCGCTCAGCTCTGGTGTCCACTACTAGGCCCCTGGCCTACTCCTCTGCGATCCGCAGCAGCTCTTCCCCTTCTTCACCGCACGCCGTCCTCGAGGCAAGAGAGCGAAAGTTGATCCCGCCCCCCTTTTTAAAGACACTCCCAGCAGGCTCCGCGAGTCACATTGCTCCCTGGGAGAAGAGTCCTTTTGCATAAGCAGTCTATGGTCCTGGCTCCTCCCGGAATGATATCTCCCATAATTCAAAGGCCACTGTCTTTGCAGAACTTTAATAACAGAACAACAGTCTGAACAACACTAGCCGTGCGACCAAGCTACATTTGTCATAAAGGGGCACTTTCATATAGCTGTGGTTCCAGATGGAAAGCACAGTATATACCTATACAGTAAATAGTCATTTTTTATTGTGCCTGCTCCCATGTTTTATTGTTTTGGTTGAGGAAACAATGCTTGATAGTAGCCACCAAGAGTTTGCTAACTGTTTCTACTTTGCTGATTTGGCACCTGCATTTCATTGCAAGTATAGAACAGAGTGAGTATCAAAAGGATGCAAAATCTTATTTATATTTTGTTTTCCCAGTATCCATACAATCAAATCCAGCAAAGATTTTGAAAAGGCATAGCTTACTGTTTATGATAATGGGTCTGGTATTTTAGGTGCTTCCTGAGGGGGTATAGACCTTAGGGATACTCCCAGGATTATGAATTCACTCCTATGGAAAGTTCAGCCTTCAGCTCTGAACATTACATATAGTTTGGTTACAGACAACTAGGTCTCATTTGCCCACGACAGGGAATTTGATTCTGCCTTTCATTTTCCACGCTGTACTGCAATGATCAAATGTATTTAACCACTTAAGCCCCAGAAGATTTTACCCCCTTCCTGACCAGGGTTTTTTTTGCGATTTTTTACTGCGTGACTTTAACGGACAATTGCGTGGTCGTACGACACTGTACCTAAACGAATTTCACATCCTTTTTTTCCCACAAACAGATCTTTCTTTTGGTGGTATTTGATCACCTGTGCGATTTTTTGATCATGCGCTATAAACAAAAAAAGAGCGTAAATTTTGCAAAAATAAAATTCCCCCCAAAAAAATGTAAAAATCAAAATTTTTTAACATTTTCAGCCAATTTGTTTTATGCTACCTATGTTTGGTAAAAAAATTGCAAAAAGCGTATTTTGATTGGTTTGCGCAAAAGTTATCGCGTTTACTAACAAAGGTAATGATTTTTGTCATTTTTGGTGTTTTTTTTTTAACGAGTAATGGCGGCGATCTGCGATTTTTTTTGCGGTACTGCGACATTGCGGCGGACAGATCGCACCCTTGACTGACATTTTTGACACTTTTGGGGGTACCAGTGACATTACTGCAGTAATCAGTGCTATACATATGCACTGTTACTGTAAAAATGACACTGGCAGGGAAGGGGTTAACTGTATTGGACAGGGAGGGGTTAAGTGTGTCCTAGGGGCGTGTTTCTAACTGTAGTGGGACAGGTCTCCTATTGTAAAAACAGAGATCAATGGTTCTACATAGTAGAACCGTCTGATCTCCATTTTTACACAGGGGAGAATGACAGGCGGCTTGTTTACATAAGCCGCCCGCCTTTCTCCTGCTCTACCGACGATCGTAGTGTGACCGGCGGACATCGGGTCCGCCGGTCACACGCCCGGACTCCTCTGTGAACGAGCCGAGGCGGGCGCGCGCCTCAACGGGCGCGCGCTCGCCCGCTATTGGCTCAAAACCCGGTGACAGGCTAGCGACGTAGATCTACGTCACTCTGCCTGGCCGGGGCTGACTGCCGCAGTAAATATACTGTGCGCCGTCGGCAAGCGGTTAATTGCTGGTTAAATAAAATAAATTATATACATAACACATACTGCTTGTAAATACATTATTTCAATTTTTTTCAATATGAAAGAAAAAAAGGCTGCTTATAAGCAAAATAAATCGTTTTTAAACTTTTTGATAAATAACACCCAGTGTTTGAAAGTAAGGATGATCGAACTTTTGAAAAGTTTGGTTCGGCCAGAACATCCGAACTTCCCGAAAGTTCGGCCCGGATTTCAGAACCCCATTGAAATCAATGGGACCCGAACTTCGGTAATCAAAAAACACCATTTTTAAGCCCTAAAACCCAATAAATGCCCCTAAAAAGTGCCTAGGGTTCTGAGTCATGCCCCATTAATTATTAATCACACAAAAAAAGTTCTTAAAAATTGTCATTTTTGATAAAAAAGCCAATTATTGAAAAAAAAAAAAAAAAAAGAGAGAGATTTTTTGATTTTTACTTTGGATTTAGTATCTGGGGGGTCTAAAAGGTGTGCATGTGAAGTTTCAGCTCTGTAGCATGTCCAGAACCATGAAAAAAAGAGAAAGATAATTTTTCAGTAGAACAGGGATGTGGGTCGGGACCCTCCTTTAACTTTAACACCTATAGCAGGGGTGTCAAACTGGTGGCCCTCCAGCTGCCATGGAACTACAAGTCCCATCATGCCTCTGCCTGTGAGAGTTATGCTTGGAACTGTCAGCCTTGCAGTGCCTCATGGGACTTGAAGTTCCGCAACAGCTGGAGGGCCGCCAGAACTTGTGCACAGTACCACTATACACAAGTTCAGATGTTTTTCCTGACTGCAAAGAACCCAAAAAAATGCCTTCTATTAAACCGGCAAGGTGTTACAGCAGCGAAGCCAACCCCCTGAGCTGAAAGTTTTCTAATACAAACAATCTCTTTTTTTATGGTTCTGGACATGCTACAGAGCTGAAACTTCACATGTACACTTGTTAGACCCACCAGATACTGAATCCAAAGTAAAAATCAAAAAAATCTCTCTTTTTTTTAATTTTTTTCAATAATTGGCTTTTTATATCAAAAATGACAATTTTTAAGAACTTTTTTTGTGTGATTTTGTATCTGGGGGGTCTAAAAGGTGTACCTGTGAAGTTTCAGCTATGTAGCATGTCCAGAACCAGAAAAAAAAAGGATTGTATGTATTAGAGAACTTTCAGCTCAGGGGGTTAGCTTCTCTACTCGGTTTTCACACCTTTCCGGTTTCAAAGCAGGCATTTTTTTGGGTTCTTTGCAGTCAGGAAAAACATCTGAACTTGTGTATAGTGGTACTGTGCACAAGTTCAGATGTTTTGCTTGCCTCCAAAACCCCCCAAAAAATGCCAGCAAAAACACACCTGGGCATTTTTTTTTTTTGACACTAGCGTTTTTTTGGCCTTTTTTTGGGTTCTTTTGAGGCAGGCAAAACATCTGAACTTGTGTATAGTGGTATATATACACACATACATATATTTATATACACACCTAGACATATATAGGTGTGATAGTAGCAGAAATATATTACTGTAAATGATTTCATTAGCGCAAGCATTTATTTCTGCTACTATCACACCTATATATGTCTAGGGGTATATATTCAGACATATATGTGTATATATACCCCCTATACACATGTTCAGATGTCATGTCTGACATCAAACATGTCCTCAAAAAAGCACTGGCAGTGGCAGCCCCTGCAGCATAAAAAATGCTTGGCTGGTGAGAAGCCATATGGGTGTGCCGAAGCAATTCAGAGAAATGATCATTTCTCTATAGCGGTCACCCTGCTATGGAAGGGTTTTGTCACCCTTCCATAGCAGTCACTGCCAGTTAACCCTACACTACACTACGGTCCCCTTACACTTAACACTTTCCCTACAGAAACTAAATTTTTAAAGCTAACTTCAAAAAAGTGTAAAGGAGCACTCTAACTACACTAGATTTCCCTTTCCTCACACTAAAAATAGCTAAATGACACTTTTAAAGTAAAATTAACAGAACTGCTTCCACTCTCTTCCATGTCCAGTATAACAATGCTAGGAATATGGCGGGGGCGATCTTATATACTGGGGGGCGTATTCACTAATGATTGGTCTAGGGACCCCCTAGTCACTCCAATCACATTCCTAGCATTCTCCTGCCCCCTCAATTGGCTTTTGCTAATGGCTCTGGTCCAATCATGGGCCTTTAAAGCCCATTTCCTGAAGCATTGCATTTTGGGCGGTTCTGGTTGCCGAATTCCGAACTTTTTGGGCAAAAAGTTCTAAATTCGGCCGAACCTCGAACACCCAATGTTCGGGCCGAACCGATGGTCGACCCGAACCATTCGATCATCCCTATTTGAAAGTATTAAACATGACATTTTCTTGCATCTGGCTTTATTTTTTAAGCACAGTAATTGTAACAGTTGTTTTGCGTCATGTAAAAATTAAGGCCTCATGCACACGGGGCGTTAGAAAAAACGTGCTGCAAAGCTAGTTCTGATGCCGGGAAAAAGCAGCTGTAAAAACGTGCTTTCAGTAGCTTTTTCCATTTGCGTTATTGCACGTTTGGCAATGTCGCTTTTAGCAGCGTTTTTTCTGCCTCCATTCAAAATCAATGGTTCACTATGGGAGCCTATTTATTTGAATGGAGGGCGCACCGCAAGTCGGATCAGGATGATCCGACTTGCGGCGCGACTTGCGCTGTGAGAATCATGAGGGGGAACTCCACGCCAAAATGGGAAAAAATGGCGTGGGGGTCCCCCCAGGTTCCAAACCAGGCCGTTCGGGCCCTTAATAGTTAAAAATCATAAGAACAATATTTTTTTTATTCATATTAATATGAACTAAACCCTGTAGTTGTCATTACTGCAAAAATCCACAAGATGGCATATGTAGCTAAGCTGTGCATGATACCGATAGTCAAATCAAACAGGTGCTTCCATTATATTCTAAAACTAGACAGTATTCTTGTAACTTTTCTTTAAGAATTTCCCCACTCAGATTTACTTCAAATCAGAGAGCTGACATGTAGCAATTTTCAAGCTGCTGGAAAGTCGAATCCTCCTTCCCCTGCTTTCTATGTTAAGAAAGTCAGGATACAGATTGCAGAAGTCATGTGCTGTTTCCCAGCTGTGACAAGTTGATTATATGACAAAGATGAATGAAGGAGCCTAAAGTAATATTAAAGTCAAAGTTTTTTTTATTAACAAACAATATTATTTACTTACCTGCTCCGTACAACAATATTGCACAAAGTTGTCCTCTTTGGTGGTTACTTGCTGACGCTCTTCGCTACTCCTTCCTGCTGAGTGCCCTCATAGAAAGCTGTGTGTTTGGGGGGTACCCATGCAAGCTGTGTGCGTCCATAGACACATACAGCATAGCTCCACCATTTCCCCTGCCCCCCGCCTTACAGGATTTGACTGTGAATTTACTGTAGTTGGAGAGGAGAGCGGGAATAGCAGCGGGGACAGTAAAAACAACTCCTAGACTTTAGAACCTCTTTAACCTCCCTGGCGGTATGATTATGTCAGGAATTACATACCAAAAGCGGTACAATTGTTTTCATGGAAATTTGGCGTTATGTATTATAGGCCTACAATTCTTAGTAATTACTGACTTAAACCTGACCAAAACAAGAGTCTAGTAGACATCCCAGATGTGATAAATTTGAAACACAAACACGTGAATTATAATCGAATCAATAATATTATATAATATATAACGCATGAATTATAATTGAATCAATAATATAATTTTATATATATATATATGTGTGTGTGCATATATATATATATATATATATATATACACACACATATATATATATGCATATATATATATGCATATATATATATATATATATATATACACCGGTATATATATATATATATATATATATATATATATATGCGCATATATATATATATATATATATATATATATATATATATGCACACACACACACACATATATATATATATATATATATATATATATATGCATATATGCATATATATATGCATATATATATATATATACATATGCATATATATATATATATATATATATATATAAAATATAAAATGTGTTTTGTGCAACGTTTTTTTTTTTTTTAATTTCCCTCCCTAGTTCCGCTCCCATGCAGCATTGCTGCTGCAGGGAACGGAACTAGGAAGTGATCACACCGACGGAGGGACGGAGGAGCGGCGGGACTCTCGGCTGGCGGTCACAGCAATGAGAGATCATCGCTGGATCGCCAGGAGAAGGTAAGAGAACACCGCTGCGCTCTCTGCAATCCACCCCGAGCGTGACTCGGGGTTACTGCTCCTAATATCAAAAATCAACCCCGAGTCACACTCGGGATTACCGCCAAGGAGGTTAAGACCCACAGAAAGATTGAGGTTCCAGCTGCTAGGAAATCCAGGCTCCCATCCACCTCAGAATGTGATGTAGGACTTTTCTGGGTTTCAAAGTACAAACATCAGCACCACTCACATCATTGGGAGATTTATTAAAATCGGTCAACATAATTTAGCTGTTACAGTATATATAGAAAACCTTGATATGTTTCACAGCAAAGTATTTACTCATAAAGTTATTATGAGTAATTCGTAAAAGTGAAACTTTCAGGGCCTCAGACCTCCTATAACTCTCTCTCTTCCCTGCAGCTTGTCTAGTGTCCTAGGAGGTTGGACTTTTTTTTCAGCTGTCCTGGAAAAAAGTCTCCTATATACTTTTTTCTTCAAAGATCTTTTTATTTTGACTTTATTGACTTTAACCTATATTCTTGATACACCACTGATACTTTTTTTTTCTCAGTGACTTCACTCAAAGTTCTACACCATTGCTTGAGCTGGTTTCCACATAGCAGCTGTTCGGGTCAGTGTGTATCATCAAAACTGCTTTGAAGGCAATACCTGAACGGAACTAGCCTGGAATGTGCCCTTCAGTCATTGGTCATCTGTATTGTGGCACTTTCCGGACTTAAATGTACTGTGTTAGTCAGCCACAGAGCGTTTTGCGGGTCTAGAGCCACAGCACAGCCTCTGGTACTCACAGAGTGTGTAAGGTTGGTGGTGCTGAAGAACCAGGAACTACCTCACAATTGTTAATGGATAAAGCTGAAGGAACTATGCCCTGATCACACCTGATAGGTGGAGTGTTACATGCACAAGATTTAGCCTAGAAGAAGCACTGCCCCACTGCTGCTCCTGCTCTTGAAAAACACCATGTGATTCATCTGGTCTTGTTCCACTGTCTGTCTACAGTGACTTGGTCACTTCCAGCCACCTATGACCTTCATTAACATCAGCTGATAGGGTTTGTGAGTACTCGAGGCCTTGTCCCCACCTTTTCAAAAGAACTAACACCTGTAATATGGAATCTGGGTCTCCTATTATTTTTAGCCTCTTAAGAAGCCTTTTTAGCCTTGTTGGGCAAAGCAGGGGCCTCCCCCATATCTGCAAGGATCTCTGTGTCCGCTTTGTACTTTTTGTCTGTTTATGCCCTCTTTTCTGGGGGTTCTTGGAGGTGGGAGGAGGGGCTCTGTATTGGGGGGAAACAGAGGGGCTTCTATGAGAAAACTTCTCACTGGGATGCAAATGGAGAGATTGGTAAGGTTCAGGCAGATGGCAGGAAAGACAGTAGTCCGGTCAATCCAGTTCGGCAAACAGACAAGAAAGCAAGGCCGGGGGTTAAATACCTTCCTTATCAGGAAACACACCGAATGTCGATAATGTGGGCTGATGCTTAGATACCCTGGGCATTCTGGAAATCCTGGAGGTCCTGGAAACCCGAGAAATATGGTGATTGTATTCAATATTGTAACATTTGTAATTGTAACAACGGCTGGTGTTTGGATCACAGCCT
Organism: Pelophylax lessonae; assembly: GCF_965119305.1. Lineage (NCBI taxonomy): Eukaryota > Metazoa > Chordata > Amphibia > Anura > Ranidae > Pelophylax > Pelophylax lessonae. The sequence continues at coordinate 301,106,116 of NC_138770.1, forward strand.
CAACACAGGGGGTCAGTCTAACAGGTGAATTGACTCCCTTCTTAATCTAATAACTCAGTAGTAGTTTGTAAGTAATCTGAGCCTTTCCATCCACTTTGGCCATAAAATTCAAAGCGACGGATCTTCTACATCCTCTGCTCAGCCTTTCGCATGAAGGTGCACCCCCACTTCTTTAGGTGTGGGGCTTTTTGTCCATTAAGCTAGATCCTGGGGCAGTGTACCTTATCAGTGTTTAGATGCCTAATTTAATTTATACCTGGTAGTTATCAAGTAAAATTACTGAAAATTACAGTTTGCTCAGCCATCCCCCATCAGTCTTCTTCAAGAGTGGTCTCTGTCTTAAACTCCCACATTTTTTTATGAAGTTAAGCTTCATATCCTTAGGTATTGTTTAGCCCTTTGTGGTTTTTACTAACCATCCTCCTTACCAAGAGATGTCCTGTTCCACAAAGTTCATATGACTCTTGTCTGGCTTTTTCTGTTGCTGATAAGGATCCGTTCATTCAGCATCACCCAGGTGTACCTGCTCTAATGCCTGGTACACACAATGAGATTATCAGACAAATGATCTTCTGTGTTTTTTTTTTTTGCATGATAATTTTATATCGAAAATGAAGAGTTTACTAAAGTTATGAAATATTTGTACGACAGAATGAACTTTTGAAAGTGATGTAATGTGTTGTAGTGTATTTGTATTGTATTTTTGAATGAAAACTGTACTGATTAAATGAAAATCGTATGATCTGGTGTCATGCAAAAAAAATGTTTGTGCTTGTCCCATCAGATAAGATCATATAAACTGTCGTAATGATGGTGCCAGACCGGAAATAATGTTTTAAAACTTCCATTTCTTCTTCAGACCTGAAGAAGAAATGGAAGTTTTAAAGCATGATATTGCCCCCATCCATGACAGCACGCCCTCCTGCTAACGTCTATTCTGGTGCAGCGCCATCTTGCGCTCCATGCTGGTTGCCACCACAGTTGGCCACTTTCTCGTATCCCAGGTGCTCCAGCTGCCTTGCTATCCTGGAAACGGACACTTACAAGCCATTCACATGGAATCCCTATGTCCAGCTATGGATGAATCCTACATGCCTGCTCCAATCTACTAATATGTGAGTTGCCAATTAGTTGCACTTTTAATAAACGAAGGGGATTTAACCGCTGCACTTTGTCTGGCGTCCCTCCTGTGTTTCCTTCATATTTCTGTAGAGTCCTTGCTTCACTCCTAAGGGTGCTGCCATTAATGCGGAGCTTTATCAGCTTTATAGCCATTTTTAATTGTTTTTTTTTTCCTTGGTCCATGATACTGCTTTGTGGTTTCTGCCTCAGGACAGGGCAGTGCATTTGAGCCAGGATGTTTCCTTGTATTGTGGGTCTTAATACTCAAGACTATAATCTGGTTCACCAGAACAGGTACTTTTTTTGGAGGAAGAGGATTCTCTTGTGAGTCAGAGAACTGACCAGAACTTCACTGGACATTTCTTGAGTGTCATTTGTTCACCCTGGAGACACTTCCTCCGGCAGCAGCGGCGGCGGCTGGTGACCCAGGGGGCCAAGAAGCAAATCGCGGGAGGCAGCGACGGCGGGTGAACAGGCAACCAACCAGGAGCAGCGGCAGGCGACCCAGGGATCAAGCGTGGCGGGAGTGACAGCGGGACCGGGAGACCAAGAGGTGACAGGCAGGTAAGTGAAATTGCTTAGCGGGGGAGTGCAGGATTGTGACAGGCAAAGGCGGTGGGAGCAGAGAAGCAGGCTGACTGAGGGAGAAGGAATCCGCTGAATCCGCTGACAAGTCCTGCAAGTGTCAGTGTCAGTGTACAAGGGTGGCTAAGCAGGAGCACAGAGACACAAACTAAAAAAGACAGAGACTGTGAAGACTGACTGTGTGTAGTGGGGACGCTGGCTGAGGAGGGTGTAGTGTGAGAACCTGAGTAGTGCGAATACCTAATTAGTGTGAGTATCTGAGAAGTGTGAGTACCGCAAGTACCTGAGTGTTGCGAGTACCCGAGTGTTGTGAGTACCTGAGTGTCACAAGTACCTGTGTAGTGTTGAATACTGCTGAGTAACTGTGTGTGAGTGTGACTGAGGAGTAACTGTGTTCTGAGAAATTAGAGTCAGAAAGCTAGTAAACAAAAAAGCTAGTAAACAGGGGAATACAGCTGCGCAAAATGTAAGCACGTTGCTTCCTTGGAGGCTCAGGTCTTGAATCTAGTGAAGCAACTGGCAACACTGAGAAGAATCTCCATACCCAGGGAGAGCTGGGAATGTACTTGGCAGGTGCCGGCATGGGCCAGCACAGAGGCGGGTGTAATGGTAATGGTGCAGGCACCAGAGCAGAGTAGTTGGGTGACAGTTAGGAAGGGTAGAGGGGAAAGAGTCAAGTAGTCCGGTCCTGGGCTGGAAATATGCACTGTTGTGTGATATTGGGGGAACCAGTCAAGGACCAGCATTGCTTGAGCAGAGCGACGGCCCTAGCTGTCAGGGGAAGAACTCTTCCAGTGAGGGCGGAAGCGAGGCTAAGGGTAAGGAAAGACAGGTTCTGGTGGTAGAGGACTCAATTATTAGAAGGACAGAGATGGTAATCTGTCAAAAAGACGGTAAGTGTCAAACTGTTTGTTGTTTACTGGGCGCTCGGGTTCGGCACACCACGAATCTGGTGGACAGATTATTGAGTGGGGCTGGGGAGGACCCAGCTCTCATGGTACACGTGGGTTCCAATGACAAAGTTAGAGGGAGATGGAGAGTCCTAAAGAACTATTTCAGAGACTTAAGAGCTAAATTATGGAGAAGGACCTCCAAGGTAGTATTCTCAGAAATACTACCTGTACCTCGAGCAACGCCAGAGAGGCAGCGGGAGATTAGGCAAGTTAACAAGTGGCTGAGGAGCTGGTGTAGTAAGAAGGGGTTCGGGTTCCTGGAGAACTGGGCCGGCTACCGGCTCTATAGTAGGCATGGGCGGCACCTAAATGGGGAGGGTGCAGCCGTACTGGGAGAGAAGATGGCCGAAAAGTTTGAGGAGCTTTTAAACTAGGTGGTGAGGGGAAGGGTCCAGATTTAGAATTAGCCAGTGGGAAGCAAAGTTCAGCGGGTATTATTGGGGGCATTAGCGGTAGAGTGACCAGAGATCCAAAACCCAAGGTAGGTAGGCTGACAAATCGAAAGAGCAGCCTTATTACATCGAACGAGGATATAGTATGCAACCGGACAAAATTACAAGGTTTGTATGCCAATGTTAGAAGTCTGGCAACCAAGATGGGTAAACTGGAGCTGCTAATGAATGAGGAGGATTTCCATGTTGTGGGAATTTCGGAGATTTGGTTTGACAGCTCTCATCATTGTCTGGCAACCATTCAGGGGTATTTCTATCGCAGAGATAGAGAGGGTAAAAAAGGGGGAGGGGTGTGCCTGTATATCAAGAACAATGTGCAAGTGAATATGAGGGACGATATCACAAATGGAGCTAGGGAGGAGGTAGAATCTCTATGGGTAGAGCTTCAAAGAGAAGGTACTATGGGGAAAGTAATATTGGGCATATGCTATAGCCCCCCCCCCCCAAACCAGAGGGGGAGGGGGAGAGGGACCTCCTATCACAGCTTGGAATGGCAGCAGGGATGGGAAATGTCATTATAATGGGGGGGTTTATTTATCCAGATATAGACTTGGCAGAAGGAACCGCACATTCATTTAAGGCTTGCCATTTCCTAAACTTTTTTCAGGACAATTTCATGGGCCAGATGGAGAACACATTAACAAGAAACAATGCGTTACTAGACCTACTGATTACTAACAATACAGACCAGATCACGGATGTAGAAATACGGGGCAACTTAAGAACCAGTGACCATAGGTCAATTAGTTTCAGTATAAATCATAGAAATAGTAAACACAAGGGTAATACAAGAACACTGAATTTCAAAAGAGCCAACTTCCCTAGTCTGCACTCTTTGTTAAACAATATAAAATGGGATAAAATCCTAGGAACAAAGGAAAGGAAAAACGCGAGTGTTTTAAGAACATACCAAATAACGGTATTGGCCAGTGCATTCTAACGGGGAATACATTTTTAAAAGAGCTAAAATAAACTCTGGGTGTCCAAACTCCAATGTAAAAATGCATATAAAAACTAAAGAAAAGGCCTTGAAAAAATACAAGGCTGAGGGGTCATTGGAGGCATTCCATCATTACAAAGAATGCAATAAGAAATGTAAGAGCGTAATCAAGGTGGCTAAAATAGAACACGAAAGGCACATAACAGAAAAGAGTAAAAAAAAAAAAACCCAAGAAATTCTTTAACCTCCCTGGCGGTATGATTATATCAGGAATTCTGTACTAAAGCGGTACAATTTTTTGCATGGAAATTTGGCGTTATGTATTATAGGTCTACAATTCTTAGTAATTACTGACTTAAGCCTGACCAAAACAAGACTCTAGTAGACATCCCAGATGTGATAAATTTGAAACACAAACGCATGAATTATAATCTAATCAATAATATATAATATAATATATATATATATGTATATATATATATTATATTATATTATATAATAAAATTATATTATTGATTAGATTATAATTCATGCGTTATATTATATATATATATATATATATATATATATTTTTTTTTTCTTTTATATATATATATATATATATATATATATATATATATATATATATATATATGTATTTATTGGGACATTTGCATTATTGGATTGATTGATTCCACATTAGCATCATTTGAATTTATCACTGGTGAAGCACGATCGATTTATGTATTAAATAATTTTTGTGATATTAGCACCATCGGATTGATTGATTACACATCAGCATCATTTGGATCCATTCTTGTTTTATGTAGTACACATTTATTTGCACTTTTTTATTTTCTCTGAATTAGCGCTGATTTTGCTCACTATAATCATCACTTTATGGACTATATGTTATGCTGATATTTATATATATTTATTTGAGGTTATTTAAGTGCACATTTATGGAATTCGTTTACTTATTGATTATGGATGTATATTAAGAAGTTATTCTGAGATTTATCCATCTGTACATTCATCCCTACTATATATTTTTCATTATTTGAATTTTCCTACATCTTCACTATATCTTTTTTTTTTTTTGGATCCTTTTATCCCACATTTTTAATCAGCACTTAGGATACACAATATTTGGGTTTTTTAATCACAGAAGTTGTACCCATTTTTTCCATCTGTACCGTCCACCCACATTAGGATAATTAGGAAAATTAGGAATTATCTTGCTTATTTAATCTTCTTATATCAGACCTAGTATTGAGAGGATACACTTTTTTTACTTCACATCCTACTGCACAGATTTATCCACCTGCACTGATTCTTAGCAATATTGAATTTTTTACTTTTATCGTTTTTTAATCTTCTTATATCAGATCTAGTATTGAGAAGATACACCCTTTTTACTTCACATCTTACTACACAGATTTGTCCACCTGCACTGATTTTTAGGAATATTGAATTTTTTACTTTTATTATTTTTACATTGTGTTTTTATCTCCTTTGGAATAAGAATTTTACATGAATTAGCGCTGATTTTTTATGTTTTCAATATTGCTATTCACAGTGGGGACACTGAATAGAATTGGCTGCTTTTTCTGATTATATTTTTCACATTGCGGATTTGCACATTTTTTATATATACTTCACCTGTGTTTTATATTATCTACTCTTCACCTGCATTTTTCGGGGTCAGACTTTCTCTGGGTAGCGCATTGGTCCTCGTTATTTAAACTCTAGATATTTCCTGATTTTTCTCCAATAAGTTCAATATTTCCCGCTGACAGCTAATGTAAAAGGAATCCCAAATGCCCTTTACACTGACAACCAGTGGAAAGATTGACCCTCATATTATGATTGGCAGGACAAATGTCAGGGGCTTTTCTTCCTTCAGCTGACCATCAATATAAGGCCTCATGTACACTGCAGCTGGTAAATGGACGTTTATGAGCATTTGGGCATTTTTTTCAGCAGCCCCTGAACTCTACTCAATGTTATCTTATGGGAACATGTACACAACAGCATTAATAGTAGTTTAAAAGCAGTTGAGGTTGGAAGCATTTTTCTGAGCACAAAATTGCATTCAGGACAGTAGTTCAGTGGCATTTGAAACGCCAAGTGCTTGTAACAGCGTGTAAACGTGTCTAAACGTGGTAACCTGCGTTTATAAGCGTTTTCATTTCTAGGCCTTTTCAATGAGAGAGAGAAAAAAATAAATAACTATTCTAAACGTAAACAAATATAAACATGGCATGTAAAAGTGGCAAAAACTGACGTTTTTAACCACTTTACCCCCAGCCCTATTTCGGACACTTTTTGTTTACAAGTTAAAACCAGTATTTTTTCCTAGAAAACTACTTAGAAACCCCAAACATTATATATATTTTTTAGCAAAGACTCTGGAGAATAAAATGTCGGTCATTGCAAAATTTTTTGTCACGCGGTATTTGCGCAGCGGTCTTTAAAACGCCATTTTTTGGGAAAAAATTTGAAAAATCACATTTCACTGCATTTAAAAAATACTAAACAGTAAAGTTAGCCCATTTTTTTTGTATATTGTGAAAGATGATGTCACGCCGAGTAAATAGATCCCCAACATGTTACGGTTTAAAATTGTGTCCCCCCCCCCCCCCCTGGGATGGCGACAAACTACGGTCAATAGAGATCTCAATCTGCGCCGCTTTAAATTTATTTAACGGTTACCAGTTTAGAGTTAGAGTGTAGCTCTTTTTCTTTAAATTATTGCCCACGCTCTGGTGATCGCGGCGATACCTCACATGTGTGGTTTGAACAGCGATTTCATTCGCGGCTCGACTTGCGTATAGGTTTTTTTTTGTGCGTGAGCTAACGGTGACGGGGGCGGCTAAATTTTTTTTTTTTTTTTCCTATTTATTTTTTCTTTTCTTTTTTTTAACTTTATTACGGGTTTTTTTTTTAAAAAAAAATCTGATCACTTTTATTGTTGTCACAAGCAATGTAAACATCCCTTGTGACACCAATATGTAGTGACAGTTACAATTTATGGAGGGATCGAGGGTCTAAAAGACCCTAGACGCCTCCACTACACTTCCCTTTATGCAAAACGCCGAAAACGGCATTTTTGCATACAGCCATTTTTCAAATCTGCCACCTTTTGCAGCACAGTAACCCGGGAGTGACGTCATGGACGCCGCCTCCGGGTTACGTCATCGGAGAACCGATCGATGCCATTTCCGGCATTCATCGGGACTCCATCCAGCCGGCGGATGTGCCGGCTGGGTGCTCGGGGCTCCCGGTGGGACGGGAGCCCCGAGCAAAGCCACGGAAAGCAGCGGGAGGGGGGGACGTCCCCTCCCGCCCCCCGGGTAACGATCGAGCGGCTCCCAAGCCGCATCGGTCATTATCGACGGAAAGCCAACCGTCGGCTCTAAACAACGGTACCGGGATGATGCCTCTAGCTAGAGGCATCATCCCGGTATAACCACGCAAATCTACGTAGATCTACGTGGCTGGTCGTTAAGTGGTTGACAGTAGTTTACTAGCTGTCAAGTTACAGCATTCAGAAGTGGGTCAATCTTTCCACTGACTTTTGGTGGTCAATTGGAATAATGTGGAATTTTCCCACCATTGTAAGGAACATTCTTCCTGTTGACTAGCAAAGTAATGCCCATTTTTCTTTGATCGTTGGTCAGTGGGAAATACACCCCTACCCCTTCATTTGGGAACAATTGTGCATTCTTCCTTCTGACCAACCATGTAAGAAGCATGCTTTCCCCTACCAACTACTAATGTAAGGGAATTTTACTGACCACTATTGAACAGTCTCTGGGAGAAAAAAGGCCCTTTAATTAGTAGTTACTGGGATAAATTCAGATTTTTTTCCACTAACTACCAAAGTAATTATCCCACTACTGTAAGAAATTTTGTTCCTATTGTCCACCAATGTAAAGCAATTTTTCCTAGCGACCAACAGTGTAAAGAACATTCTTTCACTGACCATAAAACATAAAGGGAATTCTAAACATCTTTATCATTATTGTTTAGTGGAAGAATGTCCCTAGTTTTGGCAGTCGATAGGAATAATGCCTCTTAGGGCCCATTCACACCAGAAAGCAGTGCTGTGCAGTGGATTCATTGTCTTGCAAAAAGGAGCATTGCATTGTAAGTAGCTGTAACATTAAAAATAGCAGCATGGTAGTGCAAATGGGTTCTTACATTGGTTTCCAGTGGGAAGAATGCCCAATCAGCAGCACACAACTAAAATTGGTGGTCAGTGGGAGAAATATATGAGCAGGAGTAGGTGAAACAAATTCAAATCTGCAATCTCTGTTAATGTTTCATACACCATAATCCTCAAAGTCTCATGTTCCAGCCATGGGAATACTAAGCTAGGCACACTGTTGAAGCATGCTTTGGAAAACAGGGCTGCAACCCATGGATCAATAACCAAAGACTCCAATGACAGTGTCACACTCTTTAAATGTAACTACTGTATAGCATAAGAACCTACAACTAGCAAAAAAAAAAACAAAAAAAAGTTTTAACAAGCAGAGAGAGGTCACTAACACTGCATAAAACAGCTTTATTTCCTGTCTGAAGTGATCTGAGAAAAAAAATCCACTCTCTAATCTGAAAACCTACAGACATGCTATTTTTTAAAAAAAGAGAGGTTTCTGAAGTAACTAAATGTCAGTGAGTTTTTTTTCTTATGCCTCGTACACACGCACCGATTGTTGGCCGTGAATTTCCGGCCAACATCCGATCGGCCGATTGTCGGCTTGCTAGTATGATGGTTCCGACAACCGACTGCGACTTTTCGGCCGAACAAAATCTGGTGTGCATGCTATAAAATTTTTGTTGGCCGTCAACAGAACGGCCGATTGTTCGTCAGTCAGTACAGATTTCGGCAGACAAAAATCAGATGAGCAAGACTGGGCATGCTCAGAGAAGAAAAAACACACGGAAAGTAAACCATCACATGACATCACTTCTGAAGTTGGTTGTTGTTGGCCGAAAAAATTTGTGTGCAGTCTAGAGCACATTTCAACCAACACAACAACACTGGACAAAAGACGGCCGATCGGTCGGCCAACAATCGGTGCGTGTGTACGAGGCATTGGTTCAGAACTGATCAACTATGACATAGTAAGTGAGACATTCATGTATGTGTCGAAATTGAATAAAGATCTGCGAATGCCATAACTAACTTCTCAGATAACCAGGACAAGGTACAATAGCTGCATTTGATTGCTTATGTGATTTTTAAATTAGAAGTTTTTTATTTTATTTTTGGGACAAGGCACGGAAGGGTTGGAAACTTTGCCAGCCTTGTGTTCTCATCCATGTTAGGAGGATTTCTTTTCACTTTCTGTCCATGTAGCTTTCCAAACGATGAAAGGAAATCTCTCCAACAAGGGCACAGACAGCTATAAAAACGTTTTTGAAAAAAATCCACGCAACACCCATAGCTTTCATCCACAATGTTCTTAGGTGCATGGTACATTGACTTAGAGTTATGTGTCCAACAGAAAAACCAGCCAGTAAATTGCAGGCAACATGTGTTTTTTCACATTCACCTGTTCCACAATTACCTGTGTGTGGTAGTTGCTGGCAGTACTTGGATCCCATCACAGAGGATGGCATGCGTGTTGTTCATTGTTTGAGCAATGCATCTTCACACAAGCAGCCGGATCCCCTGTGCTTTTGAGCATCTCCTCTAAGATCCTCAGTGTCTCTACTGACAGCATCAATGTGTTCCCAGTGATCCCCAGTGTCTTTTGCTTTCAGTACTCTGCCCTGATTCTATGTATCTCCACTAATCCCCAGTTTAATAGAATTCTTCCAGCCTCTATCTTGCTCTAGTGACCCCATGCACTGCAGCCTATATTTTGCTCCAGTGACCTTGTGCACTCCAGCCTGTACCCTTCCCCAGTGACCCTGTGCAACCAAGCCTGCATCCAGCTCCAGTGTATAGACTCTCATTGCTGTATTCTGTTTCCCCTGGCAACCATGCCATGGACTGATACTTATGAGTGACCTGTGTTCCTAAGATCCCTGTTCTGCAAGAGCTTCTTTCCTGCATCCGTACTCTGTCTGCAGTATCTGCCTTTCAGGGTCAGAAGACCGCAACCTAGGAGTCAACAGCAAAACCCACCTTCATTAGTGAAGTGCTTTGATGAAGACAAGGCGGCTCCTTAGATCCTGCACCTTAGTCCCTTTCCTTTGGTGCCCCCCAGGTATCCTGTTTCTCTAAGACTTCACTGGTGCTCTGTGTCTCCTTTGTGGCCTACGCCACCACCTAGCTTCAGCTGCTAGAACCAAATCCTAGTTAGCCAGTCTGCCTTTGAAAAGAAGTGGACTCCTGTCCATTACATTTTTTCAGGAGAGGCAATTGAGTAAATGCTTCCTCCAGCTTTTAGCAGACTAATGAAATCATGTGTTAAGACAAAGTCAACCTTAAAGCGGAGTTCCGGCCACAAAATCTTACACTTCCTCCCTCGGCCGCGCGGCCCGCGCCGTCACTTCCGCTTTGCAATGATTCCTGGGAGCTGAACGTCATCGCTCCCAGGAATCAATGCGCCTGCATCGGCCCCGACGTCAGTTCCGGTTCATGCGCGTCATACCTTGCTAAACAGCTTCTGGGCATGCCCAGAAGCTGTGCAGGGATGACGCTGCGGTTCCGGAAGTGACGGCGGGGCTGGCGCAGTGCATCGTGGGACCGAAGTGGACGGAAGAGGACACTGAAGAGGATCGCGCTGGCTTCAAGCTGCCCACACCTGAGATGGCAGCCCTGGAGAAGAAATTTTAAAAGTGAGTATTTCTTCTAAAAGGTAAGTGCGAACCGGGACAGATCAGAGGCTAGCCATTGTGGAATGTACTAGCCCTGACTGTCCCGGGGGTATTTTTATTAAAAAAAGTATCCCCTGGGTGGAACTCTGCTTTAAGTCTGTTCAGGAGGAAATGTTAGCCACTATCCAGTCCTTTTGCACCTCTGTAGTTTCACCCCAGGTAGCAGACCCGGAAGAGCTAACCCCTAAGGAGGGCCGGAACTCCGCTTTAAGTAGCTTAACAGCTGCTTTTTTCTAATAAAAGGTAGAACTGTTCTTATAGTTGCATTTGAGAAATTCAGAGGACTTTTTTGATCCACTTTAATGGTCCCTTTGACTGCATAAAAACTGTCAGCGTCACCTGCCGGACCAAGTGGGGGGGGGGGGGCGCCACAGAGGTTGTGAACCCAACGGCTGGGTGCTGAGGGTTCATGGCTCAGAGAAGCAGCTACACAGGGTCGCAGCCATGGTCCTGGACAGGGAGCTAAAGCATAAGATTCCCCAGGGCGGAGAGTCTAAGAGCCAACAGGCATTCACCAGAGCCTCTGATGGTGAGGATACACCTGGCTGCAGCTGACTCCAGGTCGCGGCCCCCAGGGTCTCCCAGCTCACGCTCATGGCTGACTCTGGTGGATAGAGAGAAGGCAGCAGTACAGGGCCACAAGGCATAGTCAGGAGAACAAGCCAAAGGTTGGGGCAACAAGCAGACAGGGATGGTCAGAAGGACAAGCCGAAAGTCGGGGCAACAAGCAGACAGGGATGGCCAGGTGAACAAGTCAAAGTCGGTAAACAGAGATTAGGCATAGCGCAGACGGTAAGAAATACTCAGAAAAGCCTTCAGACAACTTTTGCTCGGGCAAAGCTGGCTTGCAGTGCGTGGGTTAATGTAGTGTTTCCTGTTAGAGACTGGGGTAGAGCCATGCAGAGAGAAGATTACTTAAAGACACAGGTGTGAGAGCACGGTCCCTTAGAGCCCTTTCACATGGGCTTTCCGATCAGGTCCGCCTGTCAGTTTTTCAGGCGGACCTGATCAAATGCTCCATGCACCCCTATGGAGCAGCGGATGTCAGCCGTAACATGTCCGTTGACTCCCGCTGCTATTCGATCCCATCCTGTCCATCGAATGCAGGCGGATGGAAACCCTATTTTCCATATGTTTGGATGATCGGATTAGTTGAAAACAGATAGGCGGTCCATTTTCATCCGTTCTATAGAGGAGAGCGGGGATCTGACAGGTCTGTCTCTGCAAAGTAAGCAGAGATGGACCTGTCATCCACCTGCTCAGCGGGGATCGGCGGATCGATCCCCGCTAAGCAAAACAGAGTCTGCCCATGTGAAAAGGACCCTAATACACAGACCAGAAAGGCAAGCAGACAGTCAGGGCAATGACATTGACAGCATCAAGCGCAATAGAAAAAGACTTATGATGAAATGAAGAGATTCACAGATTCAGTAGTTGTATTACAGTATACTGAAATGACACTAAGCCATTAAAAGCATTATTTTTATACCGTCCGTAAACCTTAACCTCCCTGGCGGTATGATTATGTCAGGAATTACATACCAAAAGCGGTACAATTCTTTTCATGGAAATTTGGCGTTATGTATTATAGGCCTACAATTCTTAGTAATTACTGACTTAAACCTGACCAAAACAAGAGTCTAGTAGACATCCCAGATGTGATAAATTTGAAACACAAACGCATGAATTATAATCAAATCAATAATACCATTTTATTATTCAATATATAATATATATATATAATAAAATTATATTATTGATTAGATTATAATTCATGCATTATATATTATATATATATATATATATATATATATATATATATATATATATATATATATATATATATATATATATGTGTGTGTGTGTATATATATATATATATATATATATATATATATATATATACACACACATATATATATGTAATATATAACGCATGAATTATAATTGAATCAATAATATAATTTATATATGTGTGTATATATATATATATATATATATATATATATATATATATAATGTGTTATGTGTTTTGTGCAACGTTTTTTTTTTTTTTTTTAATTTCCCTCCCTAGTTCCGCTCCCATGCAGCATTGCTGCTGCAGGGAACGGAACTAGGAAGTCATCACACCGACGGAGGACGGAGGAGCGGCAGGACTCTCGGCTGGCGGTCACAGCAATGAGAGATCATCGCTGGATCGCCAGGAGAAGGTAAGAGACACCGCTGCGCTCTCTGCACATTCACCCCGAGCGTGACTCGGGGTTACCGCTCCTGATAGAAAAAATCAACCCCGAGTCACGCTTGGGATCACCGCCAGGGAGGTTAACTTACTTGGCTTGGTTAGAATGCCTTAAATTGGTCAGAACAAGACTGGTAGTAAATAGCAGTAAAGGCTTAAAAAAGGTCAGAACAGCTATGGAATTTATCTTGCTTTCTTGTTTTTTTTTTTTTTTTCAATTGGTACACACTCTATTCGAACATGAACATTTTTATTTGAAGAGAAACTTCAGACAACACTCTGTTCAAATGAAAGCGAAACTTCTTTCAATTCTTTCAATCAGCATTGACTATTTTTAATCCTTATGCCGCTAGCATTAGTAAATTCATAGAAAGGTATGTCATATTTACATTTACCCTTTTTTAAACCTTTCTTTTTACATTTCTTCAGTTACTTCCTGCTTTCCAGGCCTAGGCAAATTATGTCATACATTCCAGGAGTCTTCAGGAGGGGAGAGGGGTTTCTCAGCTAGACACATCTGCCTGTATGCCTGAACTAAGGACAGATGGATTCCAGGAAGTAAATGCTACATGAATCATATGTCTTTACTCAAGATGGCCAAATCGAAAAATACTAGGGGGTGTTTTTCAAAGTGATTTCTAAGCAAAATAAAGCAGGGACACAAAGATAGATAGATAAGTTTGATTTGAATATTAAAAATGAATGAAGTAGTGTTTTTAGCTTTTGGTGCTCAGATGCAGCGTAGAAAGTTTTAAACTACTGTCAGGTTTTCATTGCTGTCTGTATCCCATATAAGGAGATCCCCCTTAAAGAGATTCAATACCTCCTAACTGTCCTAATTTCTGCAAGACTGTCTGGCAGACCCAGCCTATGTCCTGGCACTGGGTGCTGAAATGCTCACCCCAGCACCCAATAATGGCATCAGATCTTCAACCCGCACAGAACCCACACAGGAAAGTGAGGGAATCCATCCCCCTTTCCTGTTTTGGGTCAACTGATAAAAATGCCACATGACAGAGCCAAAATAAAAAGTTTGGAAATAGACTCCCTCAGTATGTTAGGAGCTACTATGCTGGTCTGGGGTCTGAAGAGCTGTTGCTGGTTGCTAAGTAGTTTCCAAAATGTTGGAATCAAGTCTTCCTTTAAGGTAGCCTGAGGCTTGGTTCACACATCTGCGATGGCAGACATTGCATGTGATTCGGAGCGCACTGCTCTGAAAATCACATGTGCGATGCAAATTCAGCCATACAGATAGTATGGCTGAATTCGCATCTGATTCGGACTGAACACGCACAGGACCCTTTTTTGGGTCCGCAGCAGAATTGGATCGCATGGTGGTTCACACCAATGCGATCCGATTCATGTCCGAATGTAAGATCGTACTGCGATGTGCGATCTGACCTGGGGGTGTCATTAACTTTGAATTGACACTCCTAGCGATTCGCATATGGCAGTGTGAACTGCCTGCGCTGGGAATGCGATGCGGGAACCCGCAGTAGATTCGCAGGGTTCCCACATCCCATAAGTGCGAACCGGGACTTAGACAGAAAATCTTATGTAATAAAAGAGTTTTTTTAAATATTTTGTCCTAAGGGTTATGTGTGTCTGTAAGAATTTCACTTTTGGTACAGAAATTACTTAGTATTTTGTGGGTACAAGGATTGCTGCACATATGTGCAGTATATATTGTGAGTTGACGCAAACTCTATTTACTATGACCCTTTAAACCACACTCAGTAGACCCATCCCATACTGGCTGTGACTATGATGTTTGCTTGTAATATTTACTATACAAGTTATGTGATGATCAGACTATAAATCGGTCTTATCCATTTTAATTTTTTGATGTTTTTATTGCTAATTGTTTAATAAAATGAGTGAATGGTTTGTCTATGATGTGTCGACTGTATTGATGTTCATGCTCACCTAATTAGTAACCCTTTTCACCATCCCACATAATTTTATTGGTGTGGAGGAGGCCCTTCCATCCTTCTATGGTTGGACCTCACCATACCCGTATTTTATCTTTTAAGTCAAGACTTAGGTAAGAATATACAACCCTCTTATATTTTGACAATATTTGTTTATATGGTTCAGCTTTAAGTCAGAATAAATCTGATCATTTACATGCTATAACTGTATGGCCACTGGGGAGAGTGCAATCCACCAGAGAAGCATTCACTACTACAAAAGAGTATTGGACATTCTTGCCAATCAGGAACCACCTTGTATTTTGTCAGTAAATACTAAGTGAGCTCTAATTGGCCAAGGTGTAGATTGTGACCTAATCTGCCCCTCCTCTTCATTTCGACCAATTAGATCTCACCTAGCATTCATTAACAAAAAACAAGGAAGTCCTAAGTGGGAGAGGGACAAGAGTGTCTGATGCTTTTTTTTGTTTCTGCCAGCAGAGGGAAGTCACTCCTACCCCACTGAAAGCTAATACCTGGTTGAATGAAAGTCACTGCAAGCACTTATAAAAGCATGAGCATAGATACCTTTAACTTGGTTTTAAACTGATACCAGGAACTAGATCCAAGACAGTCTACTGGCAAATAAACTCATTGTATTAGTACAGTTTAGGACAGGTGTCAAAGACAAGGCCCATGGGCCAAATCCAGCCCTCCAGGCCATTTCATGTGGCCCTCGTACCTCTCATGCAGCTGTGGCATTCCCCTCATCTCTACCCCCACATTGTTTCAGCAGTCAGCAGCAGAGAGGAAGACAGAACCCCTTCTACAGATCCTACACCTCTCTGTGTAGCTCTAGCACCCTCTCATCTCTGCCTCCCCTGGTCTCACCATTCAGCAGAGTCCAGCTGCTGACTCCAACCCTCCTCTGGTTCTCCTCCAGGCCCTGCACTTTCTGTTTCCCAGCTCCCGACAGCAGCAAGGTAAGGGATGTGCACTGTAAATTAAGGAAGGGTGGGGGACTCATGACTTCTGATGGTGGTGGGCTCTTGACATCTGATGTAAGGGAGGGGTGGGGTGCTCTGGACATCTAGTTTTGCAGATACAACCGGCCATTTGAGGGCAACATTAATGCTGATGCAGCTTGCAATGACATTGAGTTTGGGTTTAGGGTAAATGATGGTATGAGCATAAACGAGCACACAGAGGATAGATTCAGACACAGTCTACTAAACAATGTGATCTCTAGACCAAAGTAACCTAAATTAGAGTTCTGTACTACTGGACTGGAATCAGACGATAGCCCAGATCTATTGCAGAGCTACCCCTACTCCTACAGGCAATACCAGAAGTCTTTGTAGGGTAGAAGAAAAAACAGCATTGGTGTTGCACAACACCAACACTGTTTTTTATTTTATCACTTATTGGCCATGAATTAGCTAATCCAGTGTTTGCAGCAGTTATCCACCCTAGTACATTTAAAGTGGTAGCATGAGCACATAGTTTACAGTATTACACTTTGTAGGGTACCTTATCTGAATAGACAGTCCTACACCTTACCCTCTATCTATGACTAACATTGGGGCCCATCTTGTCATTGGTGCACATACTGTAAGCATTGTCCCCGCGGGAATTCGCATGCAGTATTATAAGCTATTGGGTGAGCGACTAATCCCATTTAAGCTTAGTTTCTGATTGCAAAAGCACATTGCGCCTCCCTGGGGTTTAACTCCTACATTCCATAGTGGTCGGCCTTAAAGTCTATCGGGTGCCTATGGCTCACCAGTTCCCCCTGCTGATGGGAGGGGGCAGTATGCTTAAATCCAACTTGTCTCTTTAGTCACAGTTAAGTGTAGCTGGAGATAGTGTTATGACTTGCTGCTTGCAGCCAAGTACCTTGTTAAGCTACTACAGTGGATTGTACTGTCTCCAATGGTCATACAGTTATAGCATGCGGATGAATTGATTTAACCAAGGTGGACTGCAGTAAGTCTGAAAAAGCTAATTATTCCTGGAATTCTGGTTTAAGTTCTCACTGAGGGAGGATAGCAGTCCTTTAAAAAGAGGCTTTAATTTTGCCTTGAACATAAAGAATAATACATACCTGTCGGGAAATGAATAGATTAAATGGAATATAGCTGAAAAATATAGCTGAAAAAAACAGACCCGGAGAAAGACTGGGGATACTGGATAACTCTAAACATTGCCACCCAATGTCAAGTGGCAGCTGCAAAGCAATACACATTTTGTCATTTAAAAAGAAAGATAAAACCACAAAATAATTTTAATGCTCCTTAACACTGTGAATGCAAGCACATATTTGTGAGTAGTGTTTGGGGCATAAAAAAAAAAAGCCCCAAAGCCATAGAATGAGTTTAAATGTTTACAGTTTTAAACACCATATGGCATATGCCTAACCACTCATAGATACATGCATAAACATGTGCAAATACACGACATTAGAAGCATTTTTTCTGCCAAGAAAAAAAATGCAGCATAAATTCATATGCCTGTGTGCATGAGGCCTAAATAAGTACTCATGATAACAGCATATAATCCAAAACAGTCAGCATTTTGGTACTGTGCTGCACCCATACATGAATGTTTCTATAATTTGTTACCACACTATAATGAAACAAAATGCTGCTTTTTACCCTGCAGGGTTAATCAAGTTCTCTAGAAAAATCTTAAGAAACACATATTTCCAAATAAAGCCCGTGTTCTGACAGGGTGGCAATAAGAAGAACTTGAGAAGAAACAGTATCAAACGCAGCCATATGCCAAACAGAATGAAGATCCATATTGTTAGGGCCAGACAGCTTAGTGATGTGTTAGCATGACTGCAAATGATATTCTGTCACCTCGCCTCTTTGTATAAGAAAGGCAGAAACTACTTACAAACTTTCCACAACAGCAAATTTTACATTTCTGTTATAAGTGCAATATGGGTTTTTAGATGATACAGAATGTAATTGATGCATAAGTGCATATGACATTGAAATAATGCATGAGGAAATATAGTTACTGATTTAACAGATTGTATTGTGATCCCCTAACTCAACTAGCTCTATATGCACAGAGCAGCAGGCAAAAAGTTTCCACGACATCTCTCAAGGCCCCATTGGCACTTGTGCAACTTATAAATTGTACAATTTTCATTGCGACTTTATGCTGCAACTTGATGCGACTTTGATGTCATTTTGGTGCAACTTTGGCTTTGACCAATGTGATCATTTTGTTTGTGCTCTACAAAGTCAGTAGACATGTGCAGAATTCGTTTTGGTTTATTTATTCTCTAAGGAAATCCAAACCTCATGCTGTTTTTTTTTTCGTTTAATTTTCATTGCCAGTATTCCTTTTTTTACATTCAGCTGTCATTGTGGTAACCCGCTGACAGCTGATGAGTCATTGATTGTTAAAGTGATTTTAAACAATCACCTTGCAAAGCAACCCATTCAGTTTAAACTAGAAATGAAAGGCAAAACATTTTTGTATAGTTATAAAAAAAAAACAGTGGACCAACACCAACAGATGACATGGCTCCTCAAATCATCGCTGACTGTGGAAACCTCAAACTGGACCTCATACAACTTGGATTCTGTGCCTCTCCACTCTTCCTCCAGACTCTGGGACCTTGATTTCCAAATGAAATGCAACATTTTCCACAGTCTGTGATGATTTGGGGAGCCATGTCATCTGCTGGTGTTGGTCCTCTGTGTTTTATCAAGTCCAAAGTCAGCGCAGCCCTCTAGCTAGAGCACTTCATACTTCCAGCTTTATGGAGATGCTGATTTCATTTTCCAGCAGGACTTGGCACCTGCCCACACTGCCAAAAGTACCAATACCTGGTTTAATGATCATGGTATCACTGTGCTTGATTGGCCAGCAAACTCGCCTGACTTAAACCCCATAGACAGTCTGTGGGGTATTGTCAAGAGGAAGATGAGACACCAAACCCAACAATGCAGACAAGCTGAAGGCCGCTATCAAAGCAAGCATAACACCTCAGTAGTGCCACAGGCTGATCGCCTCCATGCCACGTCCTATTGATGCAATATTTAATGCAAAAGGAGCCCCAACCAAGTATTGAGTGCATACTATACTGTACCTGTAAGCCATAATCATCAAAATTAAAAGAAAGAAATGCTTGAAATAGATCACTCTGTGTGTATTGAATATACTGTATATAGTATACGTATATGAGTTTCATTTTTGAATTGAATAACTGAAATTAATAAAAACCTTTTGATGATATTCTAACTTTATGCGATGCACCTGTAGTACAAAGTAAGAAGCAGAAAATCTCTTTCCTTATTGTGCCTGCTAAAGCTGTTGGTCACAATTTAAACTTGGTGCTTAGATTTTAGCAGATGATACAACTTATCTCCTTTGTGCTAAACAATGCTGTATATATGCAGGAACCGTCTTTAATATAGATTGGACCCTGGGCAAACATTTTCTTGGGCCCCCCATGCAATTTCGCTCTCCACCTTCACTGAGACCTACAATAAACAGCAGCCAGACTCAAAATCAGTTTACTTAATTAGATCAGGCAGCAATTGCAATTGGTTGCCAGAGGTTACAGTGTATCATTACTGCTCACTGACTGACTGCTAGAGGTTACAGCACACACTATGGCTCACTGTTTATTTGCTCGAGGTTACAGCACATGACTACTGCTTGTTGATTTGGTTTCTAGAGATTACTGTACAATAATAATGCTCACTGATTGGTTGCTAGAGGTTACTGAACATCCTTACCACTCACTAATTGGTTACTAGAGATTACTGCATATTATTACTGCTCACTGATTGATTGCTAGAGGTTACTGCACATCCTTACCGATCAATACTTGGTTGCAAGAGGTTAGTGCGCATCATTACTGCCCACTGATTGGTTTCTTGGTGCACACCATGGACTGGGGAGGTGAGGGGACCCATCAATAGATAAAAAACTCCTAGGGATACTAGGACTCCTGGGATCAGTGGCATTGCTGGGGAAAGGGGGTGATTAGTGGCAATGCTGAGGGGTAGATGGGATCAGTGGCAGTGGTGGAGGAATGGGATTAGTCAGGAGGCAGTACACTGTGGCAAATTCTGAATCATGTAGAGCAAAGCAGGAAATCTTTGGCAAGTATATAGTGGGGGATTCTACACTAACCACCAATGTGAGGGGAGGTTCTACACTGACCACCAATGTGAGGGGCAATTTGCACTGACCACAATGCAATGGGTGATTTTACGCCCCCCACCAATATAAAGAGGGATTTCTACGCTGACACCAATGTAATAGGAGCATTTTTGAAGAGATTTGTACTGACCACCAATGTAAGGGCAATTCTGCACTTACCACCACTGTAAAGGGAAATGTACACTGTGATCACCAATGTGATGAAGAAGTTACACTGACAACCAAAGTAAGGGGGACATTTACACTGACCACTAGTGTGAATGAAAGGATTTTTCACCAAGCCCCAATGTATTGAGAAGATTTACACTGACCACCAATGTAACTGAGACATTTAGACTGCATTTGCATCTCTTGTGTCATGCAAAACATGCAAAATTGCTTTCCTGACACCACAGAAATGTGCTGCCCTTCACCTGGTACACAGCAGTGGCATTAATTGTTAATGACACCTTCACACATCTGCTGAGATGTGCGTATTCACATCCACCAGAATTCAGGGTGCTGTGCCACCATGGTGTTTTGAAAAAAGGTTCCCCCTCCAATTTGCTTACCTTTGCAGAACAGGCTGATGGTAGGCTTAATGACCTCAGTTGTAGGCAGGACTTTCAAGCCTTTACCTCCCCAGTGAGCAGCATTCAACAGAAGTGAAGGTGGATATGACCTCAGGGTGTCATGATATACATATGAATGCTGCCTCTATTTACATATCAATGCAGCTGGTCCGCGGCTATTTCCAAATTAATACCACACAATTTACATATCATTGCAGGTTATTTACAGGTAAACACAGGGTCTGCAGGTGAGTCATCTGTACATGGCAATAGGGCAGAGCTGGGCAGCTATGGGACTAAAACTTTAAGGGAATTTAAACAGGGATAGTTGGCAAGTATGAAGCAGCTGCTTTGGGCCCCACAACAATGATGGGGCCCAGGGCAGCTTCCCCTTTTGCCCTGCCTTAAAGACGGCCCTGTATATATGTATTTGTATAACCACTCGTTGACTCCATATGCTTTCCTGAATTTGACTGCTCCATTTCCTGAGATATTGCTAGTTTTAATGCACTTTCGGCAGTGCTTTGTAATAAACCCTAATTTGACCAGTCCCAATACTAAGGGGCCTGTGAGTTTTGTAAGATATGAGGAAGCTGGTATAAAGTCTCCCTTAAGAGTTTCCTGATTGGTTATCCTATCTATAGGGATCCTTGGGCAACAGAACAGATTTTACAGACAGTATGTCTGCCCAAGCTTCACTTGAGATAGTTTTTTTTTTGTGATAGATGAGGGAAGAGCCATATTTTCATTCAAGTTTTTATTTTCATCTGTGACTCCATTGAAGAAGCGTTTCCTTACTTTTTGTTCCCGTGGCCAAAAAAACAGGGATATTCAAATTGTGGCCCTCCAGATGTTGAAGAACTACAAGTCCTGTGAGGCATAGCAACACTCTTGACAGTCACAAGCATGACACCCAGAGGCACGATGGGACATGTAATTTTGAAAACAGCTGGAGGGCCACAGTTTGCATATTCCTGCCATAAAGCAAACAAATGGGGTTTTGAGTATCACCGAGGCACAAAGGCAAGCTATAAGGAAGGTCAAATGTATCCCAGTACCAGAAGACCAATGCATACGCACGCGACAGGGCCAGTGCTACCACTAGGTAAACTATGCAGCTGCCTGGGGCACACTGCTGCCTAGGACACTGCCATGGCCAGTTGTTACTGGGTCCAAATGATTGCTGTGCAGCAATCAGAGCTGTCCTTGAATGTACGACGGCTGGCAGCATCCACCTCCACCCGCTGTTCTCAGCTTTAGGGTTCGGTTGCTAGGATAGTCCATGTCCTAGCAACCAGTCACGTGTTTGGCCCTAACCCATGCCCTGACATTCAGAGGAGGAGGACGCTCCTCCTTCTAACCTATCCGGTTCTAGTACCCAGCCTTCCAGCTCAGACGTCTCCTGTAGCTGACTGCTGCAATGAGAAGGGATGGATCCTGATGTAAGATGGGGTCTTCGCAATACTCCCTCCTACCCTTCCACTAGCCCAACTATTCTCTTAAACTTCCCCACTCTCCTTACCCCACTGTGCTCTTTCTTTCTAACTTTGATGTAAGGGGTTTTTTGGGACCCTCATGGAAGGTTGCTTTAGGAACCCTGGTGTAAGGGGGCTTTAGGGACCCTGATGTAAGGGGGGCTCTGGGGACCCTATGTAAGGGGGGTGACTTTGAGGATCCTGATTAAAGGGGGACCCTTATGTAAGGAGGAACTCTGGGAACCCTGATTTAAAGAGGGGGCTATGCACACCCTGATGTAAGGGGGGACTTTGGGATCCTAGTGAATGTGGGATCTCGATGTAAAGGTGAACTAAAAGGGAGGAATGGCTCCAGGCACACTGATGAAAGGAGGGGGGACTCTGGGGACCCTGATGTTATAGGTGGAACTTTGGGGACCCTAATGAAAGGGGTAAACTCTGATGTAAGGGGTTCAGGCCTGGGGGGGCAGGCCAAGAGCTATGTAAGGGGCCCCAAAATTTCTGATGTCTGCCTAAGGCGCAAAATAGTCTAGCAACAGCCCTATCATGCGTGGGTTTCTAGGCATAAAGTCACTGCCAGATGTATATTAGCATGCATGTGCAGACCTATTAGCATACAATATAAGCAGCATATGCGAAGGCACACATGTAGGCTCGTCACTGTTATTGGCACCTATTTAGCCTTTTTCCTGTGACCTGACCTACTGATTCTGCCTTCCCTTGTACGACCTGGCTTACCTTTGACCTGTCTCTGGATTCTTATCTGCCCACTGTGACCTTGGCTTGTGCTTTGGACTCTGCATCCTGCCATCTGATTCGGTATCTCACTGTCCAGCTGGTAACTGACCTTGGCCTGTACCCTTACACTGCCTCTGCTTTTTGTTATTGTACCTTGCTATCTGGTTGTTGCTGACCTTGGCCTGTGTCCTGATGCTGTCCCTGCCTTCTGATTCAGTACCTCACTGCCCAGCTGTTGAGGATCTTTGACTTGCCTCCTGTTGTACCTGTCTGCTGATTGGGTACAACCGTGTGTCCTGCATCTGGTTCTTACCCAAAGGTCCACAGTCATCTGTCTCTCACACTCAGTGGCTGGCTCTGCCTGCAACATCGGCGCCCTTGTGCCACTTTGTATCACCATATTCTCTGTCATTACTACCAGGGGTGTTGGGCATGAGATGAAAGAGAATGCTTCCTCTTGAGCTCAGTCCCTGCCAGGTACATGACACAGGGACAGAAATAAAATATTGTCAAAAATCAAATTCATCTCCATGCTTTTTTCAATAACTCGGTTGGAAAGATTTGCCATCACTAAAGGGGAAATATCCACTGTGGGGTAAAGACTGCAAAAAAAAAAACCTGAAGGCTCTAATCTTTCCCAACTCTATCTAAAACAAGGTAAACCATTTGGCTGCAATTGGGCTTTAACCCACTGACTGCTGAGAATGTGTCCCACACATCATGATGTAGCAGGTTTTAGTGTTAATCTGCTACTTCACTTGTAAAGGAAAGCCACCCGAATCACTTCCACTTTTCTGCTGGCTATAGCAGTGGAATGGCTTTATGTTGCCATAGGTATACCAGTTCTAAGACCTGGTATGGTGTGCTGGTACTTTTAAGTTTGAAATAGGCAATACAATTGAAGATTGGCAACTCCAAACCTAACAAGTTTGACAGTAGGAGCAAGTTGCTGGAGGAACACATTTTTATTCAATAAAAATATGCTTTACTGTAAACATATACACCTAAGACAAGAAAAGGCATTTGAGCATGCAAACCTGTTCTAGCTAGTAAAGACATTGTTATTCTACTTCCATTGGTGGATATTTTAGAAGTTTAGAGTTTGATAGCAATTGCTATCTTTACTAACCCCCCTCCCCTTAAACCTTCAACTGAAATACACCCCAGTATCTCGAGTTCCGAAGATCAAAAGGCTATTGGTATATAATATCCCATACAGGCCAATGGGTTTGCCATGGCAGAGCTCTCCTAGTAGTGTCTGATTGAATCTTTGGAGACCCATAGACATTGTGGCCATTGTATCTCCCCATCACACAAACCCAACTTTAATCCTCCAATGTATCTGATGCTATCATCATTTTTAAGTAAACTCTATATACTGACACTGCAGTCTTGGAAGAAATGAAGATATTATTTAAATAACACATTGCCCGCATTTCCTATTGAGTGTTGTTGGCATTCAGTCTGCATGCAGAGTGGACTGATTCTGTCTGGAAGACTGAGGCTCTACGTGTCCGTAGCTTACAATAGCTAATAGCCGAGAGCAAGTTTAAGTGTGTGCCTGAGGATACTGAATCTGTTTTACCTGCATGAGGCGGGGGAACTGCATGTTCTTTCAGAGCTAATTGCTTTTATTCAAAGACAACCATCTCAAATCATGTCTGGTCTCTTTTGCTGATGAGCAATTTCAGGCTTTACACAGGAGGCTTTGTGTGCAGAGCAGACAGCGTTTGCAAGTCTTTTTAATTCTCTAGATTTCACAGAGCAGTGTGTGCTGTATGATTGAGCATCTCTTCAACAGTATGGTAGTTTTATGTAGTCACATGGCAACCAGCTTTAACTATTTCCATTAAAAATAATGATTTTTGGGGCTACATATTGTTTAAAAGGGACATAGGTTTAATATTTCTTTCCTTTGTATTAAACTGCTCTGGGGGATTTCTTTGTTTTCAAAATGATGACAACAAACCAGTAAAGCATATTATGGAATATTGTCGCATATAAAATATATACTATAGTTAAGGTATATAAATAATAAAAGGCAGCTTCGCCCTTCCCATGCTAAAGCCCTCCCCCAGCACTAATTTCACACAACTAGTGGATGATCCCCTTAGAGGCAGCCTCTGTGGACGTGCCCCTGACTCGACTTCCTTCCTCCCCAGCAAAAAAAAAAAAAATTGTCATGGGGCAGTGGGCCGCATTGCCTGCGGTTTTGGGTCGCAGGTTGGACATGTCTGTCATAGCCCATAAATGTACTGACACCGAACTCCATCTGCAGCCATAAGCGAAAGAGGTGGCTTCTGCTTATCTCAAGGGGGAACAAAAATTACAGGCTTTTTAAAGTGTCTAATTGATGACCAATTTGAGAGTAATCAATCGGCAGTCCGCAGTTTCACTCCATTGTCAGTGGATAAGGCGACATGTCATGTCTTGTCTGTGGCCACCATTCTATGCAAAAAAGCATAGCCTTTGACCTGACATTAAGTAAGACAAACCACCAGATGAACACGCATATCTGGTACATGCCGCTGAGATATCTTTTGCATTCAAGTTTCACCCATCTTTCAGGAGTAGGGACAATGACATATACACATGTAGCACTGCCGCCTTGGGCTGCTGAGTGTGGGTTCCCCTGGGTTACCCATAGCAACAGTTTGTAAAATCTTATCGCTTTGTACTTGGCTCAGTCAATGAACAGTCCAGGGGATTTGTTTTTTTGTATTTTATTTAGAATTGGGATGGGAGAAGGGATAAGTGGGATACTCCAACTTGACAACTATGCACAAATCTTGAGGACTTCTAACTGAATTGAGTGCGGCAAGGCCGCTGCTTCACCTTGCCACTGATGTGAAGATTTAAAAGGTGAACTATTCCTTAGGTTACTCTTCAGGGTCTAACTTGGCACCCCTTTCTCACTTGCTGTGTGTGCTAGCTTCTGTACACTGACCCCACTGGAGTGGTCCCCTTCCTGGGCAGACCACTGGCAAGCTCCCAGGTACTCGTGGACAATGTTTTTCCTCCAGTCACTCTGCCTTCAACTGCACTGTCAGTATCCTGGACCTCTTGGCTCAGCACCACACTGTGGCCCACCAGGCCGCCTGCCTGCGACCAACTTCCTTGCTGACAGGAGGAGAGACAGCCATCACCCTCCTCCTTGGACCTGGTTTCCCGCCCAAAGACGCCCAGTCACATGTGCCCCCAGCTTTTATAATTAATCCCAGGATGCACTGCGGTTGTGCCCTCCCACTGGGACTGCCACAAAAGCCAGTGTGTCATTGGCTGGGTTTCCTCCACTGTCCAACAGGCTCACCTATTGGATACAGTGGGGACACTCCCTCAGACCAAATGAATCACACCCTGGACACATGTAACAGGCAGAACTAACAACCAGACTCTCCTGATGAGCAGGCAGAACCAAAAACTAAGCTTTTACCTAGCACCTATCTAGGAGGGTGCTATACACAATAGTGTTGCCTGTTTTTTTTTAAGCTGCTTTTGTCTCTAATCATCTATGTCAAAATTCAGCAAGCATAACAATAATCTGCAAACATGTATTTTGCCAAATAAAAGGCTTTATATATTGGAAAATTGTGCTGTTTATTTTATATTAAAAAATGTTATTGATCATTTATATCAAAAGCGTGATTGTTCCCTCAACTGTAACCCACTTCAAATCTCTAGTACCTTAGGCCTAAATCTAAAGGCCTATTTATAAAATTCCTGGAAAGCCCAGGCACATTCATCAGTCTGTATATGGCCAGATCTAACACACTGGAATTAGCAGAAGTCCTAGAAAATAAAAACTAGGGGAATGCAATGTTAAACTACACAAAACATATAAACTAAGCCTGGGGTTGTATAAAATGTATACTTACACCTTTATTTAACATCTTACGTCCCTCCTTCAATTAAAGCCCTCAAATTTCATAAGCATGTACTGATTTTTGTGATAGTTTGTTCTTGTATAGCCCTAGGCTTAACCAACATAACTATGCACACTCCTGACTTTAGGATTTATAGGAAGCAGAGTTGTGGGATGGGTATTTCTACTCTCCAAATTCTCAAAAAATTTTTTTAGAGGTGCCAGAATTGCTTTGCTGATGGTAAGCTGCTACAATTAAAAGTAGGCGTTAGAAAAGGCAGGGCTGTCCTAATGCACAGGCACCTCTGGGCACTACCCAGGAGCTCAAGGTGAACCCCCCCCCCCCCCCACAGTTTCTGGAGCTTTTCCAGTGCTTTGCAGGGGTTAAGGAAGAACCCTAGAGGCTAGGCATCTTACTATTGCTGCTGCTTGTGTGGATGTGTATGGCTACAATCCCTGCCAGCCTTCCTCTCCAATTCATCCCATGTGATCAGAGAGGTACATATTCCATGCACACAAGCAGCAGCAGTACAATTCTCTGCCTCTGGGGTTCTCCTTTATCCCCTGCAAAGCGCCGGAAACTGCTAGGGGGAGGTAGAAGGCTTTTAGCCCACTGACACAGTGCCAGAACAGGTAAAATCTGTGACAGCAGCTTCCCTGCGCTGCTCTGCTTGAGGAGACCATCTCTTTATTATACATTACTGCACCCTTTACTGTACCTTCCTGCTCCCCTGTACTGTGCCCTGAATATTCAAATATTTGTGTTGATCAGTCTTTGATTCATAGCTTGTTTTCTTTTTTTTTTTTTTAAACAATTTTATTGAAATTACTAAATATATAAATATACACTCACCAGCCACTTATTACACCTTGTTAATACCAGGTTGGACCCCATTTTGCCTTCAGAACTGCCTTAAATCTTCATGGCGTAGATTCAACAAGGTCTTGGAAACATTCCTCAGGGATTTTGGTCCATAATGACATGATAGTATCACACATTTACTGCAGATTTGTCAGTTGCACATCCATGATGAGATTCTCCTGTTCTACCACATCACAAAGATGCTCTAGTCCACATGTGTCAAACACAAGGCCCACGGGCCGAATCCGGCCCTCCAGGCCATTTAATGTGGCCCTCACACCTCTCCTGCAGCTGCAGAAGAGCTCCAGCCCTCCTCTGGTCCTCCTCTAGATCCTGTACCTTCTGCTTTTCAGCATTGCCTCCAGCTTCTTCCCAGCAGCAGCACAAGGCAATGGGGGTGCACTGTGATGTTAGGTAGGGTGGGGGACTTAACATCTGATGGTGGAGAAGCTCCTGACGTCTTATGTAAGGGTAGGGAATGCTCTGGATATCTAGTCTAACAGATACAACCGACCCTTTTCAGGGCAATCATAATGCTGGTGCGGCCCATGGTTAAATTGAGTTTGACACCCCTGCTCTAGTCTATTGGATTGAGAGCTGGCAACTGTGGAGGCCATCGGAGTACAGTGAACTCATTGTCATAATCAAGAAACCAGTGGTGAGATGATTTGAGTTTTGTGACATGGTACATTATCCTGCTGGAAGGAGCCATCAGAAGATGGGTACACTGTAGTCATAAAGGGATGGACATGGTCAGCAACAATACTCAGGTAGGCCATGGCGTTTAAACTATGCTGAACTGATACTAAGGGGCACAAAGTGTGCCAAGAAAATACCCCCCACACCATTACACCACCACCAGCCTGAACCATTGATACAAGTCAGGATGGATCCATGCTTTTAAGTTGTTTACCCCAAATTCTGACCCTACCATCTGAAATCGAGACTCATCAAACCAGGCAACATTTTTCCAATCTTCTATTTTACAATTTTGGTGAGCCTGTGTGAATTGTAGCCTCAGTTTCCTGTTCTTAGCTGACAGGAGTGGCACCGAGTGTGGTTTTCTGCTGCTGTAGCTCATCTGCTTCAAAGTTCGATGTGTTGTACATTCAGAGATGGTATTCTGCATGCTTTGGTTGTAACGAGTGGTTATTTGATTTACTGTTGCATTTCTATAATTTCTAACCATTCTGCCCATTCTCCTCTGACATTAACAAGGCATTTTCGTCCACACAAAAGCTGCTCACTGGATATTTTCTCTTTTTCTGACCAATTTCTGTAAACCCTAGAGATGGCTGTGCGTGAAAATCCCTGTAGATCAGCAGTTTTTTAAATACTCAGACCAGCCCGCCTGGCACCAACAACCATGCCATGTTCAAAGTCACTTAAATCCCCTTTCTTTCTTTTTCTTTCAGATGCTCGGTTTCAACTTCAGCAAGTCGTCTTCATCACGTCAAGATGCCTAAATGCAATAGATTGCTGCGATGGGATTGGCTGCTAAGCAAATTGTGTTACCAAGCAACTAAACAGGTGTACCTAATAAAGTGGATGGTGAGTGTATGTTTAATTCTATCAACTACTTATACTTTAATTATTGAAAGTAGGAGAGTAAATTGGGGCAGACTGGTAGGGACCTCAGTGCATTACTTTGCCCAGGGGCCATTGATGCTAATAAAGCGATTTTAAAGTCTCTTTTTTTTCCTATAAAAATAACAAACATGTTATACTCACCTGCTCTGTGTAGTTGGTTTTGCACAGAGCAGTCTGGATCCTCCTCTTCTTGGGTCCCTCTTCTGCTCTCCTGGCCCCTCCCACCTGTTGAGTGCCCCTGCAGCAAGCAGCTTGCTATGAGGGCACCCGAGCCGAGTCACAGCTCCCTGTGTCCATTCAGATACGGAAACCTGACCCGGCCCTGCCCCCTCTCTCCTGATTGGCTAGTTGACTTTGATTGACAGCAGCGGCAGCCAATAGCACCACTGCTGTGTTGAGCCAATCAGGAGGGAGAATTTTTGAAGGCTGAGACACTTGTGGACATCGCTGGACAGAGAGTTTAGGGAGGACTGAGGGGCGCTACTGCACAAAGAAGGCTTTTGATCTCCATGCATAGAATGCAGGAGGATACAAAACCTTCTGCCTTTACAACCCCTATAAGATGTCCCTGACTACAGGTTTACATTAAAACAGTAGAGCATGATGGCTCTGTAGCAATGTTAGGTGCATCTTTTAAAGTGGTTGTAAACCCGAAAAAAAAAAAACCTACAAAACAAAGGCATAATGAGCTAGTATGCATCGCATACTAGCTCATTATGAATTACTTACCTTAGAATGAAGCCCCGACATGGACCCCCGGACACTGCTGCGGGCGCTGCGATGACCCCTCGGCGTCTCTTCCGGGTTCGGCGGCTCCAGCGCTGTGATTGGCCGGAGCCGCGATGACGTCACTCCCGCGCATGCGCGCAGGAGTGATTTTCCGGCAAGCTCCTGGCAAAGAAAGCTGAAGGTCCCCCCCGGACCTACAGAGCGCATGCGCCGCTTGTGTGAGCGGCTGCATGCACTGCAAATATCTCCTAAACCGTGCCGGTTTAGGAGATATTAATTGTACCTACAGGTAAGCCTTATTATAGGCTTACCTGTAGTTAAAAGTGTCAAAAAGCGGGATACTACTGCTTTAATATAGTTTAAGAGTATCAACTATACATTTTGATGAATGCTAAATGAATGAATGGCCCATTTAATATACATTTTGATGGATGCTAAATGAATGAATGGCCCATTTACTTACAATGCACCAAACCCTGGGTTTGGATAGCAAAGAAATGCAGTTTGGGTTTTTAGGGTTTTTAAGAAGCTATCACAAAAATTTCCTTACAAAAAGTTTAATTTATTAATCAACATATACATTTTGATGGCAAACATGTCCTGGATGATAAGATGCAGTAGATCATTTTCACCCCTTCACAAATACTTTCCCTAGCATTGTACATAAAATAAATGAATATTCAGCGCCACCTAGTGGATTATAGTGACATAACCATGAAAATTATCAAATTTATCAGGGGTCCACAATGAATATTCTTGGGCTGAAGCTACAGTAAGATTTTTATGAGTAGTTACAATTAATGTAAAAAACTAACTATGCATGCATAGACTTTGATATCACTGTAAAATCTCATGAAGATGGGGCTCAGACATGTCCAGATATTCTTCATCAATGTGATTTGATGCAGTAAGGGAAGAATCAGGACTGTCAAGTTGTACCAGTGAGGTTGATTTACAAAAACTGTAGAGTGCAAAATCTGGTGCAGCTGTGCAAAGTAGTCAATCGGCTTGTACAATTAAGCTTTCACAAAAAAAAATAACAAATCAACCCCAGAGTGACATCTAAAAAGCAGGATGAGCTTTGAACTAATATCGTAAAAGGGACAAACAACCAGATACATTCACAAACATTTGGGGCAGAAAATTAGATTAAATTAGAAAATTTAGAAAAAGTGGCCAACTTTTTTTTATTGTATTATATATCAATTAAATCAGTTTTTCCCATTTTTAAAGCAATTTCTCTACTCATTTTTCCACATTTCAACAAAGCTAAAAAAAACTCTCCATAAAAATATATTTCTGTTGTTTTTAATCAGTTGCTAAAGACACCTTATCTTTACAAATAGGCCCTTAAAGTAGAACCGAAGCCATATATTTATTTATTTTTTTTCATTTTGGATATTGAAGCAGAGAGTTAAAAAACAGTTTTTTTTCTCATCTGTATCCTATTGGGGAGATTTCCCTTCCCTTCCTGCCCCATAGCCGAAACAATAAGTGAGAGGAAATCCTTTCAATGTGAAGGAATACCTTGTAGTCACCAGGATCACCATTACTAGTGACTAGTGAAGATTTCCTCTCTATTTCTGTTCAGGCGATAACCAAAAATGTGTGATTTTTCCTTCACTTTCGGTGATAAAGGTAGACAAATAGAGAGGGTGAATCTCCTAATAGAGGCACAGACAGCAATACAAACTGACAGTCCAAAAGTAAAATAAAAGTTCTACTTTAACCACTTCAGATCTAAAAGGTTTACCCCCATTCGTGGCCAGGCCATTTTTTGCGATACAACACTGCGTTATTTTAACTGACAATTGCACAGTCGTGAGACGCTGTACCCACATGAAGTATGTACTTTTTTTTTCCACAAATAGAGCTTTCTTTTGATGGTATTTGATCACCTCTGCGGTTTTTATTTTTTGCACTATAAACAAAAAAAAACGGACAATTTTGAGAGAAAACCAATATTATTTAATTTCTGCTATAAAACATATCCAATAAAAAAATGTAAAAAATCGAATTTCTTTATCATTTTAGGCCAATATGTATTCTGCTACATATATTTGGTAAAAAAAAAAAAAAATCCCAATAAGTGTAAATTGATTGGTTTGCGTAAAAGGTATAGTGTCTACAAACAATGGGAAATATTTATGGAATTTTAATTTATTTTTATTTTTTTACTAGTAATGACGGCGATTAGCGACTTATAGCGGAACTGCAATATGGCAGCGGATAAATCGGGCACTCACTGACACTTTTTTTGGAACCAGTGACAGAAATACAGTGTTTAGTGTTAAAAAAATACCCTGTCACTGTACTAATGACATTGGCTGGGAAGGGGTTAACATCAGGGGCAATCAAAGGGTTAAATGTGTTCCTAGGGAGTGCTTGCTAACTGTGTGGGGGTTGCTTGTACCGTGGGAAGGCAGAGATCCCTGTTTCTGCTTAGTAGAAACACAAGATCACTGCCTTCCCTTGTCACAGGAGGGCGATCTGCCTTGTTTAGATAGGCAGATCGCTGTTCTGCCTGTGCCATAAACGATCAGCACGTCCCGGGGAACATTGTGCCACTGGACCCGCTGATTGTCTCTGGCTGTGTCCAATCACAGCAGGAGCTGGTTGCTGGCGGCACATGTGCACGCCCCAGATCCAAAATCCAGAGCCGCCGACCCACAGTTAATGTACGTTTAACATTTCGCTTCTTTAGTGCTTTGGATGTCAAAGCAAGCTCAAAATAGGAAGTATTATCTACATGTTAAAAGCGACACTAAATAACATCCCTATTCTCCAAAAATCATCCATATATATATATATATATCCACTGTTTAATGTCCCTGTAATTTATTTTTCATGAAATAGTTTAATTTTTGTGTTTTTCTGCCATCTAGTAATGTCCTCTGGGAGCTCCCTTTGCCCTAACTTCTATTTGTGTGGAGCAAGCAGTGCATGCTAGTTGTGAATATGTGCACTGTTCTATGCACACCACAAATCCCATCGTCCCCAGTCCATCTCGGGAGCGAGCAAGAGAGGGTGGCTATATTCAGAGATTTGGAGGTGGCTGAGAGCAATCAAAGGTACTTTTTTCAAGTTAGGAATACATACTTGAGTTGAATATTTTCTTAGACTAATGTTTAGTGACACTTTAAACACCAGGGATCATCACTAAAAATTTTATTCTCTTAGACTTCACAAAACAATGTAAAAGTTGGGGTTCTGGAATTTAGAAGAAAGGCATATGGGGTGTCAGGGAAGAAGTCCAAGAAGTACTGGCAAATATGCCAATGCCCAATTAGGTCGCACTAATTTGCGCATGCACATTAGTGAAAGGCATGCAATGGCGCATTGGCGTACGCGGCGGCGCATTGGCGTACACAAAGTGTGCTAATTTCCAGTGTTCACTGGCCTATATAAGGACATCAGTGGCTATAATAAATTGCTGGATTATATTCAGCTTTGTATCCTGTGTTCCTGTGCCTTGTGCCTCAGTTTGATTGCCAGTTACCGACCCGGCTTACCCCTGACCTGCTCTGGCTTCTCTTCTGAACTCGGCTTGCTTCTCGGACCTGCTCCTGTCTATTCCAGATTGATACCCTGTGTTTGACCCTGGCTTGATCTCAACTTAGCTACTTGCCTCTGCTCCTGACTGACTTGCTGTGTTTGACCCCCGGCCTGGCTTCTAACCTTGCCCCTGCTTACTCTTCTGTCAAGATCCGCCAGCACCTCCAGAGAACCATTTGCTGTGACCACCTTTTCTACCCGTGGGTGTCCTTGCATCTGGTTTTATCAGGCAGCTTCACCTGCAGGCAACCTGTGCATCTTTGTGCATAGCACCCTCTGTCACCACCTTCAAGGGTACACTCAGCCCTTTCGTCACCTCAGCCTCCAGTCAGGTACGTGACATGGGGCAATGACATACAAAGATGAGCACCTCTATTTGTTGAATATTTGATCATAAAATGGATATACAGTTTTAAGAATATTTAGATCATGTAGTAGTGGTTATATTTGCTTAACAGGCACTTTGGTTAATGTTTGCAAATTAGTATCCCTAAGCAGAAAGTTCTCATGGGGGAGCTTTTATCTCAGCAGTCAATAAACTATCCTGTACTGTACCCTGTTCCTAATGAGCTAAGTTTCACTTGATCTTCCCAAAAGTCTTGCTCCCAGTTTTCTGTAATGTATAACTAGGGCCATGTCTGTTGAGGCATTTCTATAGCTCTGTATGCATAGCACACAATTTTATCTTTAAACTGCTCAATCTACCTCATCTGCACACTGCCTCTTAACTTCTAATGAATATATGCATTATTATTCTCCAAACTGATGCCAAAAATCATCAAGTTTTATTGCATGTCCTATACATTTATATTTGTGATAATAAACACTAGGACTTTAATATTCAGAATAAAGAAAAATTCACTTCTTTGTAACTGATGCATGAATTATATGATAAAATAGTTTCAGTTCAGTACACACATAAAATATCTTTATTACATTTTATTAATGACATCATCGCCTTCTTTTCCTGATGGTCTGTACTGACATTTGACAGCAGAAAATCAGTTTAACTTTTGTGGAAATAGGAAGGGTCATGTGTGGTGTGCTTGACAGGGGAGCTACATGACGCTTTTGAGTGGGTAAGCTGTGCAAATTAACCATGTGTGACTCACCTATTAAAGGTTATAATAGCATTGTTCCTTTTGCCGCTTAGGAACATGATGTGCAAACACTATCCTGCTAAGTGGATTCCTGCCCAAAGGTGAATCAGGAATAACTGTAGAATAAATTTAATAGTTCAAAAATGCTCCAAGTGAATCACTTCTCCAATTACCTAATGGTCACGTTAAAGAAAAATGTTTCTGAAAGACATGGATTTTTTTTTTTTTATTATGTGCAAAAGAAATTTGATTTACCTGCCCTATTGCAATCGAAAAAGAAATATATAATATGAAATATGACAAACACAGTATGTACAAATAATTTCAATTTTTTTGTATAATACAATAACCAAACCAGGTTATGTTGTGCTTCACTATATGTTAATTAAAGTATGAGTAGGCAAGTATTGGGCATTTTTCAAAGTAGAGCAAGACTGGTTAGAAAGGGGTTATACAATTGGCAAGCCTGAACAAGCATGAACATGTATTCCTGCAGCTGCCTGCTGTGTTTTCTCCAGGGAGCCTGGGACTGGGGTAAATGCATTCACGATTACGAGTAGGGGAGCTCAGGAAACATCCAATCTCCTCTGGAAGGAATGAACCCGGAAGCTGTCCTTTTCCACCTGCTATGGCCACGTAAGCAGCTAATCAATCATGATCTGTGTTTTAATGTTTTAATAGTTGCAGTATAGGGGAGGGAAGACATTAGGGGTCCATAAGACCCCTAAAGTCTGCAAAGGAAGGACCTGTCATCTGCCCATGCTATCACACAAGGGGACTAACAAGTAAAGTTAAATAAAAAGTTACAAAGTCTTAATATAAAAATGTAATAATAAACAAATAAAAATAATTAAAAAAAAAAAGTGACCCTGTTCAATACTGTTTTTGTGATGGGGACATGTCCTGACCACATGCCGTGAGACTTCCCAGTCCCAGCCGTCTATGAACTCAAACACCATAGAACTGAAGATACACTTTCTGTATTCTGGGTCCTACTGCATTATAGGACGGGTTACCCTGTGAGGTGATTTGTCCTGCAAATATATGTCAATATATGACGTTTATCTGGTTGTATCTGCCTGGACTGACTAAAACACGCTCAATCCTCTATGCTGGCTTTGAGAGTTTTCTGCATTGATATATGTCTAGACACAATAATTCTCCTGATGAAGCTATAACAGCGAAACACGGAGATACTCAATTGCCTCGACCCACCAGTCTTGCTATGGATTTGTATTCATTTCTGTGATGTCATATATAATTTCTTAATATTGTTAGGTCAAGAGGGTTGGGGCAGATTTGTGCCTAGCACTAGCTGTATTGTTCTTAATCTATTTGGACTTTATTGAAATGCCTTTTTATCTTTTGTAAACCAGTCAAAGATCTTTTTTATCTTATTTGCTTTTTTTTTTTAATTTAATTCCTGAGATATTGAGCACCTTAAAGTCCCATTTTTTTTTTCTTGGCATAATTGTACATTCCACAGGCATGTGGGGCTTGTTTCACTTCCCATAGCCTGATTAATTCCTATATTTTTTTAATACTGCCATTGTTTCTGACAATTGCAGTATTAAAAAGTTGGCACTGCATCTGCATCCTGAAAGTGGCTGAGTTTTTCTATGAGATAAAGGCTTTTTTTTTTCAGTGAACCCTCAGGCCTGCATGTGATCACTATTTCATCGTTGACATAGATCACATGATCGAGTGTCACTCTGATTGGTTCCCAATTATAAGTGGAGGCACAAGCTGTTAGTAATAGTCGGGAAAGAGTGCCATCTGCTGCAAATCATGTCAGCTCTTACAGGGGGGGAGGGGGGGTTGTAAATATATCTTCAGCATTGGACTTCAAGAAGGGAAAGAATTGAAGTATGCTGTAAAAAGTATTTGCCATTTTGAAAAGTAGCTGGGGGCAGGGACTGGTCAAAGAGGGATTGCCTTTGACACAATTACCTATTTTGAACAAGTTTCTATATAAAAGTTTGCTAAAATTATACAGTAAGGATGTATAGTAGTATGCTAAGGTTACACAAAAATCTCATAAATACAAAAGGTAGTTGAATTGCAATAAGTAAACGCTTTTGAGTACAAAATTAGTAATAAAGTAAAAATAAACTACCTACAGCAAAATCCAAGTTCACCTGTCCACACTGGTGGAAATGTAACAATAATGCATTGGCTTTTTTTTTTTTTTTTTCAGTTATTCAGAAAAAAAGGGTATTTTGTACCAGGTTATGGGGGTTGCATGTACTGTATATAGGTAGTGTATAACCCAGAAGTACTTTGGTATAACATTTTAAAGGAACACTTATGAAGGTAAGAAATTCCTCATCTGACCTAAATTCACCCTGTAGCACTTTTTTTCCCTATTTAATGATATTCTTGGATCTGCGTTCATTACACTGCTTTTCATATGCCCTATGAATCCATATGTATTTAACAGCCTAGCTGCGATCAAAATAAATGTTTTCTGTATTTAATAATTTTTTTATAGACTGTGTAATGTAAATTCTACAGAATGTCTGTCAGGTTAAGGCAGCAGATTTGGGCATTTGGGAGAGAAATGTTCATTAAATCAAAAAGCACACTCCTTAGGAATGTTCCATGATATTGATATTGAATGAATGTTATTGAATTCTAATACATAATAATCATTTGAGAGTTTTCTGTATTGAATTTCTTTGGTGAGGAAGAAGTTACCTTTTGCCTTTGTTTTAGCTCATTTGTAGGCTCTTTAGCAAAACAGCCAACACAAATACTACATACATGATTCTTATGCTGACCTGAAGTCCACAGCATCAAATGTGTTATTTTCACATTAAAAATACTGATTTTCACCTTGCTGGGAGAGGAAACACTCACTGCGTGGTTTACAGGGCATTGTTCCAGAACTCCCAGGCAGCAGGCAGACAAAGGGAGCCTACTTTTCTCAGCCAATACAGCTTGTCAGGGGGCTGGTGCTTTACCAGGCAGGCGGAGCTCCGAGGGAAGCCGAAGTTCCAGTGGATAAACATCCCTCCCTTCCATGGAATGCCAGGTAATGGTGGGTTAACTGGTAGGTTAAAAATTGTGAGGCATCTGGAGAATGTGGAGGTCGTCCCCGAGCCGATGCGGTGCGGCTGGGGACCATGTAAGCAGTTACACAGATACTAGGTGAATAATTGATACTTGGTGCCTCCAAAGATTGGCAACCTTATGTTTATTGTTATTGTGTTATTATTTTTGTTCCTGTTTTAAGGAATGTTATATTTTTATACGTTACGTTACGGCTAATTTTACTTCAACAATTGATTTGAATTGGGCCTTAGTCATGTTTACTTTTATCATTGAAAGTGAAAGAAAACGAAAATCCCCAAATTTTGGTTTGTCCCCAGAAAAGTAATAGAGGGGAAATCTTCCAATGGGGACACTAGTTCCCATGACCTGGGGGTCTCCAAGGAATTTCTTTAACCACTTGCCTACTGGGCACCTAAATCCCCTTCCTGCCCAGGCCAATTCTCAACTTTCAGCGCTGTCGCACTTTGAAAAAAAAATGATAAAAATTTAATTTGGGTACAGTGTTGCATTACCGCGTAATTTACATTCAAACAAATAGAGCTTTCTTTTGGTGGTATTTAATCACTACTAGGGTTTTTATTTTTGCTGAACAAACAAAAAAAAATTGGGGGAAAAAAACAGTTTTATAGTTTTGTTATAAAATTTTACAAACAGGTAATTTTTCTCCATCATTCATGCAGCCCTGATAGGCACTGATAGGCTGCACTGATGGGCACTGATAGGCTGCCCTGATGGGTGCTGATAGGCGTCACTGATGAGCACTGATAAGGCGACACTGATGGGCACTGATAAGGCAGCACTGATAACGCAGCAATGGTTGGCTCTGATAGGTGGCACTGATGGGCAGCACTGAAGGGCACTGGTAAGTGGCACTGAAGTGCAATAATAGGCAGCACTCATGGGCACTGATGGGCACTAATAGGTGGCACTGATGGATGGCACTGATAGGCAAAGATAGGTACTGGTAGGTGACACTTATGGGCAGCACTCATGATGGGGCACTGATAGGTGGCACTGGTGAGCATTGATAGGTGGCACTGGTGGGCACTGGTAGGTGGCGCTGGTGGACACTGGTGGGCACTGATAGGTGGCACTAGTGGGCACTGGCAGGTGGTTATGGTGGGCACTGATAGATGGTGCTGGTGGGCACTTGTAGGTAGCACTGGTGGGCACAGATGCACCTCTCCTCTTCAGGAAATCTCCCCAATAGGCCACAGATGGTGAAAAAAAATATGTCCGGAGTTATAATCCTCCCTCACTCTATCCAAAATGAAAAAAAGTTTTGCCCATAGTTCTACTAGGCTTCATGCACATGACTGAAAATGGTCATATAGTTTACAATATGGCCATATTTTCTTTGCCAGGAGTGAAAGGTGCAGAGTACAGCTGTTTCCAGTTAGACTGTACAAAACAATGGCAAGTGGCTGCTGCACACATATATACAGTATATATATATATATATATATATATATATATATATATATATATATATATATATACAAATGCAAATATATGCAAATCTGAGTGGCTACATGCATACAGACTGTCTGGGTTCAATGAGGCATGTTTGGCCCTGTATATAGCCACTCGGATTTGTGTATATTTGTGTTATATGCACACAGTTGCCATCTGTTATTGATTTGTACAGGCTGACTGTATGCTGCACTTGTCACTCCTGGCAGAGAAAATATGGCCGCATTATATGCTATTTGGCCATTTTACAGCTGCGTGCATGTATTGTTGCCAACATCTCTTCTGTGAGGTGGCAGCATTTTACAGGCAGAGAAGAGACCTGGAGAAGTTGGGAATTATACTCACTGTGATCCAGAGTCCACGAGCATGTGTGCATTACAGACAAGCAGGTAAGGATACTGTAACGTAGATATAGTAAGATAGTTCTATTTTAAAGACACGTTTTGTCGCTGAACTGTCTCAGGCTCCGTTCACATATTGGCGTCTAGGATCGTGGGCAGAAATGCTGCGATTCTGCCCACGATCCCAAATCACTGCAAATTGCGGGACGTCTGTGCAATTCCAGTGACTTGCAATGGTACCCTTAATGCGGCTCGATTTTCCCCCGATTGTCGCCCGTCGAATAGCTGTAAAATAGTTCAAACAAAATTGCAGGACGCCTATCGCCCAAAAAAATTCTTGTACTTTTCTGGGGCGGCAGGCGTGCCGTGATTCTGTTTGCTGATTTTACCATGATTCGTCGGGCGAAAATCACGGAAAAATCACGCTGTGTTTGGGGTGCCATTGCAAGTCACAGGAATCACACGGGCGTCCCACGATTTGCAGTGATTTGGGATTGCGGACAGAATCACGGCAATTGTCGATCCAAGACACCAATATGTGAACAGAGCCTTAATCAATTTGTCACAACAATACTTTTGTATAATAAAAGCATCGCTAATAGGAACTGGTTGAATTTGCCACATTTGTCAGTATTAAAAATAAAAATGGGTTCTCGTGAATATGGTGTAAAACTTCTAATTACTTACACACTTACATGCCCCTCTCTCAGTCACTCTATCTCAACCCCCTTCTCAATCTCAGCCCCCCCCTCTCTCAACCCACCCTCTCTCTCTCAACCACCCTCTCTCAGCCTCCCTCTTTCTCCGCCACCCTCCCTCCCTCTCTCTCTCTCTCAGCCACCCTCTCTGTCAGCCCCCCTCTCTCTCAACCCCCCTCTCTCTCTCACCCCCCTCTCTGTCCACCACCCTCTCTCTGACCCCTCTCTCTCTCTCAGTCAGCCCCCATCCTCTCTCTCAGCCCCCCTGTTTCTCAGGCCCCGCTCTCTCTTAGCCCCACCCCTCTCTCTCTCTCGCTCTCTCTCAGCCCCCCTCTCTGTTAGCCCCCTCTCTCTCAGCCTCCCTCTTTCTTAGCCCCCCTCTGTCAGCCCTCCTCTATCTCTCAGCCACTCTCTCTCTCTCTGAGCCCCCTCTCTCTCTCAGCCCCCCTCTCTATCAGCCCCCCTCTCTCACTCAGTCACCCTCTGTCAGCCCCCTCTTTCTCAGTCACCACCTCTCTCTCAGCCACTCTCTAGTAGTGATGGAGTGCTCTGCAGTTTGTAGATATATATCTAGGGCGGATTCTGTGTAGCGGTACCTGGGGAGCTGTTAGATCAGAGTGGTGGGTATCTGGTGTAGTAATCAGTGTAGGGGTATCCGGGAAGGTGGGATCAGAGTGGGTTGGGTTATCTAGGGCTGTGATCAAAGTGGGGGGTATCTGGGGGTGTAATCAGTGCAGGGGTATCCGGAAAGGTGTGAACAGGGTGGGTGGGGGGGTTATCCAGAGATGTGATCAGAGTGGGGGGTATCTGGTGGTGTAATCAGGGTACAGGTATCTGAGCAGGTGTGATCAGGGTGGGGGATATATAAGGGTATAATTAGGGTGGGGGAATCTGGGGCGGGTGGTAGTATATGGGGGTGTGATCTGGGAGTTTGCTTATGGGGGAACCCAGCTACTGGAAGTTTTAGTTGGCCCTTAGCTGCAGTGAGGGGAAACGAGGAATGCATTACCCTGCCCCCTCAATACATTTAGTGGAAGTTCATTTTCAAAGGTATGTGACGTCATTTACGTTGTGCCCCATCAAAATGCAGGTGCGATGTGAAGGAGTTACTGGCTTGGTTTTAGACAGGGAGTAGCAAGAGAACGGTGTGGATAGGTTGTGGGGGGAGGGGGAGGGGGGGTGCAAAAAGCATCTTCGACTATGTTGTCAAAAATCCTTGCATCGGCCCTACTTAAAATACATTTAAGAAAGATTAGTTTTAGCAGAGTTAGAATTAAGGCTTTATAAAGCAGGTAAAGTATAACCAAAAAATAAAAAAGTAAATCTTTACATGCCTTACACGGTGGTGGCTTAGTCAAACAATTGGTGGATAATTGCTGTATGTGTTGATTGCAAAGATCTTTGTTCCTCAAAAGCAACTTTACAGTTTCACAGAAGGTCCCTGAACAGCTCACAATCTCACAATACAGTATGTTCCCAAACCTTTCTAGTCATTACAATATCCCAGCTGCATTAGTGAAGGTGAAAGAAATCTTTATGCCTAGCTTTGTACAGAAATCTAAAACATTCATTTCATTTACCTCTGTCGCAGACTCGGAGCAAGGCCATGTGTCATTACATTTCCAGCGTCATCATCTTTTGTCCACAGCAACATAAACAATGACATGCTGGAGGCAGCTGTGTGCTCTGAGTAGAACAGACTGTTCAACACACATAATATTTCCTGCCATGTAGAAAACAGCCTTTTATGGAGCCATTCTAGTATGTTCATTAATATTCACCTGCATTCTAGGTTATTAGAGTGCATTGATTAAAGGCGTTTTCTTTTCTGATCATCCTTTCCATAGGAATAACTGATCTATTGTCAACAACCCATTTAACCGATATGACATACATGATATGTGTACATACATCAATATTTAAAGAATAATATTGGGCATCAGCATTTTACACATAGTTACTTGTATATACTATACCTGGCTGATTCCCTTGAAAAGTGGAAATCACTGAAGTAGGCACCACTACTCCAGTGATCTCCACTTGCTTCCAGGTCCCACGCCAGACCCAAGCAGCTTACATTGGCTGCCAGAAGTTGTGCTTAGATGTAAGGTAACCAGATGTCAAAGAAACTTGCCTCATGTTCTGCTGTGAAGCCTTAAGCCCCGTACACACGCAACGATTATCGTCCGACCGATCGTCCGTCTTTTGTCCAGAGTGGTGTTTTGTTGGTTGGAATGTGCCTAGACTGCACACAAATTTTCTCGCCCAACAAAATTCTACTTCAGAAGTGATGTCATGTGTTGGTTTGCTTTCT
Source organism: Pelophylax lessonae (assembly GCF_965119305.1). NCBI lineage: Eukaryota > Metazoa > Chordata > Amphibia > Anura > Ranidae > Pelophylax > Pelophylax lessonae. The sequence continues at coordinate 301,148,668 of NC_138770.1, forward strand.
TTGTGTTCTTTCTTCTCTGAGCATGCCCAGACTTGCTCATAAGATTTTTCCCTGTCGAAATCTGTACTGACTGCACGAAAATCGGACGCGTTTTGACGGCGGACAAAAATTTTATAGCCTGCACACCAGATTTTTTTTCGGCCGAAAAGTCGGAGTTGGTTGTCGGAAGCATCATACTAACAAGCCGAAAATCGACAGATCGGTCGTCGGACGAAAATTCCCTGCCGATTTTCGACGCGTGTGTACGAGGCTTAAGACTGCTCAGAGACTTGCCTTATGGTCCCAAGCGGAGAGGTTTTAGAGTGTTCAGAAAGTTACCTCATGGTCCTTATCTGTGAGGGTTTAGACTGTCCAACATTTACGTTTACTTAAAGAGAAGATTGTCCTCTAATTGGTATGTGCTCATTGTTTTGAAGTATCCCATACCCTAACCCCTCTTTGGTTAAAGTTTCTTCAAGCAATAAATCTTAGAAAGATATCCCCTAGCCTAGACTAATTGATTGGAGCCTGTGTGCATGGACTGGTGCTTGTGGTGCTGGGCAGCTTCAGTACTTTTGGAAGAAGCCAGGTATTGCCAGCAGCCCCTGTGGGGATAGCATTACAAAACGAATTGAGGAATACTCTGCAGATGGAAACATACAGCCTAATACTTGTATTAAGTTACTTAATGAAAAGAGGTTTTATGGTTTGAAGCATCCTCCAAGCTTGTCCATTAGATTAGAGGTGTCCGAACTATACTATAAGACTGCGGCCAACTATCTGAATTCTTTACTAGGATGCAAAAGTAATACTTATTATGCAGGAGAAAAGCAAGTTATTTTAAGCTATATCCCTTCAAAAACCATGTTTTGCAAATGCAAACTTGAACTTGGAAACTATATAATAATAATAATATTAATAATAATAATTAACGTATAAACAGCCAGAAATCTGTAAAAATATGTGCAGCAATTTGAAAAAGCCTGTGTGACAAGGGAAAATGTGTTGAATTGGCTTTTAAAGCATTCTTATATTTAATACATTTTCTATTTTCTGACAGCAATGCTAAAAATGTCTATATAAAATAAACCTGTGATAACCCAAATGTAACAGACCAGTTTCAGCACTGGGAACCATATTGTACAGGCCCCAAATCCTAAGCCTCTATAAACAATATGTTTTTGACATTTACTGTTATTGTCTAATGCCGATTTTACCTTTATGTGTTTGCTACATGTTCCTATTAGCCCTTCCCTGTAATGGGTAACAATACTAATGGAAATGAACATGCAGGAGGGATGGGGGCCAGCATTACACACTACCAGGAAGCCTTGACACTTGCAATTTACATCAGCCCACTGTTTAGGACAACTAAAGTGTGGTTGCAAAGAGGAGATTTCAGTAGAATGCAGCAACCTGGATGCACCTGGAAGATCTGATATCGAATATAAACTGGAGATACATCTGATGGATAATATGTACCTCTGGTTCTTCCTCTATATGATCTCAAGATAAGTACACAGGATGGCTGGATGTTAAAAGAAACTGTTCGGAGTATGAGTTGACTTGACTACAATGAGCACAGTGTGTACAGCATGTTTCACATTATCGCATAAAGTGAGAGGAGCATGTCTGTATTGTTCTTGTAATTAAAAGTACATTTTAAGGCTAAGTTCACCTTTTTCAGAAATTAGCCTATGCAGTAGGCCAATAATGGTATTGTTTTATCTGTAGATCATTTGGGACGCTTAAGAACCCTAACCAAAACACTCTAAGTTACCAACTCTCATTGGTTCAAAGTCCAGAATTTCTACAGCTTGTCTGAGAGTTCAGAAAAAAAGGAAGTGGAGAGCTGAATTTACACTCTGTAGAGCTCAGTGAGGCGAGCTCTGATTGGCGATTGAAGGGAAGGGACACACTCCCCCTTCACATAGCACACAGGAACAGAGCTGAGGTTGTCAATCTGCTGAAGGTTCCTCCCCTGTCACCTTTGTTCTCTTGGTGTTAGGAAAACTTGTCAGAAGTGATTCATGCTGATAGCAGAGAGACAAAACAGCAGACAGAAATAACACTCCGTGCTCTTAATTGAGACACGTAGGCAGTGGCGGCCCGTGCATAGGGGGCGCCAGGGCGCCGCCCCCCCCCTACCTCTAAAGAAAAAAAAAAATGAACAAATAAAGTTTTGAAAAAAAAATTACAAAACGAACAAATAAAGTTTTGAAAAAAAAAAAAAATTGTGTTCGCCGCTACCCCGGCCTATGTGGTGGCTATGGGGGGGGGAGGGTGGGGTTTACGACCCAGAAGGGCGCCGATTGGCTGCCTTCTGGGGGCGTAACCTGAGCGCAAGTCATTGCGCTTGGGCACCCCCACTTTCCTGATATCCTGGCTGTGATTGGTCCAGTCTACAGCCTGGACCAATCATCATCCAGGACATCCCATGGCCCCATGCTGACCCCGCTGACGTCGCGTGGACCGGCATTGCAGAGAGCGGAGCGGAGAGGAGACCGGAGAAGAGGAGAGGGAGAAGCCGAGCCTCCAGGTAAAAGCACTGCTCTGTCGGGCACGCACGCATAGCTCTGCATTAGGGGACATGTATACTGGTGGTCACTGCACTGGAGGCACGCACGCATAGCTCTGCATTAGGGGACATATACTGGTGGTCACTGCACTGGAGGCACGCACGCATAGCTCTGCATTAGGGGACATATACTGGTGGTCACTGCACTGGAGGCACGCACGCATTGCTCTGCATTAGGGGACATATACTGGTGGTCACTGCACTGGAGGCACGCACGCATAGCTCTGCATTAGGGGACATATACTGGTGGTCACTGCACTGGAGGCACGCACGCATAGCTCTGCATTGGGGGACATATACTGGTGGTCACTGCACTGGAGGCACGCACGCATAGCTCTGCATTAGGGGACATATACTGGTGGTCACTGCACTGGAGGCACGCACGCATAGCTCTGCATTGGGGGACATATACTGGTGGTCACTGCACTGGAGGCACGCACGCATAGCTCTGCATTAGGGGACATATACTGGTGGTCACTGCACTGGAGGCACGCACGCATAGCTCTGTATTGGGGGACATATACTGGTGGTCACTGCACTGGAGGCACGCACGCATTGCTCTGCATTAGGGGACATATACTGGTGGTCGATGCACTGGAGGCACGCACGCATAGCTCTGCATTAGGGGACATGTATACTGGTGGTCACTGCACTGGAGGCACGCACGCATAGATCTGCATTAGGGGACATATACTGGTGGTCACTGCACTGGAGGCACGCACGCATTGCTCTGCATTAGGGGACATATACTGGTGGTCACTGCACTGGAGGCACGCACGCATTGCTCTGCATTAGGGGACATATACTGGTGGTCACTGCACTGGAGGCACGCACGCATAGCTCTGCATTAGGGTACATATACTGGTGGTCACTGCACTGGAGGCACGCACGCATAGCTCTGCATTGGGGGACATATACTGGTGGTCACTGCACTGGAGGCACGCACGCATAGCTCTGCATTAGGGGACATATACTGGTGGTCACTGCACTGGAGGCACGCACGCATAGCTCTGCATTGGGAGACATATACTGGTGGTCACTGCACTGGAGGCACGCACGCATAGCTCTGCATTAGGGGACATATACTGGTGGTCACTGCACTGGAGGCACGCACGCATAGCTCTGCATTGGGGGACATATACTGGTGGTCACTGCACTGGAGGCATGCGCGCATAGCTCTGCATTAGGGGACATATACTGGTGGTCACTGCACTGGAGGCACGCACGCATAGCTCTGCATTGGGGGACATATACTGGTGGTCACTGCACTGGAGGCACGCATGCATTGCTCTGCATTAGGGGACATATACTGGTGGTCACTGCACTGGAGGCACGCACACATAGCTCTGCATCAGGGGACATGTATACTGGTGGTCACTGTACTGGAGGCACGCACGCATAGCTCTGCATTAGGGGACATATACTGGTGGTCACTGCACTGGAGGCATGCACGCATAGCTCTGCATTAGGGGACATATACTGGTGGTCACTGCACTGGAGGCACGCACGCATTGCTCTGCATTAGGGGACATATGCTGGTGGTCACTGCACTGGAGGCACGCACGCATAGCTCTGCATTAGGGGACATATACTGGTGGTCACTGCACTGGAGGCACGCACGCATAGCTCTGCATTGGGGGACATATACTGGTGGTCACTGCACTGGAGGCACGCACGCATAGCTCTGCATTAGGGGACATATACTGGTGGTCACTGCACTGGAGGCACGCACGCATAGCTCTGCATTGGGGGACATATACTGGTGGTCACTGCACTGGAGGCACGCACGCATTGCTCTGCATTAGGGGACATATACTGGTGGTCACTGCACTGGAGGCACGCACGCATAGCTCTGCATTGGGGGACATATACTGGTGGTCACTGCACTGGAGGCACGCACGCATAGCTCTGCATCGGGGGACATATACTGGTGGTCACTGCACTGGAGGCACGCACGCATTGCTCTGCATTGGGGGACATATACTGGTGGTCAATGCACTGGAGGCACGCACGCATAGCTCTGCATTAGGGGACATATACTGGTGGTCACTGCACTGGAGGCACGCACGCATAGCTCTGCATTAGGGGACATATACTGGTGGTCACTGCACTGGAGGCACGCATGCATTGCTCTGCATTGGGGGACATATACTGGTGGTCACTGCACTGGAGGCACGCACGCATAGCTCTGCATTAGGGGACATATACTGGTGGTCACTGCACTGGAGGCACGCACACATAGCTCTGCATTGGGGGACATATACTGGTGGTCACTGCACTGGAGGCACGCACGCACGCATAGCTCTGCATTGGGGGACATATACTGGTGGTCACTGCACTGGAGGCACGCACGCATAGCTCTGCATTGGGGGACATATACTTGTGTTCACTGCACTGGAGGCACGCACGCATAGCTCTGCATTGGGGACATGTATACTGGTCACTGCATTGGGGACATGTATGCTGGTCACTACATTGAAAGGGGGCATTTATACTTGTCACTATATTGAAGGGGGCATGTACTGTGGGGTTTGTGCTAGGGGCCTGTACTGTGGGGTTTGTGCTTGAGTTGTTTGTGCGGGGTTTTTGCCTTAGGGGTTTGTGCTGGGGGGGGGGTCTGTACTGTGAGGTTTGTGCTGGGGGGTACTGTACTGTGAGGTTTGTGCTGGGGGGGTCTGTACTGTGGGGTTTGTGCCACTCTCAGTCCATGTATCCCATAATAGGATGTCTCTCACAGTATATCCCATAATAGGGCCCCTGTTCCCTATTATGGGATATACTAGTACTGATGGACCCCTTAATATGTGATATATTGGGAGAATTGGTTCACGCTAGCAAAATACAGGGGGCAAAATGGGTGGAGTCTATGAGGGGTGGGACTTCTGAGAAATGGGAGGGGTCAAAATGGAAGGGCGGGGTCTTGCACCCCCCCCATCTTAAAACTTCACCAGCCACCACTGCACGTAGGGGTATGCTTTGTTCATATTTCATGTCTGAGGTTTACAACCACTTTAAATTACAGATCTGTCATTTTTGTTAATGGTGGTGGTGGTGGGGGAGGTTAAAACGGAGTTCCGGCCTCGGGGGTTAATTTTAGCTAAAAATACCCCCGGGACAGTCAGGGCAAGTACATTCCATAATGGATAGCCTCTGAACTGTCCCGGGTCGCACTTAAATGTAAGAAGAAATACTTACCTTGAAAAGTTCTTCTCCAGCGCTGCCATCTCAGCGTCCCTCTTCGTGTCCTCTTCTGTGAAGTCGGAGTCCCACAATGCACGTCACTTCCGGGGCAGGCGCAGCCTGCCCAGAAGCTGTTTACCAGGGAATGCCGCGCTTGCCCTGGAAGCAGTGGCGGCCGGTGCATAGGGGGCGCCAGGGTGCCGCCCCCCCTAAAAAAAAGAGAAAAAAAATTACAAAACGAGCAATAAAGTTTGAAAAAAAAAAATTGCGTTTGCCGCCGCCGCCGGCCGATGTGGAGGGGGGGTGGGGTTACCACCCAGAAGAGGCGCCGATTGGCTGCCTTCTAGGGGGCGTGGGGGCGTAACCTGGGCGCAAGGCACATTGCTTGGAAACCCCCACTTCGTGGATTCCTGGCTGTGATTGGTCCAGCCTCCAGCCTGGACCAATCACAGCATCCAGGACATCCGACGCTGACCCCGCTGAGCGCCGCTGACGTCACTCGCGTGCGTCATTCTCAGCAGTGGACCGGACCCGGACGGACGATGGAGTCGGGTGGACACCGGACGGGAGTGACGGCGGCACCGGAGAGGAGACCACCAGCATCTGATCCAGACGACCAGACCGGTCACCTCACCAGGCCGCAGCTCGAGGAGCGGAGGTCATCTGCTGGAAGAAGAGAAGACATCACCACCGGTAAGTGAGTCCTCATGGTCCTCCTGTCCTGTCAGTCCTCCATGACCATCCATCCATCCAGCCTTTCCACCGCCATCCCCCTCTGCTCTGCCTCATCCCATGACCATCCATCTAGCCTTTCCACCGCCATCCCCCTCTGCTCTGCCTCATCCCATGACCATCCATCCATCCAGCCTTTCCACCGCCATCCCCCTCTGCTCTGCCTTATCCCATGACCATCCATCCATCCAGCCTTTCCACCGCCATCCCCCTCTGCTCTGCCTCATCCCATGACCATCCATCCATCCAGCCTTTCCACCGCCATCCCCCTCTGCTCTGCCTCATCCCATGACCATCCATCCATCCATCCAGCCTTTCCACCGCCATCCCCCTCTGCTCTGCCTCATCCCATGACATCCATCCATCCAGCCTTTCCACCGCCATCCCCCTCTGCTCTGCCTCATCCCATGACATCCATCCATCCAGCCTTTCCACCGCCATCCCCCTCTGCTCTGCCTCATCCCATGACCATCCATCCATCCATCCAGCCTTTCCACCGCCATCCCCCTCTGCTCTGCCTCATCCCATGACCATCCATCCATCCAGCCTTTCCACCGCCATCCCCCTCTGCTCTGCCTCATCCCATGACTATCCATCCATCCAGCCTTTCCACCGCCATCCCCCTCTGCTTTGCCTCATCCCATGACCATCCATCCATCCAGCCTTTCCAACGCCATCCCCCTCTGCTCTGCCTCATCCCATGACATCCATCCATCCAGCCTTTCCACCGCCATCCCTCTCTGCTCTGCCTCATCCCATGACCATCCATCCATCCAGCCTTTCCACCGCCATCCCCCTCTGCTCTGCCTCATCCCATGACCATCCATCCATCCAGCCTTTCCACCGCCGTCCCCCTCTGCTCTGCCTCATCCCATGACCATCCATCCATCCAGCCTTTCCACCGCCATCCCTCTGCTCTGCCTCATCCCATGACCATCCATCCAGCCTTTCCACCGCCATCCCCCTCTGCTCTGCCTCATCCCATGACCATCCCTCCCACTGCAATCCCTCTCTGCCTCATGCCCTCATCCCTCCCACTGCCATCCCTTTGCTTGATCCCATCTCTCCCACCACCATCCCTCTGCCTGATCCCATCTCTCCCACTGCCATCCCTCTGCCTGATCCCATCTCTCCCACCGCCATCCCTCTGCCTGATCCCATCTCTCTCACCTCCATCCCTCTGCCTGATCTCATCCCTCCCACCGCCTGATCCCATCCCGCCCACCTCCATCCCACCGCCTGATCCAATCTCTCCCACCTCCATCCCTCTGCCTGATCCCATCTCTCCCACCTCCATCCCTCTGCCTGATCCCATCTCTCCCACCACCATCCCTCTGCCTGATCCCATCTCTCCCACCACCATCCCTCTGCCTGATCCCATCTCTCCCACCACCATCCCTCTGCCTGATCCCATCTCTCCCACCACCATCCCTCTGCCTGATCCCATCTCTCCCACTGCCATACCTCTGCAGGGGGCCTGTACGCTTGTCACTGCATTGAAAGGGGGCCTGTATGCTGGTCACTACATTGAAAGGGGGCATGTACGCTGGTCACTACATTGAAAGGGGGCATGTACGCTGGTCACTACATTGAAAGGGGGCATGTACGCTGGTCACTACATTGAAAGGGGGCATGTACGCTGGTCACTACATTGAAAGGGGGCCTGTATACTGGTCACTACATTGAAAGGGGGCATGTACGCTAGTCACTACATTTAAAGGGGGCCTGATACTGGTCACTACATTGAAAGGGGGCCTGTATACTGGTCACTACATTGAAAGGGGGCCTGTACACTGGTCACTACATTGAAAGGGGGCCTGTATACTGGTCACTACATTGAAAGGGGGCATGTACGCTGGTCACTACATTGAAAGGGGGCCTGTATACTGGTCACTACATTGAAAGGGGGCATGTACGCTGGTCACTACATTGAAAGGGGGAATGTACGCTGGTCACTACATTGAAAGGGGGCATGCACGCTGGTCACTACATTGAAAGGGGGCATGTACGCTGGTCACTACATTGAAAGGGGGCATGTACTGTGTGGTCTGTGCTAGGGGGTCTGTACTGTGGGGTTTGTGCTAGGGGGGTCTGTACTGTGGGGTTTGTACAAGGGGCCTGTACTGTGGGGTTTGTGCCACTCTCAGTCAGTGTATCCCATAATAGGGTGTCTCTCACAGTATATCCCATAATAGGGCCCCTGCTCCCTTTTATGGGATATACTAGTACTGATGGAGCCCTTAATATGTGATATATTGGGAGAATTGGTTCACGCAAGCAAAATACAGGGGACAAAATGGGTGGGGTCTATAATGGGTGTGGCTTCTGAGAAATGGGATGGGCCAAAATAGAAGGGCGGGGTCTTGCGCCCCCCCATCTTAAAACTTCACCAGCCGCCACTGCCTGGAAGTGACGAGCGGGGCTGGTGCAGGTGCATTGACTCCTGGGAGCGATGACTTTTAGCTCCCAGGAGTCATCGCAAACCGGAAGTGACTGCACGGAAGGGAGAAAGTGGAAGGAAGGGGAGTATATTTTCTTCTATGTAAGTGACCAAAAAAAAATCGCCAGTATCCATTTCTTTTGCAGGTTGCACTCAGCAAGCGGATGGCCCAAAATCGATTTTTTTCTATTGAGCAGGAATGCAGTTTTTGCTTATTTTTTCAGTATTTAACTTATTGTAAAGCTTAGTATATTTGGGTATGCACCACACTGGAATATCAGTTTTGGATTGGTGTAAAATTAGATAAATGATTACAATTAAAATGATCAGTGGCAGTGGTTTTTATTTTGTACTTAATCTACAATCATTAGACCACCCTGGCTGATGAAGATTGTATTTTTGGGTTTTGACAGGTTTGCAGTCATGTTTCAAATGCTGAACTTTTGTTGTTTTCACGGCCTATTAAGTAATGGTGTGTTTCATGTACTTCCTCATGAAGTATTGGATTTTATCCTTTTTGCATTAATATCGTTTTTTTGGGTCCCTCCACAGCTCTGAACAGAATATTAGCTCTTTTCAGTTTGTTTGAGGCAGCTATGTTCATGTCATCTGCTAGTATTTAGATGATTCCAAAGCCTCTAAATATTTCACAATTTTTTTTCCCTTGGTTAAGTACTTCACTAACAAATATCATTCCAAATGGCAGCTAACTGAATTTGTGTCATCCCCAATGTGTAATAAAAGTGCATAGCTGTGATGGCTATGAATCTAAACCAGTGTTTCTCAAAGTGTGGTCTGGAAGCCAGTGCTGGCTGGTGGTGTGTTCTGGGAACCAGTGCTGGCTGGTATGGATATGACTTATCTCCTGGTGCCGGGAGGTCCAGCTCCGAAGTAAAACTCCTATTATTATTACTTGGTAAGCCCAGTGTGGACACTAGTTTGCATGACTCAAGAGCCACAATCCAAGAACATTTCTCTTCTAACTGTTCCAGGTCATGGACTAAGTAATGGCTTAAGCAGGAAACATTCTACTTTCTGCTGGGGAAAGGGAGTAGACAATAGGTATTAAAGTGCCACATGTAGACCTTAGGTTCCAAGTTGGATGGCAGGGATTTAAGTGATCCATGTGGGCCACAGAACGTTAGTGCTGATCTAAACTGATATGATAATAGATATGTTCTCTTCTAAAATAGCAAATCATTTTGCAATCAATTTGTATTCCGTATCCTCAGGCACTGGAATGAAGTAAAGCTGTTTGTATTTGTTTTTCTTAGATCTCTTGGATCCAGGAAGACTTTGAGATTTCCATCCGTTCAATCATAAGCCTTCCCAGTGACAGGATTTTCACCTGCTGTAGCTTTTAAAGCAGAGTTCCAATCCTTATATTAATGATTGTTATAACTTCTACTTTAATATTTGCATACTGTTACGACTGTCTTCATGCTTCTTTTTTTTTAAATCAATCATTTGTTAACTGATCTCGCAAGCAGGCAGGGGTCATCGAGGTTGTGGGCACCTGAAGCCTGCTCATTTCTCATCAACTTTCATAGGTTTATTTCTTACTTTTATGAAGCCTGCTCATGTTTATTTCTGGGGTGCAGCTGGCTACCCAGCATGCACCTTCTTAACTCGCGCCTGTGTAGTAATGACACTGCGCAGCACAGTTTGTTCATGACAGGTTGCCATAGCAATGGCGGCGTCGGGGGACGTTCCTGCCCCATTGGTATGGCACCTTGTCAATCAAATGGCGCCTAGCACCTACCGATCTTGTCATTTCCTGGCTGCAATTACGGCAAGATTTTATTATTAGGCTTCCCAAAGACTCCTGGAAAAGATGAGGCCGATATTCAAGAAGTCAATGGGACTCATCTAATGACGTCATCACCTGGGCGGCTAGAGCAGGAAGTGCTGTCCTGAAGACAACAAAAAATGTATCTACAAACGGAAAAGAAAAACAAAAGTAGCCATTTAGCTCTGTGCACTGAGGGGGCATTTCGAAGTGAGGTATTTAAAAAAAAAAAGTAGAACTCCGCTTTATGCTGTGAATGTGTTTGCTTACAGTATATCTACAAGATGACTTGAGGATATGTAGCTGGAGTGTTTGAGGGGTCATCTTGAACATGGTGCAGTCTTGGAAGATTGCAAAGTCCTTTAAAAACTTTAGGACACTTGCTTTTATGAATAAATATATTTTAGCAATCTCAAGTGTAAAAAGTAGCTTACATTTCTGACATTTCACTTGCTATCTTATGCATGCTTTAAGAATGAGCTTAGTACCATCATATGATAGCAGCACTGTAATCATATGTTCAATTTGCACAGGAGTGTTTCTGTTGCCATTCCTTATACCTCTGCTATAGTATATGTCTTGACTTTTCCTGAATTATCTCCAATAGGTAATGCTGAGCTCCGGTTAAAAGTTCTTATTTTTATATAGTTACATTGTTTGTAAGGTTGAATAAAGACACTAGTTCATCCAGTTCAACCTGTATAGGTGTGTATGTGTGTTCATGTTGATAATTTCACATATCCCTGATTATTGTGTTCATTAAGATGCATACATGTCCAAGAGCCTTTTAAAACTATCAATACTTCCCACTGACACCACAGATTGTGGAAGAGAGTTCCACATCCTTGCCTTCCTGACTGTGAAAAAACCCCTATGCAGCTTAAGGTTAAACTGCTTCTCCTCCATTTTAATGAAGTGACCCCGTGTCTTCTTACACTCCCTGAGACTGAATAGATTTCTACCTACGTTGGGATCACCATTGAAGTATTTATATATCGCTATCATATCTCCTCTCAAGAGTCTCTTCTCCAGCAGAATACGTTTAGTGCTTGCAGTCGTTCCTCAATGCTCAGGTCCTTCAGTCCCCTTATTCATTTTAAAACAAGAAGCAGTGTAGTGCATCAAAAACTCATACCTGTATCAATATAAAGTACATAAGTGAGAAAAATATATTAAAAACAATTCATAAAATATATATAAAGTAAATAATGTGCACCAATCTACATATATAACTACATACGATTCCTGTAAAATGTAGAAAAATTTCATAAAGTTAAACAAAGTGTATAAGAAAAATTCAGCAAATTTAGGTGGTCAAAAGCAAAGTTCTTTCTCTCAAGTAATTCGTACTCCAACATGTTTGCCTGCAAATTGAACCAATCCATCAAACCACCTCATATTTATAAACTTAGAAACCAATCGGACCAAATTGTTACTTACCCTCAAGACATAGTTTTTATTTTTCAAACATTTTATAAGAAACTCCTTTCAAAATCCCCTTCTGACACATCCCCTACTGACCCTCTGTGGTTAAATAACCTACAGATTTCCTCATTATCACCTTCTCAAGTGGATAAACTAAACGCCCCCTGCACTTCTGATGAAATTTCACAGATCATTAGATCTCTCAAAAAAGACTCAGCCCCTGGCCCTGATGGGCTCACCTAATTTTATTATAAACAATTTACTCATCTACTGTCACCAAAACTGTCAGATCTATATAATGATATCCTCAAAGGAGGCTCTTTCCCTGACGAAATGTTACTGGCTAATATGTCCCTTATCCCTAAACCAGGCAAGGATCACACCCTCCCATAAAACTATAGACCAATTTCTATTATCAATAATGATCTTAAGATATTCTGCAGACTTCTTTCAAACAGACTCTCCTCAGTAATTGCCCCCCCAAATATCTCCTTTTCAATCAGGCTTTATCCCACTGACAATATTCGCCTGGCAACTAACATTATCCAAGAAGCGAACATCAAATCAGAGGCTCTTTTCCTATTGATTTTAGACATGAATAAGGCCTTTGACAGTGTTTCATGGGACTATCTTATTAATATCCTTCCCAAATATGGTATACAAGGGGAATTTCTACATGCGTTTCAAGCGTTATATACCAACCCCCAGACTAGAGTCTGTCACCTCGTTCCTTCCTGACGTGTTGTGTCAGTGTCACTCCATCACGTGACTTTCTCAAGGGAAGGCATCCCTTGAGAAGGTCACGTGATTGAGCGACGCAACGCATCGGGAAGGAACGAGGTGACGTAACTTCCAGTTACGACCGTAAACCGGAAGTCCCCGTCTTACACCGCTGTGTGCGGCTGCTGAACTGTCTCTGCCTAAATGTAAGTGTCTACATGTTTTTTTACTCAATAAACTTGATATACTTCACCATGGGAGCCCCCATTCTATCTCTTTGAGCATTACTGGATAGGTACACAGAGATCTACTTTACAAGTGAATTTCATACCAAGTACAGAGTGGCCAGAGAGGTGCAGAACCCCCCCCCCCCCCAATCCATTAGGAGAAAAGGAGGAACCCGTTGCCTGGATCTATGAACCAACAGCGGTATATATACAAAAACGCCTTTATTGGTGTAATGGGAGGTGAGCGCCTGGTTTTGGATTCGTTAGCTCACTCTGCATGACACCACTTTGGATCTCACAATAAGAATAGTCACCAAGTTTATTTGTCAAGATATCACTACAAAAGCCACGTTTCATTTATTATTGTCTTTTGCTGCACTTGGACAATTTTTTTATTTTTTTAGTTTAGCAGCATCACTCCATTTTGTTCACAAGGATATTTTATTTCATTACTAAATTGATTATATTCTGTGCACTTGATTTATTGTTTTATATTTGATTCCCCACATAGTGTGGCCACTCATCCCCTACTTATAGGCACCAACACTTTATTTTTCACGTTCTCATCTTCACCATCATCACGCAGCATTTCCTGCACTTTAATAGTTTTCCACACTATTTGCTATTGATTATTGGATGTTATTTATTAATTTATTGATTTTTATAATATTTTTCCTCACGCAACATTTCCCGAACGTTAATAGTTTCCCACACTTTTCTGTGTGTTATTGAGTTTTTGATATTTTATTTATTTATTTATTCATCTGGATTGGTTCCTCTACCATTCTAAAGGATTAGCGCTGATTCACCCCTTCTTTTAGCATCTATTTGTATTATGTGATAAATACAGAATTGGCTGCATATTTCCTTCCATTTTCTTCTTGAATCCGTAATCTTTATCCATATTTTCCTCTCATCTCTTACCCGTTTAGCAGCGCATAGGTACCTTTTATCTTTACTAATATTTTTCTCCTTTTCAGATCTAACTGTTAATGTCTCCAAATCAATGGAAATGCCATTAAATATTTCTACTTCCCAACTTAGCTCACTTCAACAATCCTTTAAATTTACATGGTCCTTTTCCTCCATCTCTTATTTAGGGATTCACCTTACCCCGGACAAAAATTCCCTTTTTTCTAAAAACTTTTCTTTTTAAAAATTAGAAGAACCCTCAAAATATGGAAGGCCTTCCATATTTCCTTTCTAGGCAGAGTCACTGCAGTTAAAATGACAATCTTACCAAAGATTTTATACCTATTTAGAGCTGTCCCTATTAGACTAAATAAATATTTCATAACGAAATTTAAAAAATAAATCAATACATTTATTTGGGCGAATTCCCATCCCCAGTTCACTAAAACGCTTTTATACACCTCTCAACACAAAGGTGGATTAGGTTTACCTGATTTCTGGCTATATTATTTAACCTCACTACTCTCACAAATAGCCCAATGGCATATCCCAAATTCCAAAATCCCATGGATACAATTTGAAAAACAATCACTTCTCCCTTACCCCATTTTGGGAATTCTATGGACCAAAAATATCCCATTAAACAGTTTTACATCTTTAACCACTTTACGACTGCCCGCCGCAGAGGTACTGCGGCAGGCAGCCACTCCTGGGCGAATCGTACATATGATGAGTGGGAGCGGAAGCATGCCACCAGCAGCGCGCGCTCGCCCCCTAGACTCCCGAGAGCGCTATCAGCGGGGAAGCCGATGTCTGTATAAGGCTGCTCTGATTGCTGCCTGACACCTGTGATTGTTCCCCGCTGAGAGAGAAGGACGGTCGGCTGCTGTAAACACAGCCGACCGTTCTTCTCCCTGGGATGATCATAGAGATCATGTGATCCTGCTATATAGGATCACATGTCTCTATAGTAATTTCAAAAGCCACGCCCCCCCTCCCCACAGTTAGAATCACTCCCCTAGGCTCACATATAACCCCTTAATCACCCACGGGGTTAACCCCTTCCCTGCCAATGGCATTATTACAGTAACAGTGCATATTTTTAGCACTGAATACTGTAGTAATGTCACTTGTACCCCCAAAAGTGTCAAAAATGTCAGTTAGGGGTCTGATCTGTCCACTGCAATGTCACAATCCCGCAAAAAATCACAGATTGTCGCCATTACTAGTAAAAATAAAAAAAAAAACAATAAAAAATGACATAAATCTTTCTCGTAGTTAGTAGACATGATAACTTTTGTGCAAAGCAATCAAAATACGCTTATTGCACAAATTGGCCTAAAATGTTGATTTTTTAATTTTTTTTTTCCTTTTGGGAATGTCAGATAGCAGAATGTGAAAAATATTGTTTTTCTTTTTCAAAATTGTCTCTTTTTTTTGTTTATAGCGCAAAAAATAGAAATCGCACAGTTGATCAAATACCACCAAAAGAGAAAAAAAGGACGTAAATTTTGTATATTTCATTTGGGTACCGCGTTGCATGACTGCGCAATTGTCCGTTAAAGTAACTCAGTGCCAAGAGATATGCTCCTGCTGTGGTGTGTCTGCAGGAGACCCACCTGCAGACTGCCATTCTTTCTCTGCTGCGACGCCGTAATTACGGTACCCAGTTTCACTCCACCCACTCTGCTTACTCTAGGGGGGTCAGTATCTTGATTTCTGACAACGTACCTTTCCAATTGTTGTCTTCTAAAATAGATGACCAGGGTAGATATATCTTTATATTATGTAAGCTGTTTTATTTTCAATGTGTGCTGGCTTGTATATATGTACCCCCACCCTTCTCTCCGGTGGTGCTCCAGGTCCTGGCTCAATTTATGAGTCCCTACTCTGCTATACCTGTTATTGTATTGGGAAACTTTAATAATGTGCTGGACAGGGGTTTGGACAGATTTCACTCAGGGACCGGTTCCTTGAGTGCTTCGGGTCCTACCCCCTTTTCTCGCCTGTTGGCGGAACTGGGCTTGCAGGATGTGTGAAGGAGTAAGAATCCGAGTGCGCGTTGTTACTCCTGTTACTCAGACTTCTACAATGGCCTGTCTCGTAATGACTTCTGTTTGGGTAATGCCGCTGCTTGCTCTGTGATTCAATCTGTACTTTATGTCCCCCAGAAACATATCAGATCATTCCCCCCACTTATAGTTCAGTTGGGGGGTTTACAGCCTGCCGGTCCCCGTGTGTGGAGGGTTAGCCCCTTCTGGCTCACGCTCCTTCCTGCTAGTGATCCCGTTTCACCGGCCTTGTGGGACTTCCTCTTACATAATGAGGCCTCTGCAATGCCTTTGGTGGTGTGGGATGCTTTGAAGGCCCATCTTAGGGGGATTCTTATTACTCAAATTTCACGGATTAAATCTAAGACTAAGGACTGGGAGAATCAGATTCTCGCTAGGGCGGGAGATGCAGAGCAGGCGTTTGTGTCAGACCCCACTCCTGTTCATGAACGGTGCTGGCTGGAGGCCCAGGCCCTTTATAAACAGGTCTCCATTACCGCTGCAGAAAATAAACGT
Source organism: Pelophylax lessonae (assembly GCF_965119305.1). Lineage (NCBI taxonomy): Eukaryota > Metazoa > Chordata > Amphibia > Anura > Ranidae > Pelophylax > Pelophylax lessonae. The sequence continues at coordinate 301,165,217 of NC_138770.1, forward strand.
TTTTTTATACAACAACGTTTCTTTAATGATGGGGAAAATACTGGTCATCTGTTAGCCGTTATTGCCAGGGCACAACAGGGCATCTCACACATAGCAGCGGTTCAGACACCTGATGGTACGCTGGCTCAGGACCCGGTCCAGGTTGCCTCAGTGTTTACAGAGCACTTTAGGGACCTGTATTCCTCTAGGGTCTGCCCCTCCGAAACGGACCTGGAGGACTTTCTGGTCGACTGTGATTTTCCCCAGGTTTCACAGTCTCAGCGGCAGAAGTTGGGTGGTCCCCTAACTATTGAAGAGTTGTCTCTGGCTGTCTCCGAGATGGCAAACAATAAGTCGCCCGGGGCTGATGGCTTCCCTGTCGAGATATATAAAGCGTATGGGGATACTCTCCTCCCGGCCTTACTGACTACCCTGAATGAGGCTCGCAAGGTAGGTGAATTACCGGACTCCATGCTCGAGGCGATAGTGGTCGTTCTTCCTAAACCTGGGAAGGATCTGTTGCACCCGGACTCCTATAGGCCCATCTCCTTGCTCAACACAGATGTCAAGCTGTTGGCTAGAGTGCTGGCTAACAGGTTGGCGAAGGTTGTTTCCGGGTTGGTGCATGTTGACCAATCGGGTTTTATCCCTGCCAGGTGGACATCCTTGAATCTTCGTAGGCTGTTTTTAAACCTTCAGCTCCCGGTTGATAACCCGGGGGGCAGGGCTATCTTTTCACTTGACGCTGCCAAAGCTTTTGACAGCGTCGAGTGGAGATATTTGTGGGTGGTGCTGAGCCAGTTTGGCTGCATTAGGGGCTGCATTCATTTCCTGGGTTCAATTGCTCTATACTGGGCCTAGGGCATGCATTAAAATCAATGGGTCTCTTTCTGACTCTTTCTCACTGTACCAGGGTACCAGACAAGGCTGCCCCCTCTCCCTTTTGCTGTTTGCGCTAGCGATTGAGCCTCTTGCGATACTGATTAGAAACTCCCCCTCTATAGTGGGTTTTCGCCACGGTGATAGGGAGGATAAAATCTCCCTCTATGCGCATGATGCTCTGCTGTATTTGGGGGACTTGGGGGGATCCCTACAGGAGGTTATGTCCCTTATCACCAGATTTGGCACATTTTCTGGCTTTGCCATTAATTGGGACAAGTCGGTACTGCTTCCCCTTGACCCCCTCCCGGGGACGCCGCCATCTGTTGCCTCACAGCTACAGATAGTCTCCACATTTAGGTATTTGGGTGTCGTGATCTCTCCCAACCCTAAAGACTATGTCACTTTAAATCTCAAACCCCTTCTTCTTTGCTTTCGTGCCAAATGTGCTAGCTGGAGTAAGCTACCTCTCACGGCTACGGGTCGGTTGAATTTAATTAAAATTATATGGGCATCTCAGCTACTTTATATTTTACACAATTCCCCAATGTGGATACCTAGGTACTGGTTTGATAGGGTGGACTCCCAATTTCGGGCACTTATATGGAGGGTTGGTGTGGCTCGCCTAAAGCTTGACACTCTGCAGTACGCTAAGAACAGGGGTGGGTTGGCCCTCCCCCATACCCAGATGTATTTCTTTGTGTCACAGTTCACTTCACGGGCTGGGACCTCCCTGGTTGTGTGGACCCCTCCCAGGCTTTGCTTACACTGTCTGATTCGGGCTATACCTCCTTCTCTTTGATGGAAATGGGGTTTCCTGGACTGCCCCCGCATTGCCCTACTGCATACCTTTTTGTTAGATTGTGGAAGGCAGTTAAACAGAACCTGGGTCTCTCTGGCTTCTTTGCTCGCACTCCCCTGTGGAATAACCATTTATATGGAGAGGTGGCTACTAGGGATGATCGAATGGTTCGGGTCGACCATCGGTTCGACCCGAACATTGGGTGTTCGAAATCCGGCCGAATTCCGAACTTCTTGCGGTAAAAGTTCGGAATTCGGTCACCCGAACCGCCCAGAATGCAATGGGACAGGAAGTGGGCTTTAAAAGCCCGTGATTGGCCCAGAAAGGTCAGTAAAAGCCAATGAGGGGGCAGGAGTCTGCTAGGAACGTGATTGGAGTGACTACGGGGACCAGAGGCCAATCAGGAGTGAATACGCCCCCCAGTATATAACATAGCCCCGCCTAACCTCTAGCACTGTAATACAGAGGATTTGGAAGAGAGTGGAAGCATTTGTGTTTCTCCTGCTGTGTTAAACAACGTTGCTGCATAGCCGATTGCTTGTAAAGCTCCATATCAGCAGAAGAGCAGTCAGCTTACAGAAAGATTGTCAGTGTAGTTAGAAATACAGCGATTGTGCTGCTTGAGTTCGAAAAAAAAAAATTTAAAGGGACAGTGTCAGTTAGAAATTATCTTCTGCTGTATGGAGCTGTTCCTTTAGTGTGAGGAAAGGGATATGCAGTGTAGTTAGGGTACTATATACCACTATAGTTAGATTCAATAATCTAGTTTTTGTAGGGATTCTTTTAAGTGTCAGGGTTCCGTCTAGTGAGCACATTGCACTGCTGATATATCTACAGCAGGTATACATGCTTGCTAGTCCGCTATTGTGCAAAATACATTTCAGCGATACACACATCTGCTGTATTTAGCGACAACTTTGGGTCGCATAGCAGTGTGAGTTTTGCAGGTGAATTTCACCCTCCCTGTCCCTCCAATACAAGGAATACCCATGGATAGGTGCGAGCCAGTTGTGTGAACTGTCAAACCAAGTTTCTACTATCCCCATGAAGTCGAAATCCTCCTCATGTAAAAGCAACTCCAGTTCATGCATTTTGTTAGCTAGGCTCCTGGCATTTGTGTACATGCCTCTCAGTTTTGTACTGGCGCATATTATTTCCTCCTTTTTCTGAGGCTGTGATTTTTGATTTGCCAACTCATTCACCCCTGGTTTAGGGGTGTTATGGTTATATTATCACTACTGCCTCCATTAGGACCCACTGACCTTTGCTTGCTGCTGGCTATCACTTCCTCTAATCCCTTCCCCCTACCTCCTAGTTTAAAAGCCCCTCCAACCTTTTGGCCAGCCTCTCCCGCAACAGAGCTGCACCCTCCCTATTAAGGTGCAGTCCGTCCCTGCTATAGAATCACTTACCACCTGAAAAGTCAGCCCAGTTTTCCAGGAACCCAAAACCCTCCTTCCTACACCAATTCCCAAGCCAATTGTTAGGTTCCCTAAGCTCCTGCTGCCCCACTGGTGTGGCTCGAGGTACAGGGAGTATTTCTGAGAAAACCACCTTGGAGGTCATTCTCTTCAATATAGCCCCTAGGTCCCTGAAATAATTTTTTAGGATGCTCCACCTTCTTCTAACCTTGTCATTGATGTATCATGACAGCTGGGTCTTCCCCAGCTCTATCCAACAATCTGGCCAACCGATCCACGCTGTGCCAAACCCGAGTGCCTGGTAAACAACATACCGTTCAACGATCACAGTCTTTTTGACGGATTGCCCTATTTGCCCTTCCAATGACTGAGTGCCCTACCACTAGTACCTGCCTAACCTTGCCTGTGTCCTTGCCCCACTCCTTATCGGAGCATTACTAAATCATTCCCCTGGCAGCTAGAGGAGGGCACCTACTCCAGTTGTGCCACCCCTGAGCTGATATCCCCAACATCATGCAACTTGGCATATTTGTTGGGATGTACCAACTCAGGACTAGCCTCTCTAAGCCTCTTCCCTCTACCTCTCCTTCAAACTGTCACCCAGGTACCTACCTCTGGCTCCTGTACCTCCATATCTCCACCTCCCTTTATAATGACCCCTGCCAGCACCTGCTGGGTAACGTCCAAGCTCCTTTCCAGGTTGTTAATGCTTTGCAGTGTTGCCAACTGATTCTTTAGATCAGGCATGTCCAACCTGCGGCCCGGAACCGCAGGCAATGCGGCCCACTGCCCCCTGACAATTGTATTTTTGCTGGGGAGGAAGGAAGTCGGGTCGGGGGCACGGCCACAGCAGCTTCCAACTAATGGTAGGCAGAGGCTGCCTCGGAGGGGAGGGGAGGGGAGGGGGGGGGGAGGCGAGCATGTGCAGTGTTTCTGACTCCTACCACCATGACCACTTTAAATCACTGAAGTGGTCGTGGTGGTTAGAGTGTTCCTTTATTATCTCTCAGAAGTAAACCTCTGTATACTGATTCCATTTCATTTGATCATCCTCTAGTTGTGTTAAATTAGTGCGGGGGGCGCGGCAGCGCGGGAAGGGCGCAGCAGCATTTTCTTACTTATATACCTTAACTATAGTATATATTTTATATGCGGCCCGAGAACATTTCTCTACACTCAATGTGGCCCAGAGAAGACAAAAGGTTGGACACCCATGCTTCAGATCCAAGATCTGGGCTTGGATTGCACAGCACTATTCGCCCTTGAAAGGCTCTTGAAGGAACACATACATGGAGCAAGATGTGCACTAGGTCGCATCACAAATCTTGTTGGACATTTTACCCGCTACGCTAATGGGGCTAATCCACAAAAGTTACTCCCGGTACTCTATGCTACTCCAAATTACTCCTGGTACCACAGTTGCTCTAAGTTCCTCACAGTCACTCCCAGTATTCTACAGCACTCCCAGTACCCCAAGTTATTCCAAATTACTCACAGTTACTCCCAATACTCCAAGTTTTTTCAAGTTACTCCAAGTCACTCCCAGAACTCCAAGTCTCTCCTAGCACTCCAAGTCACTCCCAACACTCCAAGTCACTCCCAGGACTCCTCCAAAATTACTCTCAGCAGTCTTAGTTATTCTAAATTACTTATGGTTACTACCAGTACTCCAAGACACTATCCAGTACCCAAGTTACTAATATCTATTCCAAGTTACCAATCAGCACTTCCAGTCAACAATTAGCATTTCAAGTCACTAATCAGCACTCCAAGTTACTACTCAGTACTCCAAGTTGTTCCAAATTACTAGTCACTCCCAGATCTCAAAGTCATTCCCAGCACTCCTCCGATTTTACTCCCAGTACTCCAAGTCATTCTAAATGACTTACGGTTACTCTCAGTACTCAAAGTTACTACAAAGTTACTCCAAGTTACTATAAAATGACTCCCAGTACTCCAAGTTACTACAAAAATGACTCCCAGTATTCCAAGTTACTACAAAAATTATTTCCAGTACTCCAGTTACTCTCAGTACTCCAAGTTACTTCTAATATTACTTTCAGTACTCCAAGTTACTACAACTGTTAATCCAAGTTACTATAAATATTATCCTTAATACTCCATTACTACAACTATTATTCCTGAGACTCCATTTTTGTTTTTAATACAGTAGAGAAGGGTAAAATACTTTTTCAGGTTGATATTGCAGTATGTGTCTCTATTGGGAAGATTTCCCTTCACTTCCTGTTCGGATAGTACAGGTGGGAATTCTCTCTAACAAAAACATATATTTTTTTAATGGAGTAGAGAAGGATTGAAACTTCTGACATTGTTTTTATTGCTGTTTGTGTCTTCCTATTGTGATGACAGCTGCTCACCCATATCATGGCATCACAGAGACAATAAGTGAGAAAAAAATGTCCTCAAAGGGGCCACAGACAGAAGTAAAAACCTGACTTATCTCCAGTACATTGAATGCTATGGTATTACAATGCTGCTGGGTTAAAAACACCAATGATGTACAATAATTCTGGTACTTTAGCACTGCAAAACTATTCTTTTGTACACACTTATGGCATGTGGCTCTATAGGCCAGAGAGTGCTTTGATGGTTTATTCTTTTTATTATACTGTTTTGGTTGTTTATGTGCCTTGATTTCCATGTAAAAGATTATTGTACATTTTGTTTTTGTAATTTTACATTAAGATACAACCCTCATTGGCCTCCCACATACTCTAGAACTGGTCTTTTTAAGGACTTTTTGTACTAACACACTTGAAGGCTTTGCAGGATCTCTGGAAGTTGGGAACTCTGGTTAATCAGGACAAAGTTGACATTGAAAGTTGTAGTTTAAAAATAATACCTAATTTGAGTTTTTTCAGACCAACATTAACTACATGCACACGGAAATAGATTCCATTCAAATAGCATCCACACGTTGCAAATACAGATCAGGTGATCTAGTGCTCCCTACTGTAAATATGAAAGTGGCAGCACAGCTTAATGCAATAATAATAATGTATAGTGCAAAATGATAAAAATATATATGTTTTGTGTATGTGCTTAAAAGTACAGGAGGTTGACTAAAAATGTTTATCAGTCACATCATGGTGTGTAGATAGTAAATAAACTCCTCCCCATAAGCAATAATTGAGACTAATAATATGATGCATCTTTCTGGCAGACATTCAGGCACAATGAGGGTTAATCTGTGCTGCCAGCTTTTCTATGGGTATCAGATGGCTGGGTGGAATGCCACCATCTGTGACAGCCAACAGTGGCATTAAGCTAAACAAATAACAACAATCTCTGGTGCTGAAGCTAAATAACAGAGGCGGCAACTGGCACTATCTCTCTCTTCTCTGCAGAAATAGCAAATGTCAAAAAATCTTGTGCTTTATTTGTGCCCACGTATTAACTCACTCATGGCTGCGAAGATAGTATGTCTACAAGTATGAAAACAAACTAATTGAACAAAGAAAACATTGTATATCTCTGAAAAAAAAGAAGCAAAACAAATCAGACTCCAAATTAAGAACCCAAATTGATATTAGGAAAAATATATAAAAATGAAGGTCAACTTTAATTTAAAAAGATAAGAGCTTAGGCTCATTACAATCAGTTCCACTCAACCTCAACAGAATATGCTTCACTCTGTATACCTTATTATGACCCATTCTCTATTATTTGAAAGTGAATAAAGCAAATGTCATTCTGCGTTCATGAAAGGTTATCCATACCTGGCCTGGTCTGTTCAAAGTGCCTTGTTTCAGAGCTCCCTGCAAAGATTGGGTGAGGTCTAAGCTAGCTGTTCACAAGAAGGTAACAACAAGTACTCATTATGACATACACAAATTTTCTAACATATTGGAAAATCTTTGTATATGTGGATTCTAGTCAATCTCATAATTACCAACATTTGTAGAAAAACAGGGAAGACACTTTTCCTACCATGCATTACTCATGGCACCGGTGGTAAAAGATAGGACTGTGCCTTTTTATGAAACAAAAAGAAGAAAAGTGTTCACCCTTCAGTGTGTACCTAACCATTCCTGGCTTGCATCCACTCTTCTGTGGATGGCCCTCTCCACACTGTTCCTGATTCATCGGTGCTCCTCCACTCAATAAACCAAATAAACACACAAACTGTTCTTGGTCTCTTCAGTTGTCTCTGCAATTCTTCTACAGCTATTGAGGAAAATAGTCTTCTGACAAAAATCCCCCAAAGGGGTCCTGTCTAAAGCCCTAGAAGTGCAGTCATGCAAGACTAGTTCAGCGCTAGCTTCGTAGGAGCCGCTGGATAGAATGGGTCCTCTGCTCTTTTTGCCGTGACTTTCTCTAGAACCTCAGCCCCTCTGACACATCAGGTTGAATGAACAAACATACAGTACAATATCACGGGAAATCACTGAAAGTAATACTTAGTATCAGATAGTAGTGCTATTAAAAAAAAAAAAAAAACAGGCACCAAACCAGGTAGTAAAGGCAAACTTAATATATTGTCCCCCAATATGGTTGGTTTCTAGGCAAGCATAAAATACATTAACAATGGTAATAACAAAGTTTAGCATACAAAGTGATTAACAGTAAGGACTACTGTATGTATAATATGAAATCTGATGTCCAGTTCAGCCTAAACAGCAACAAGACCACCTCAAGTGTAGCAGTGAGCAGTAGTTAAAATAAATCTATTAAGTGCTCAAACTATGCTGCCGAAGCACATTTATCGTGGCAATGCTAGTTCTAGACCAACTGGGTATGCACCGTACCAAAATAAATGAAGGATAGTAGCAGTGGGGGCAGGGAAATGATGGGGGCTTGCAGAATAATTATTAGATAAAAGGCAATCCTGAGATATTCTTCTGTTGGCTCTTGTCGGGCCCTTTAAGTGCCTCTTTGCACTTAACAACAGTCCCAGTTAACCTGCATGCAGTATAGGGTACAGAATAGTCTCTGCACAGTTGCAAGGTAGGTGTGGTTCAGGTGTGGTAAAGGTTTCGAATTATGTGGTAAAGGGTTGGAATAGTGCAGTCTAAGTTTGCACTAAGTAGGTACAGAGTGCAGTGTGGGCGCGGTATGGATTGGGTACACTTAGTGTCCTGCTTTCAGTGGCTCCTGCAAGCAGTATGAGCAATGGGTGAATAGGGCTATCCCTGGAGTCACCTCTCACTGTGGTAGGGTGCCCCTTGGTCCCTCCCTGAAAGCCTCCGGTGATCAGCAGTGGTGCGCAAAGGGTGAGTGGATGCTCCATGTTTCCTTGCTGAAGCGTGCAGGCTTACCTCCCAACTCTCTGAGATGGGAATGAGGGACACCTATTAGCAAAAGTATGTAGGCATAGGACACACCCCCTGCCATGCCCCCTTAAAGGAAAATTGTACAAACAAAATGATTGGTTAAACCCAAAAGTGCTTTTTTTACCACTATTATTCCTTTAGATTGGCTTATGGAATACAAATGCAGCAGCTTAGAAATTAGATGAAAGGTTTCCCACTGTAAAACATTTTTTGATAAATAAATAGTGCATTTTATGTACAACCAAATAGATCAAGCCAACATGAGGGACAAATGAAGAGGAAAGAAGGACAGAGGGGCTTTGTTCCCAATGAGGGACAGTCCCTCGAAATCAGGAACAGTTAGGAGCTATGGTTGCAGGTGCTGTGATGTGGGCAGTGTTGCATTGCCCCTGGCTGTTCTCACTACCAGTCTTAGGCTGGTATGGCCTTCTGCTGGCAGGAGAATATGCAGATAGAGGTGATCTCTCTCTAACTCCGTCTGTACCAACGGGAAGAGCTCTCCTGGGCAGTTTAATAAAAAACATCTCTCCACTCCTCCTACTGCTCGGTGCATATTGGGATATGTTGTGTAAGTCCATTTGCCCCATTAGATGGCTACCATCTCAAACAACAACTTCCAGGACTCTCAGAGCTCTGCATAGAAATGTATGGGTTTGCTTAGCTTTATCTCCCCCCCTGCTGGCTGGAGGAGAATGGTGCAGCATAACATTTGAATGACCTTCTAGCTTTAGTATAGTTGCTTATTTTCCTACATAGGATTACTAATTTACTGAGTGATTTTAATGATAATCTAAAGCTTATTTTTTTCTTTTTAAAGCTTTTTTTCATTGCAAATGAAACAATGATACAGATGGGCTATGGCTAGCTCCTGCACACAATACAACTATACTAAAGCTAGAAAGTAATCTGAGATATGCTGGAGCCCCCACTGAAGATGCTTTTCTCTGCATCACTTGCACTTATTTATGTGATCTGGTTTTGCATGACCAAGCACAGGGGTCCATGGAGATGGTTCACTGCACTGCCATTGTAGCTTATCTGCTGTTTTTTACTGGGAGATCCAGTTTATCTGCTCAAGGCACTGCATAACTGAAGGTGAGTTATCAAAGAGAGGTAGCAAAGTGGGGATGTGCAGCTAGTAGGGGTACACAAGAAGGTAGGGTCCTGCAGCAAGACAGGAAGCCTTGTCTAATGTTTGGATTTATCTCTGTAACTAAACTACTGGATGATAAAGAGAGAATTCCTCCCACAAGCAATAATCTATGGCATGGGACACGTTAAGCAGCTATTTTCATGTAAAGAACTTGCTCTGACCTTTAATAGCCAGAAAAGGTGCTTTCATTGGAGGGGGTAATGGATGTTGATAGAACTTAGTCATGAAGTCAGGACCAGTAACAAGGTGAAATAAAATAGAGAAGGGTGCAGGAGAAACTTTTGTGGCTTATAAGCAGGCATCTTACAGCATCTGCTCTTAGGCAAGCCTTTTAAAAGTATAAACTAAAGTACAGGTTTACTTTAAATATAGTGGTGGATACGACACACTGAATGCAGCCCATAAACATTTCCCTTGTTACTTTACCACACTTCAAAATGATTGCTGTAAAATTCTAGTAAGCATTTTGTGTTTGTTATGTTAAGATGCAGGAACATTTTTTTCCTATTTTGATCAAAAAAATCTTTGATCACCACTTTAGAATTTGCTATAGTGCTCATAGCCTACCTTTTGGTGTACTATCTGGCAGTTACATTTGCATGGTAAACATCTGGTCACTAAATGCTGCAGTATTTCCTGCAAATCAGACTAAGATGCTGTGTAATAAACAGTGAAAAAAGCAATAGAAATGGACAAAGGGCAGTAAACCATAGCAACCAGGCTTTTAGATTTACTAGAGTCCATTTTAGATGCTGATTTATAAAAAAAAATATTTCTTTAAAGTCCAGAAAACAAAAACAGATGAGTAGGACTGTAATATTTCAAAGACATATTCAAAAAAACAGAAATGGTATTGTGCCTGTGGTCAGCATAACAATCACAAGACAATTCCACAGCTAAAATTGTTAAGGGGCAACAATCCAAAACTGTGTTTGACTCTGAAAATAAAAAACAAGTAAAGTGGAGGTGCTTAGTGGTGTCCCCCATCCTCGCAGCCACTATCAAAATGCCAGTGCCAGAGCCTAGTGCCCTGGGTCAGGGTGGCTTTACAGAGATGTTGTTATGCCTTTTCCATGAGTCTGAAGAAGCCCGCTCTTGGCTTGCAGAGCCAGGTTCACTTTGATCCTATAGTGGCAGCCCTGAAAGGTTTTGAGCCCTTGTCAGTTGACCCAGAGGGAAGAAAAAAACTTCTTATGAGCCGAGAAACAGGGCCCACATCTACGATGTGCCCTTAGTATCCCGGCAGAAAAAAAAGGTACTCTTTCTCCTGTGAGACCTTAAATGATGTCATCCAGGGCAGCTCCAAACAGACGATCTCCTTGAAAGGAGAGATCAGTCAAGGCCTTTTTAGAAGTCTGGTTCGCAGAACAGCATTTAGGCATAAGACACGCCGAAAGACCACTGCCGAAACAGAGAGCCAAGCCACTAGGGGAGCCGCATCCAAAGAGGCATCACAGATAAACTGCAGCCCCTGGACCAACTGGTCCACCAGCTCAGCAAAGGCAGGGAGGTGCTGTTTTCCAACCAGGTCACGGCGTAAAAGCTTAGCCCACTCAGAGTTTACGACACCAGAGCAATGGTGAATACAGGCCTCAGTGCCGAAACAGCCATAGTTTACATATTGCGGGCCACAGCCTACGCCTTCCTGTCAGCAGGATCCTTAAAGGCTGGGGACTCTTCAACTGCAATCATGGTTGCCTTGTTCAATCTGGAACCCGGAGGGTACACCACTGGTGGAACAGTCCACTTCTTAATAAGGGATTCCTCATAGGGGTATCTCCTAGTAAAGCGCTTAGGAACCCCAAGGGGATGCTTTGGTCATCCCAACCATTTGGCGAAGATTCTGTAAAAATAGACGGGGAAAGGAAACATCTTTGCCGCTCTGGATGGCTTGTGAGTGCCAAAGGGAACCTGCGCCTCTGTTGTTCAAGGTCTCACGCAGATACCCAGCAGAGTTAGGTCGCTCCATACTGCATTCTGCACTTGATCAGTATGTTTACACTAGTCCAAACCATAGGTGACTTTGAAATGTATTTCCATTATTGCAGCTAAATTGGGATAACACCTATTTTGTATTTGTTACATGTCCCCATTCACATAGCATACCTTAAAAAAAAAAAAAAAAAAGAAAGAAATTCAGTTTACCTTTTTTTAGATGCTCTATTCTGCGCCCCTAAGCAAGAACAATCTTAGGTAGTTCTCTTTGTTTATGAGGGGGTTGAGAAACTGTGCTTGTCCTAACAAAGGGTTAGAGGTGTTGAGGCTGGTCTTCTTGTATTGTATGTTCATGGGGACAGACCTGGGACATGCTCACTGAAACATTTTTCAAAAAACATTGCAATCATAACACCTCGTCCTGAGAAACATCTAAAGAAATATTTAAAAGAAAAAAAATTAGGCATGCTGTGTAAATGGGAATACAACAAACATAGAGTGGGGTTTTCCCACTTTGACTGAAAAAGTGGAAATACGTTGTAAAAGGTTTGGAAGGACCGTTGTTTTTTTTCTTTTTCTTTAGTTGTCTGTTGAAGCCTCCCAGACTGGCAACTGTGTTGCTCCAAAGATTTAACAAAGACTTCTCCCCACTGTGAAGAGTGAATAATATGGGCACAATCAAAATGACTTAAAAATAAGTCTTCATAGTCCCAGATAAGCAAGTTTTACATATATCTGATATGTCAGAAAAAAAATGCATACACATTTAGCATACACATTCATCTGATTGAACAAGTTTGCCAGTAATTGCCCAACATCTGGATTTTCCATTCTACAATGACCAATGTTACACACACACCACCACCCATCACTTTAAAACACTTAAACTTTTGAAATGGCAGTCAACTCGTTTTATTATTGATATATCATTTTTCTTGCAGGGACCCACTATCCTCAAATCCACAAAAGGCACACTTCAGTATTTATGCCTAAAACCCTAATTTGTACACACTGACGTTCCGCCCCTGTACCTGGCAACACAAAGCTATATAAGTCCTGTGTGTATGGGAGCAAACAGCAGTGGATGATTGATTGGATCTCTGCCAATCCTTCCACTGGCTACCGCTCACCCAACAAATAAAATTCAAAATACTAACAACAACTTACAAAGCCATACACAACTCTACCCCTAGCTACATTACAAACCTGGTCTCAAAATATCAATCAAACTGCTCTCTTTTCCTCCCAAGATCTCCTGCTCAATAGATCTCTTGTCAACCCTCCCATGCTCTCCTCCAAGACTTCCCCCGAGTATCTCCCATCCTTTGGAACTCCCTATCCCAATTTGTCTGACTATTTCCTTATCTATCCATCTTTAGATGATGCCTGAAAACCATTCTCTTTAAAGAAGCCTCTCCTGCTTCTAACTAATACACTGTTTTTTCTTTATCCATTAGCCCATCTCCCACAGCTATTACCTTTTGTATCACTTGACCCTCCCTTTTAGATTGTAAGCTCTAACGGGCAGGGTACTCTGATTCCTCTTGTACCAAATTGTATTGTAACTGTAATGTGTGCCTTCATTTTGTAAAGTGCTGTTCAAACTGTTGGTACTATATAAATCCTGTATTATAATAATAATAATAATAATAATAAATTCAAGTGAAATCAGAACATGCAAATATGCCTGGATTCCACCATTCTCTTCAACCGTCAACCTGCTTTGATGGATTGGTGAGTCTGCAGAAGACAGCATCAGAGATCGGTTGAGTATAGCAGCTCAGCCCGCTTTAATATTTTAGCCCCTGCCAGCATATCCATTGGCTTTAAATAAGCGATGCAGCATATTCAAATCCCAGCATGCAACATAATGTCTTAATCTGTAAATGTATTGAAAGCTCCATGATTACTGTGTTAATGCATACATACAAAGATTTTTATGTTTGACTTTTGATGCACCCCTTGAGATAAGTTTTATTTTTTACCATTTCCTATAGCATAAAGTAGTTCAGAAAACATTTAACTGCCTTTTTGCTTTTGGACTTACCTGTCTTTTCTATATATTCATATGTGCTCAGAATGCTATGCTAACATACTCGCTATTTGATGCTAATACCACACCATGCTTTGAAACTCTTCTTGGTGGATAATGTTTACCATGCTGTGATGGTGTATACTACTAAAATTTTCATTTTGTTGCAAGAAGCTCTGTCATGCTTGGAAGTATTTGTCTTTGATGTGGATATTCAAATGAAAAGATTATTGTTCCTTTAAATAATTTGCACATTCTACAAAAGCACTGTCCTATTTTTTTCCTTTGTTCCTAGTAAGTGGCAGAATATAAGTAAACACTTGGAGCACGACCAAGGAATTCCTATGTGTGCCTGCAAAAGCCTGGTTGGATAGCTAAAAAGAGAAAAACACTCTGTTCATAATGTCAGTGAACAAACGCTAGGCCGAGGGATGAGTCATGCAGACAGATCTGCAATAAGACTAGGCACAGAGGAAAAATAGCATAAGCTTGCTGCTGAAGATCATGTTAATCCTCTCTGTATGGAATGGTAAAACACAGAATTACAAAATCAGACGTACGTGTGCCAGTATCTGTTATGTCTCATTTATTATGTGGCTGTGAAATCAGGCCTGTAACCATGATCAGTCCCATGAATAAGTCATTTAGTTCAAAACTAGTCTATCTTTAGTACCGCTAATAAAAATCACAATGCCCCCTAAGTTCTCATGAATCAGCCTCCCTTTTACCACTGCCGTCACTTATAGCTGCAGTCTCATGAACCATTAAATCTTACCTGATGTTCTAGTGACAAATACAGTAATACTCATCTCTGAATGTGTACAGAAAAACTCAATGATTGTGCAGTAAATCCATTCTGTTTCTTTCCCATTCATGCCTGTCAACCCCTACCCTGCATGAATAATATTCTCGGTATTCTCGTTAGTTAGCTGAAGCAGAGCTCTATTACTCCTGCCCCCTTTGCTGTGACATCTGTGGAGCACCTATGGGGTATCCTGACCCTTTTATGAGTAGTCGTACCTCCGAACTTTCTGAAATGGGAATGAGGACACCTATTAGCAAAAGCACGTAGGCATAGGACACCACGCCTGCCTATTACTCCTGCCCCCTTTGCTGTGGCATCTGTGGAGCACCTATGGGGTATCCTGACCCTTTTATGAGTAGTCTTACCTCCCACATTTCTAAGATGGGAATGAGGGGCACCTATTAGCAAAAGTATGTAGGTGTAGGACACCAAGCCTGCCTATTACTCCTACCCCCTTTGCTGTGACATCTGTGGAGCACCTATGGGGTATCCTGACCCTTTTAGGAGTAGTCGTACCTCCCACATTTCTAAGATGGGAATGAGGGGCACCTATTAGCAAAAGTATGTAGGCATAGGACACCCTGCCTGCTATGCCCCTTTTAAAGGAGAGTTGTACACAAAAAAGAAATTAGTTAAATCCACAAGTGTTTTTTTAGCACTACTTATCCTTTATATTGGCTTTTAGAATTTACAATTGCAGCAATTTAGAAATCCGATTCAAAGTTTAGCAATGGGAAACACTTTTTGAAAGATAATTAGTGCATTTTATATACAACTATATAGATCAAAATCAAGAGTAAGATCCAATAGGAAATATTACCACTGTCACTCACTCACCCAGCGCAATGGACTAATAATCAATAAATAAATAAATACCAAAACCTTATTCCAAGTATAGCTGCTGCTATAAAGAAAGCAAACTAATATATAATATGTGTTAAGCTTCTCAGATAAGTGGAATAAATCCTCCTGAAAAGTGAATCACTTTAGCAGCGCTTATCAAAGTCCTTGTATTCCCCAAAAGGAATTCACAGTCTGCTAAATTAATGTATTAAAAGGCACACAGTCACTGCGTGTAACCAGGATATTATATATTTTCAACAGTGTGTTTAATATCCAAAGCATGCGCCTTCACCACACCTCATGTGCCGCTCCCTAGGCAGTGCTCACTCACCGACTCAACTATTATAATGCGCCTTTGTTATATTCCAACAACTGGATTCACTATGTCACCCACTTCCACGGATCAGAATAACTCCACTCCCCCTCTGCCGGTGTATTTCACAGATGAAATCAAATGCTCCAGTGTTGATATAAGGATGCAATGACAAAAAAAAGGAGGGTCCCCCCTTTTTTCGTCATTGCATCCTTACCTACCCGTACCAAGAGAGAAATACACATGTAGACGGATCCAAAAATGTGAGTCACTGCTATGTCTTCCAACAGGGTCAGTCTAAGGCAGGGCTTGTTTAGACTCAACACAAGCCATACCCTAAGTCCTAAGTACTCTTGTCCACCTTCACACTTGCATGCACAGTGAGCCTAAGACAAGGTGCACTTAATGCATACACTCAATGTACTCCTGTCTCCCTTGACACATTGTTCCTCTGATTGGGGACACTCAATGCATCAGGTCTGATGACTTGCACATGGTTCCAGGACAAGATCTCACTTCCTCATCTATCACGATCTTTTAGCCTAACCAGATGTGCACCTGTAGCGCTACCCCTAGGGGAGCTGCAGAATTGTTTTGTGAAAGGTGACACACCTCACTTACCCAACACTCACTGACACACCTTGAGGTATTTCAAAGAATTTATTAGGCCAAGCAAAACCTAAAAGGAGAAACTATTAACAATTGTACTTGTACAAACAATCAATAAGACAATAACATTACTGATAAGAGCTGAAGATCCTGGAAGCCGCACATCAGAGCAAGACCTGTTGTGTTTAGACAAGTGGCAGTGTCCGCCTGGACCCTCACCAGGCCACGCCCCAATGCATTTCACTCCACACACTGGAGCTTACTCATGGGGAGTAAAACGCGTTGGAGGCATGGCCTGGCGAGGGTCCAGGCGGACACTGCCACTTGTCTAAACACAGCAGGTCTTGTTCTGATCTGCGGTGTGATGATATTCTGCACTGGATATACCAAAAGCTGACTCAAGCAACCATTTTGTTCAAGGAACCATTTTGTTCAAGCAGCCATGACAGTTTACAAAGACCCTCACTCACACAGCCCCCTCCTCGAGCTAATTAATTCCTGTAATGCAAAGGGGTTCGACTTCAAAGAAACGACCCTTCAAAGAAACCCTATCGCAGCACAGACAGGAATCCTAGCAGATGTTGTTTCTTTCAGAACAGGCCAGTCGTAAATCTGAGCAAATCCATTAAGGCTGACCAGAGCTGTGTCGTAAATACCACGCAGCCCAGCTGGTCATTAGGAAATTTAACAATCCATACCCAATTCATAAATGCAGACAGGAACATGACACATTAACAATAAGTATATATTTGGATGAGAAATGTTATACTGATCTAATTAAGACCAGGCATGACCACCCTATCACATATAGAATAGAAGCTAGCTGTCAGATGCCTTACGGGTCAGAGGTTATTATGAGATGGCCTGTGTTTGGTATCTATGGATATAAAATTCAATGCTGCACAATAATCTATCAGTTTCAAGAAGGCAACTGGTAGATATTGGAAGATATGAATTATGTTATAAGCCTGTCTATGCGGGAGGTTCCTTGGTATTTTCGTAAACCTTAGGGCCGCCCATAGCCCCTGTGTATATTGGTCAGGGACCTCTGTTAACACCCCCTGCGGTCTCAGAGAAAAAGAGAGAAGCAGATGGGGTTGGGAGTTCTCATGGTAACATCAAGAAAGGAACATCTATCAAGTTTGAGAACCGATCACACTGGCTTAGCTTCTGAACTCTGGTAACACCAAAGACATTGAATGCAAGTATTCTTACTTCTCAATCCTATATATTATTTTTCTAAATTGCTGAATTATGTCGTTATTTCTTTGAAACACTTTTTCTGTAAATATTTTATTTGCACCAATTTTAACCTTTTTATTATTAAACTTTATTTTGAAGAGTGTTAATCTTGTCCCTAAGCTCTTAATGCAAACTAACAACGAACCTGTCTCTTGAAGAGTGCTACTGTATAGAATAAATCCTCTGAACATCCCTCTCTGTGGTGACAGTGCGTGTTACAGATGATTATTCTAAAGTCATAATTGGTATTTCTAAAATTACGAGCGTCCGCTGGGCTCATAACATAGCGGTGGTGGCAGTGAAAGGGTTAATTGCTTAATTAGCCCGGTGACAATCGTCCTCAGCCTGCTGGCATCTAGATTGTGGTCCCGCAAGCTGGAAAATCTATGTGTCGGATGCAGCTGAGAGTGGCATTGTTACGCAAGTGATGGCAGGGTGTGAGATTGGCTGGTCCTTGGTCACGAGTTAGTGAGAAGGGCAAGGATCTGATACCCGCCACCATCACATGCGGCTCTTGGGATCTTCAGCTCTTATCTGTTATTGTCTGGAGCGTGGGTGGGCTCTTTCCCAACCAGCACTCACAGCAGCAGGCACAGGACTACACTTCCTAGCAGCCTGAGTGGCTCACATACATACCATTATAAACAAGAAATAAGTTGGGGGAGCATACCCTGAACATGTAATTCTAAAGCTGGTGCAGCTATGGACCAAGCGACATGCATATTAAAAAAGAATAGCGCACACATGCAAAAGAAATTACTATCAAATATGAAGACAATCCATAAATAAAAATGGGGATTTGGTCCCACCATATGGCCATATCGTGCTCAAGCCCACCACTACGTCAAAGTACCCCATTGTCAGTGGGTCCTACACTATCCATAAAAAAGGATGAATCCAGCCTCTCTAACCCTTAGAGACAACACTCCTTGCTGGGAGAGATGTGCTAATGCACTACAAGGGACTCCTCCTATATCTACTTGATAGTGGACACTGATAGAGTACAGGTGTGTGTCCTTGGTCACGAGTTAGTGAGAAGGGCAGGGATCTGATACCCGCCACCGTCACATGCAGCTCTTGGGATCTTCAGCTCTTATCCGTTATTGTCTGGAGCATGGGTGGGCTCTTTCCCAACCAGCACTCACAGCAGCAGGCACAGGACTACACTTCCTAGCAGCCTGAGCGGCTCACATACATACCATTGGTTTACAATGACATTACTCTGACCTTGTGCATTCATGTTGGAACAGGAGGGGGCCATCCCCAAACTGTTGACACAAAGTTGGGAGCATGTCTTTGTAAGCTCACACCTTAAGAGTTCCCTTCATTGGAAGAAAGGGGCCAAGCCCAACCCCTGAAAAACAAACCCACACCATAACCCCCCCCCCCCTCCACCAAATGATTTGGACCAGTGCACAAAGCAAGGTCCATAAAGACATGGATGAGCGAGTTTGGGGTAGAGGAACTTGACTGGCCTGCACAGAGTTCTGACCTCAACCTGATAGAACACCGTGAAAATGGATTAGGGCACAGACTGCGAGCCAGGCCTTCACTCCAAATTCAGTGCCTGACCTCACAATTGCGCTTCTGGAAGAATGGTCAAACATTCACATAGACCCAGTCATAAACCTTGTGGACAACCTTCCCAGAAGAGTTGAAGCTGGTATAGCAGCAAAGGGTGTGCCAACTAAATATTGAACCCTACGGACTAAGACTGGGGTGCCATTGAAGTTCATGTGCGAGTAAAGGCAGGCGTCCCAATACTTTTGGTAATATAGTGTATATCAGAACCATGAAACAAGAAAAGTAATTGGCCAAAAAGCCTCTCACCATAGGAGCCACTCTCCAAACTCAAGACATTTTTCACATAGGTTTGCAAAAGGGTTCTCCCTCACAAGCTAGCACCCAGAAGTACTAGCCATTGGTCCCCTCTTGATGGTCAGGGGTCTGCTGATGGGCAAAAAGCAATTGACTCCTGCACTTGAGGGGTGACCTTGTGGCTAGTATCCCAAAAAATGCAATTTGGGTCTGATTGAAGTTATTCCGGCTGTGCTGCCACTCTCAACAGGTCGTGGTAACCCAAACAGGTTCTGCAAAAGGATTGGACAGAGGGCGCACCAGTCTAGTGCATTATTTTTAAAACATTTTATTGTAAACATACGTACACATTATACTCACAAGACAATTGTTAAACATGGGCAAGTATAGCAATATGGGACCACCGATGATCTCCACTGAGCGTCATCTGCTACCGCAGGCCGTGGAAGGATGTGGACCTAAAAAAAAACGCTTACGCCTTTCGGGGTATTCCCCCTTCATCAGAGCTCGGTCAGCTTGATGGTCAGGGATCTGCTGATGGGCACAGTAGCTGACCCCCAGTGCAAGCTCTCACGATCCAGGCCCTCTGAGGTGTACCATTGTACAGAGTAGAATGGCAGCAGCAGTCTCTGATCAGCACTCTTCTGGGCAGCGTAGCATCAGATAGCTCCAGCAACCTCTGGCCACTGTTTCCACCTCACTGCAACCTTCTGATGCTCTCTGTCAGTTACTCAACACAAGAAAATTGTTGTAGCAGCACATGGGCCCCACAGTGGTTTCCTCCCTGCATTTTGCATTCAGCATTCTGGTGGCACAACAGAGCTCCTATTTTTGAGCAGCCAAGTCTACTCTCCCCTTGCTCTATTGCACCAGCCAATCACTGTCTTCCTCCAAGCTTGATTCAGACCCAGCCAAGATAGCTGCCCCTACCTTGGAGACACTCCATAGACAAGTTTTACAAAATTATCTCCTTAAAGATGTTTGCTGCACTTCAGCATTTAAGGAATGTTTAGTTTAACCCTGTCCACACTACAGAAGGATAATACAGCAGCAACAAAGGAAGGAGTTCCACAGCAGTTATCAGTTATAGCAGAGGCGTAACAAGAACCTTCAGAGCCCCAGTGCAAGAAACCATGAAGGGCCCCAGTTCATGAAACCATGAAGGGCCCCCTTGACCCCTGGGGTGACCCAGCCCCATGCGTCACCTGGATAGAAGGGGCAGTGGGGGTGGCATATAGAGGAACTGATCCCCTACATTTTCTTCCTACAGCGAAGGGGGGATTGGTTCCTCTATATGCCGCCCTGCTGCCCCTCCTATCTAGGTGTACAGGGGTGAGGCATGGTCCCCCTGGAGCATGGGGTTGGAATGAGTTTCAGCGGGGGTGGTAGTGATGGGGGGATGGAATAGGATGAGTGGCAGCGGTAATGGGGGGATGGAATAAGTGGCAGTGGTAAAGGGATGGCATGAGTGGCAGTGGTGGGGAGGAATGGGATCAGTGACAGCAGTAGTGGTGGGGTAGATGGAATGGGATGAGTGGCAGTGGTAGTGGTGGTGGGATGGGATGAGTGGTGGTAGTAGGGGATGGAATGGGATGAGTGGCAGCGGTGGTGGGGGGAATGAGATCAGTGGCAGTAGTGGTGGTGGGGATGAGATCAGTGGCAGTGGTGGTGGTGGGATGGGATCAGTGGCAGCGGTGGTGGTGGTGGGATTGGATCAGTGGCAGCTGTGGTGGAATGGCATGAGTGGCAGCGGTGGGGGAAATGGGATCAGTGGCAGCAGTAGTGGTGGGGTAGATGGAATGGGAGGAGTCGCAGTGGTAGTGGTGGTGGAATGGGATGAGTGGTGGTGGTGGTAGTGGTAAGGGATGGGATGAGTTGCAGCAGTGTTGGGGGGGAATGATATTAGTGTCAGCAGTGGTGGTGGGGATGGGATCAGTGGCAGTGGTGGTGGTGTGATGGGATCAGTGGCAGCGGTGGTGGTGTGATGGGATCAGTGGCAGCGGTGGTGGTGGAATGGGATCAATGGCAGTGGTGGTGGTGGTGGGATTGGATCAGTGGCAGCTGTGGTGGGATTGGATCAGTGGCAGTGGTGGGGTTGAAGGGGGTGGGATCAGTGGCAGTGGGGGTGTTAGGGAGGGGGGTGGGATCAGTGGCAGCGGTTGTGGTGGTTAGGGGGAGTGGGATCAGTGGCAGTGGTGGTGGTGGTGAGGGGGAGGGATCATTGGCAGCGGTGGTGGTGGTGAGGGGGTGGAATAAGTGACAGCGGTGGTGGTGGTGAGGGGGGTGGGATTAGTGACAGCGGTGGTGGTGAGGGGAGGAGGATTAGTGACAGCCGTGGTGGTGAGGGGCTGTGAAATTAGTGACAGCAGTGGTGGTGAGGGGCGTGGAATTAGTGACAGCGGTGGTGGTGAGGGGCATAGAATTAGTGACAGCGGTGGTGGTGAGGGGGTGGAATTTGTTACAGCAGTGATGGTGAAGGGGGTGGGATTAGTGGCAGCGGTGGTGGTGAGGGGGTTGGAATTAGTGACAGCAGTGAGGGTGGGATTAGTGACAGCGGTGGGGGTGAGGGGGGGTGGGATTAGTGACAGCGGTGGTGGTGAGGGGGGGTGTAATTTGTGACAGCGATGGTGGTGAGGGGGGTAGGATTAATGACAGTGGTGGTCGTGAGGGGGGGTTGAATTAGTGACAGCGGTGGTGGTGAGGGGGGTGGAATTAGTGACAGCGGTGGTGGTGAGGGGGGTGGGATTATTGACAGCGTTGGTGGTGAGGGGGGTGGGATTAGTGACAGCGGTGGTAGTGGTGGTGAGGGGGGGTGGGATTAGTGACAGTGGTGATGGTGAGGCGGGTTGGATTAGTGACAGCAGTGGTGGTGAGGGGGGTAGAATTAGTGACAACGGTGATGTCATCCTCCCCACACCACCTCTGCCTCTTACTGATCCCCCCCACCACAGATCTCATTCCTATCTGTTGTAGAGGTGATGGGGGAATAGGAATGAGATCTGTGGTGGTGTGGGGGGATCAGTAAGAGGCAGAAGGGGTGGAGGTTGGGATCAGTTGCACTAGCAATTTGTCACATACCTTATCAGTCAGTCGATACCCCCTCTGCATTCATAACACGTGCCTCCATGGAGTCTCCTTGCAGAGGGGAGAGCTCCTCCCCTTTAACTCTATTGGTGTCAGCTGACTTTTTTTTCAGTGTCCTCCTCCTCCTTACATGGCTTCTCTCTCTCCTTGGAGAGGCGGGGCTCCAGACTCCTGAGACTCCAGTGCTCAGCTCCGCCTCCTCTTAGGAGCCAGCCACACCCCCATAAACAAACAAACAGACTAAATGAATGAACAAATGGACTGACGGACTGATGGGCGGTCGGGCCCCCCCACAGTGGTGGAACTCGAGGGCCCAGTCACAATGGTGACTGCTACGACTCTGGTAGTTCCGCCACTGAGTTATAATCCTGGTTACACAGGCAGTTGGTTACACCAAGATCCTACTTCTCCAAGTGGGTACCTCATGAGATGAACAGTCTAGCAAATTTATTATTAATAATTCTTAGCACAAGCCTATGAGAATAATAATTTTTCAATTAGCAAACATAAGCTTAACCCATAATAACAAAAAACAGTAAAGAAAACCCAACCAGACAATCCCATACACGCAATCCTATACCCGCAGTTGATCCAGAGGAAGCCGAAAAACCCCAGCAAAGCATGATCCAATTTGCTACAGCAGGGGAAAAAATTCCTTCCTGATCCCTCGAGAGGCAATCGGATATTCCCTGAGTCAACTTTACCTATAAATATTTGTACCCATTTATATTATGTTCACCTAGGAAAGAATCCAGGCCTTTTTTAAAGCAATCTAGTGAGCTGGCCAGAACCACCTCTGGAGGGAGTCTATTTCACATTTTCACAGCTCTTACAGTGAAGAAACCTTTCCGTATTTGGAGACAAAATCTCCTTTTCCTCTAGACATAAAGAGTTGTCCTCTGTGTTGACCTTAAAGTGAATAAAGCTGGATACACACCATACAACTTTTGTTGTTTGATTTCCTTTAGATTTACCTTCAACTATGTAGTACAAGGGCCTGCCTGATTGCATACTAAGTGTTTGGGTTTGACCTCATATTATATGGTTTTGGTAAATCTAAAGGAAAAAAATCTAAAGAGAATTGTATAGTGTGTATCCAGCTTTACTCAACGCCAAGTTCACCATATGGACCCCTTTTGTATTTATACATGTTGATAAAATCCCCCCTTAATCTCCTCTTCTCAAGAGAGAATAAAATTCAGTTCTTCTAATGTTTCCTCAGAGCTGAGCTCCTCCGTGCCCTTTGGTTGCCCTTCTCTACACTTTCTCCAGTTCCCCGATATCCTTTTTGAGAACTGGTGCCCAAAACTGAACTGCATATTCCAGATGAGGTCTTACTAATGATTTGTACAGGGGTAAAATTATATCTCTCTCTCTCTGGAGTCCACGCCTCTCTTAATACAAGAAATCGCAGCTTGACATTGCATGCTGTTATTAAGCTTAGGATCTACCAGAACACCTAGGACCATTCTCCACTATGGATTATCCAGTTCTACTCCCCCCTAGTATGTATAATGCATGCATATTCTTAGCCCCCAAGTGCATAACTTTGTAGTGTACCTTGGTGTGCCCAGTAATCAGGGTTCACTTCCCAGGGGTAGGGAAGAATAATAGTGCTATTTTCTAAATCATTTCTCTCCTCTGGCTCCCATCAGCCAGCAAAAAGACCTCTAGCTAAGCTCCACCCCAGGTTTTTACATGATCCTGCCAGGAGGAAATGAACTCATTTTTCTTCCTTGAAGGATTTTAAAGAATCAGCTATTTTAAAAGGGCAATAGAGAGATCCCTGCCTACTCACAATACTTCTTATGTAGAGACAGGAGAGGTTACCTCAGTAACTTTAATTTGTAGGTGCGTAGCTAAGGTTAGAGCCCCAAAGCTTGTAAAGACAACACCAAAAGAACAGCTGTCCAACTGTAATCTGCAGGGCCCAGCTGTCAATTTGATAGCAGTGTCCCACTGTAAGTATAAAGAAAGGCTCCCAGAAGAAAAATTCTTGTAAACTGTCATTGAAAATTCTGCTTATAAATAAACATTAAAGATTACGCCACAATACCTTGGCATCTTTGCTGTGTGTGTCAAAGGTCCTTGTCCTGACCTGGTCATCTGGATGTTATGATGACCTATCAACTTCAGTATTTTTTTAGGCCCCTGACCTGAAACAAATATTCAGATCAGATGTGTCTTTTTTGTTTCCTTTAAGAAGCTTTTGGGAAACATAAACAATGCACAGTATTCAGGACTTTTCAGCATACTTGTTCCAGATCAGAGTCCAGTGGGAAGAAGAGCTTTCATCTGTTCTTCCAGTCATGTGTGCCTAATGCTCTTTTTTAGGTTTTTAGGCATGAAAGATAAAATGCCAACAGTTATGACTCTCTAAGTGTTATCATTCACATTAAAAAAAGGAATCTAGCATTAAACAGAATATAGCATTGAGAGACTATCAACACCAAAGATAAAACAAGACTTTTTTTTTTTCATTATAAAAACTTTTAAAATATATATGTCATTTTAAAAAAGGATCTCACAGTTTATAAAACAGTATATCAGCCTGTATATACCACCACAAATTGTACTCCAACATGTAAGCCCATCACAGCTACTTGTCTGATTTTAAAAAGTAGACGGGTTTCACAGTAGAACCTTCTTCAGGACTGAATAGAAGTTATTCTGCACATACGGTGATCAAGGATTTACATTAAGCATGCTAGCAAGCATTATGGGAAGGATTGGCTTAAAACTGCCACCCATGGTATGGGATTTATAAAAACAAAACAAACAAGGGAAAACTGTAAACTTCCCCAGAAGGCAAGAATGCCCAAGTCAATCCCTTGTGCATTCCTCAGGTGGTGGCCAGGTATAAAACAGAGGGTTGGCTGTCAAGGTGCCATCCAGGATGTCCATCCCAAACATACATACCCTTCTTTGGGACAAAGTTTTCAGGGAATCTTTTTTCTATTACTATTTCCAGCATAGTTTATATAACGCTTGTTCCCCACACCACATCCTTTCCTAGTTATAAGTGATCCAATTAGTTCCTCTATGCCAATTATGTATCCAAATTGATCAGAGACTTACAGAAAGGAGAAAGGAGAGGCTGGGAATGTTTGGAAGTAAGGGTGGCATTCGTTTCTCTGCTACTCCATTTGTTCGGCAGGATTTTTTTTGCTGGATTCTAACATTCCTGAGCCAATGCAAGTAGATGCAATTAGGAGATCCATTTCCATTCCGGAGAAAGAAAGAAGACATTCTGAGAACCTATGTCTTTACTGTGGGGATTCTGGTCATTATGCAGTTAATTGTCCTATCAAAGTTAGAAGAACAATTGCGTTGGTTGATTTGATCATGCCTGAACAAATAAACTTAATTAGCCAGTCTATCTCCCCATTGGTTCAGGAAGAAAATAAAGTAAATTCTTCATTATCTCATTTTGTCCTCCCTATTAAACTTATCTCTGAGGGCATTGAAATACCTTGCTCTGCTATGCTGGACTCTGGTGCAGGGGGGAACTTTATGGACATAGAATTTGCCAACAACAATAATATTCAAACACGAAATAAATCTGCCCCTATTGATATTGAGAGATTGGATGGTTCACCCCTAACTTCAGGACCTATTAGCCATGAATCAGTTCCTCTGGTACTCCCATTTGAGGCTGACCATTGTGAGACCATCAGTTTTCAGCTAATTAATTCACCTAAATCCCTAAATCTCCTGTCATCTTGGGCATTCCTTGGCTTTCCACCCATAGACCCTTCATCATTTGGGAAGCACAGATTATAAATTTTACATCCCCCCCCCCCCATTGCGAGGAATACTGTAGAGAGCCTTGACAAACAAGTTCTCCATGGATCAGGAGTCACAGGTGGATGTGGTTACCACACAGTCATATGTCAACCTGTCTCTACAATATCATGAGTCTCGGGATGTCTGTGAGAAGAAGAATGCCAATCAATTACCTCCTCTTTGCCCATATGACTGCCCCTTTGAGCTGCTCCCAGGGGCAGAAATACTCTTCAGCTGCCTTTTCAATCTGTCAGAACCTGAATTAAAGGTGCTCAGGGAGTGGCTTGATGAAAATTCAGAGACAGTGTTTATTAGACACTCAATATCTCCTGCAAGGTAGCCCTGTTCTTTGTTGAAAAGAAAGACTCCACCTTGCCTCCATGCATTGATTACAGGCACATGAATAAAATTAAAAACCATTATCCTCTCCCTTTGATCTCTGAAATGTTGGAAAGACTTCAAAACTTGATTTACGGGGGGCATATAACCTTGTTCGTAATAGTCAAGGAGATGAATGGAAAACCGCCTTTAGAACCAGATACGGACATTTTGAGTCCTTGGTTATGCCTTTTTGGTCTTTGCAATGCCCCTGCAACGTTTCAACACTTCATCAATGATGTTTTTTTTTTTAGATATGTTTGACCAGTTTGTAATTGCTTATCTGGGTGACATTCTCATTTTTTCTGATAACCTGGAGGAGCATCGCAAGCATGTTTGCACTGTCTTTGAAAGATTAAGGCAGAACTGACTTTACAACAAACTGGAGAAATGTGAGTTTGAACAAACAAAGATCCAGTTTCTGGGGTATATTATTTCTGCAGATGGAGTAAGCAAGGATCATGAGAAGATAAAGCAGTGGTAGATTGGGCTGTCCCTGGAAACATTAAGGAAATTCAATGATTTGTCGGGTTTGCCAACTTCTACAGGAAGTTCATAAGCAACCTCTCTAAGGTGATAGCTCCGATCACTCAGCTAACAAAGAAAGGGATGCCCTTCATGTGGTCACTTGATGCACAGGCTGCTTTTGCTAAGTTAAAGAGGAAGTAAACCCTCCTCTGCAAGTTGTACCTATAGGTAAGCCTATGATAAGGCTTACCTATAGGTACTGTAAATATCTCCTAAACATGTACCGTTTAGGAGATATTTACCTTACATGCAGCCAGTGACGTCACTGGCGCATGCGCTCTGAAGGAACGGCTGCTGGTGGCCCCTTCTCTCCCTGTCACCCTCCCTGTACCCCTCCCTGTCACCCCCTCTCTCCCTTTCACACCCCCTCTCTCCCTGTCACCCTTCTCTCTCCCTGTCACCCCCCTCTCTCCCTGTCACCTCCCCTCTCCCTGTCAACCCCCTCTCTTCTTGTCATCCCCCTCTCTCCCTGTCACCACCCTCTCTCTCCTTGTCACCCCTCCTCTCTCTCCCTGTCACCCCCCTCTCACTCGCTGTCACCCTCCTCTCTCTCCCTGTCACCCCACGCTCTCTCAATGTCATCCCCCCCTCTCTCCCTGTCATCCCCCTCTCTTTCTCCCTGTCACCCCCCTCTCTCTCCCTGTAACCCCCCTCTCTCCCTGTCACCCTCCATGTCACCCCCTCTCTCTCCCTGTCACCCCCCCCTCTCTCTCTCTCTCTCTGTCACCCACCCTCTCTCTCCCTGTCACCCCTCTCTCCCTGTCACACCCCTCTCTCTCCCTGTCACCCCCTCTTTCCCTGTCACCCTCCCTGTCACCCCCTCTCTCCCTGTCACCCTCCCCCATCACCCCCCTCTCTCCCTGTCACCCCCCTCTCTCCCTGTCACCCCCCTCTCTCCCTGTCACCCTCCTTGTCACCCCACTCTCTCCCTGTCACCCTCCGTGTTACCCCCTCTCTTCCTTTCAACCCCATTTCTCCCTGTCAACCTCCCTGTCACCCCCTCTCTCCCTGTCACCCTCCCTGCCACCCCCCTCTCTCCCTTTCACCCTCCCTGTCACCGCTCTCTCCCTGTCACCCTCCCGGTCACCCCCCTCTCTCCCTGTCACCCTCCCTGTCACCCCCTCTCTCCTGGTTATCCCCCTCTCTTCCCGTCACTCTCCCTGTCACCCCCCTCTCTCCCTGTCACCCTCACTGTCACCCCCCTCTCTCCCTGTCACCCTCCCTCTCACCCCTTCTCTCCCTGTCACCCTCCCTGTACCCCTCCCTGTCAACCCCTCTCTCCCTTTCACACCCCTCTCTCTCCCTGTCACCCTCCTCTCTCTCCCTGTCACCCCCCTCTCTCCCTGTCACCCTCCCTGTCACTCCTCTCTCTCCCTGTCACCCTCCCTGTCACCCCCTCTCTCCCTGTCACCCCCTCTTTTTCTGTCTCCCCCCTCTCTTTCTGTCACCCCCCTCTCTTCCTGTCACCCTCCCTGTCACCCCCCTCTCTTCCTGTCACCCTCACTGTCACCCCCCAATCTCCCTGTCACCCCCTCTCTCCCTGTCACCCCCTCTCTCCCTGTCACCTCCCTCTCTCCCTGTCATCCTCCCTGTCAGTTAAAGTTAAAGAGGAAGTAAACCCTCCTCTGCAAGTTGTACCTATAGGTAAGCCTATGATAAGGCTTACCTATAGGTACTGTAAATATCTCCTAAACATGTACCGTTTAGGAGATATTTACCTTACATGCAGCCAGTGACGTCACTGGCGCATGCGCTCTGAAGGAACGGCCGCTGGTGGCCCCTTCTCTCCCTGTCACCCTCCCTGTACCCCTCCCTGTCACCCCCTCTCTCCCTTTCACACCCCTCTCTCTCCCTGTCACCCCCCTCTCTCTCTCCCTGTCACCCCCGTCTCTCTCCCTGCACCCCCTCTCTCTCTGTCACCCTCCCTGTCACCCCCTCTATCTCCCTGTCACCCCCCCCCCCCTCTCTCCCTGTCACCCACCCTCTCTCTCCCTGTCAGCCCCTCTCTCCCTGTCACACCCCTCTCTCTCCCTGTCACCCCCTCTCTCCCTGTCACCCTCCCTGTCACCCCCCTCTCTCCCTGTCACCCTCCCCCATCACCCCCTCTCTCCCTGTCACCCTCCCTGTCACCCCCTCTCTCCCTGTCACCCTCCCTGTTACCCCCCTCTCTTCCTTTCACCCCCCCTTTCTCCCTGTCACCCCCTCTCTCCCTGTCACCCTCCCTGTCACCCCCTCTCTCCCTGTCACCCTCCCTGCCACTCCCCTCTCTCCTTGTCATCCCCCTCTCTTCCCGTCACCCTCCCTGTCACCCCCTCTCCCTGTCACCCTCACTGTCACCCCTCTCTCTCCCTGTCACCCTCCCTCTCACCCCTTCTCTCCCTGTCACCCTCCCTGTATCCCTCCCTGTCACCCCCTCTCTCCCTTTCACACCCCTCTCTCTCCCTGTCACCCCCTCTCTCTCCCTGTCACCCTCCCTGTCACCATCTCTCTCCCTGTCACCCTCCCTGCCACTCCCCTCTCTCCTTGTCATCCCCCTCTCTTCCCGTCACCCTCCCTGTCACCCCCTCTCCCTGTCACCCTCACTGTCACCCCTCTCTCTCCCTGTCACCCTCCCTCTAACCCCTTCTCTCCCTGTCACCCTCCCTGTACCCCTCCCTGTCACCCCCTCTCTCCCTTTCACACCCCTCTCTCTCCCTATCACCCCCTCTCTCTCCCTGTCACCCTCCTCTCTCCCTGTCACCCTCCCTGTCACCCCT
The DNA here is from genome assembly GCF_965119305.1 of Pelophylax lessonae. Lineage (NCBI taxonomy): Eukaryota > Metazoa > Chordata > Amphibia > Anura > Ranidae > Pelophylax > Pelophylax lessonae. Next base: position 301,194,874 of record NC_138770.1, read on the forward strand.
CTCGCTCCCTGTCACCCTCCGGTCACCCCCTCTCTCCCTGTCACCCCCCTCTCTTCCTGTCACCCAGCTCTCTTCCTGTCACCCTCCCTGTCACCCCCTCTCTTCCTGTCACCCTCACTGTCACCCCCCAATCTCCCTGTCACCCCCTCTCTCCCCCTCTCTCCCTGTTACCCTCCTCTCTCCCTGTCATCCCCCCTCTCTCCCTGTCACCCCCTCTCTTCCTGTCACCCCCCTTTCTCCCTGTCACCCTCCCTGTCACCCCCTCTCTCCCTGTCACCCTCCCTGTCACCCCCCTCTCTCCCTGTCACCCTCCCTGTCACGCCCCTCTCTCCCTATCACCTTCCCTGTCACTCCCTCTCTCCCAGTCACCCCCTCTCTTCCCATCACCCTCCCTGTCAACCCCCCTCTCTCCCTGTCACCCTCACTGTCACCCCCCTCTCTCCCTGTCACCCTCACTGTCACCCCCTCTCTCCCTGTCACCCTCCCTGTCACCCCCCTCTCTCCCTGTCACCCCCTCTCTTCTGGTCACCCCCTCTCTTCCTGTCACCCCCTCTCTCCCTGTCATCCCCCTCTCTCCCTGTCACCCCCTCTCCCCCTGTCACCCTCCCTGTCACCCCCTCTCTCCCTGTCACCCCCCTCTCTTCCTGTCACCCCCTCTCTCCCTGTCATTCCCCTCTCTCCCTGTCACCCCCCTCTCTCCCTGTCACCCCCTCTCTTCCGGTCACCCCCTCTCTTCCTGTCATCCCCCTCTCTCCCTGTCACCCTCCCTGTCACCCCCTCTCTCCCTGTCACCCCCCTCTCTTCCTGTCACCCCCTCTCTCCCTGTCATTCCCCTCTCTCCCTGTCACCCCCCTCTCTCCCTGTCACCCTCACTGTCACCCCCCTCTCTCCCTGTCACCCTCACTGTCACCCCCTCTCTCCCTGTCACCCTCCCTGTCACCCCCCTCTCTCCCTGTCACCCCCTCTCTTTTGGTCACCCCCTCTCTTCCTGTCACCCCCTCTCTCCCTGTCATCCCCCTCTCTCCCTGTCACCCCCTCTCTCCCTGTCACCCCCTCTCTTCCTGTCACCCCCCTCTCTCCCTGTCATTCCCCTCTCTCCCTGTCCCCCCACTCTCTCCCTGTCACCCTCTCTCTCTCCCTGTCACCCCTTCTTTCCCTCTCTCTCTCTGTCACCCCCTTCTTTCTCTCTTTCTCTCTCTCTCTCTGCCACCCCCTTCCTTCTCTCTCACTCTGTCACCCCCCTCTCTCTCTCTGTCATCTCCTTCTCTCTGTTTGTCACCCCCTCTCTGTCGCTCTCTGTCAAACCCTCTCCCTCTCGGGGGGGGGGGGGGGGGGTGGTGGCGTCGATACAGCTCTTCGCCAAGGGCGCTGGAAACCCTAGGTACGCCTCTGATTTTGTGGTCGATTTACCCCCCTCAAAAGGAATGACAACTATCTTGGTAGTTGACCGCCTTACCAAGATGGCTAACTTTATACCTGTTAAGGGAGTACCCTATTCTGAACAAACTGCAGAGCTGATGATTCGAGAAGTCTTTAGACTACATGGAATTCCTGAAGTCGTTATGTCAGACAGAGGAGTACAGTTTACTTCAAAAGTTTGGAAAAGCTTTTGCTCAGGAGTAGCAATTAATCTGTCTTCTGCTTTTTATCCTCTAATGGTCAGACCGAGAGGACCATTCAAACTTTAGAGCAGTACCTTCGATGTTTTGTAAGTTATCTTCAGGATGACTGGGTGGACTATCTTCCTATGACAGAATTTTTTTTATAACAATTCTAGACATAGCTCCACCTCTCAAAGCCAGTTTTTTTAAACAATGTGTATCATCCAGTCTTTTTTTTCCTGATCTCCCTATCTCAACTCCAGTTCCTGCTGTTACTAACAGATTAACTATACTGCAGGTGATTCTGGAGAAATTGATTGAGACTTTGAGGGAGGCTCAGGAATGTTACAAGAAGGCTGTTGATAGACATTGCTGATCACTTCCTACCTTTCATGTGGGTGGAAAAGTTTGGCTATCAACCAAAAATTTGAAGGTCCATGTTCCATCTGCAAAGTTGGGACAAAAGTTTGTGGGACCTTTCCAGATTTTTGCTCAGATCAACCCAGTCACCTTCCATTTAAATTTTCCTGACAGTATGGGAATTCACCCTTTTTTCACACATCGCTGCTCAAGTCATTTAATGAAAATCCTTTTTTCTGGTAGAATTCTTCCTCCTCCTCCACCTGTTGAGGTACAGGGTGAAGAAGAATTTGTGGTGGAGAGAATTCTTGATTCCAGGATCTTTAGAAACAAATTACAATATCTGGTACAATGGGAAGGATATGGACCAGAAGAAAATTCTTGGGAGCATGTTCATGCCCCTGGATTGACAAGAGAATTTCACCAGATGTTTCCTCTTAAACCTGGCCCTAAGGTGTTCAGTGAGGAGGGGAGTACAGTCAGGACAGTCAGGACCTGGACTTGAACCTGGGACTTCGGCTGTGTCTGGCAATGTCTCTGCTTGCTGAGTTGGGAATCTTATTTGCCTTAAGCCTTGAACCCTTTGCTCCTCCCATGAACTTCCTGATTTAAGCCATGCCTCTGCACTTCCTGGTTGCCAGAATATTGTGCCTTCTCCAGCCAATATATCACTAGTGTCATTCCTGCTGCTGTTCGTATCTTCGCTACCATTCGTTACCGACATTTGGCTTGCTCCTCGACTACTCTTTTGCTTAATCGCATCCTGCAACTATTCATTACCGACCTTTGGCTTGTTCCTTGACTACGCTTCTGCTTGATTCCTACCTGCTATATCTGCTACTGGACCCTGGCTTGCTCACCTCTTGGTGGGGCGCTCCTGAAGACCGCGACCTGGTGCTAACACACAGCAAAATCCACCTCCACCTTTAGGAGTTCTGGTGATCACCGTTTAGAACTTAGATTCCGCACCTCAGGTGAGCCTACATCATCTGCCAGGATGACCTACCTGCCTGTGTTCCTATCCTGCTGGTTCCTGTGTGAACTTCCACTGCTAGAGCAACTGGTCTTTTGAGCCTGACCCTTGATCGTGACACCAGGTCACCTGGCGAATGTTCTATAGAGGGGTCTGTTTTTCACCTTCTGGAGGGAGACTTCTTCCCCTAACCACCACCACTCCTGATTTTAGCAGTCTTATACGTGTACCTTACTTTCAGAACCATATCCACCAGCACCCATGTCGTCGCATTCGTCCAGCTGCCTGCAACCTACCTGTTTATTGGCGCAGGTTACAAACTTCCACTCAGGTAGTCAGGAATCTTCTATAAAGTACACACCTCCAACCAGATGCAAAATTCTTCTTTTTTAACTTTCTAACTAAAAAACACAAATTCTGAACAATGGCAAAGACAATCAAGCACTTCTCATAGACTCCACCCACCCTTTACACGAGGCTCTGCCAGAAAGGCAGGAACGGCAGATCAGGTTGTGTAAAGGAGGTACCCATATTCAAGGAATTAGATATTCTAGAGACAGCTCCATTCAATGTGTAGCAGGGCCCACAACTGCAATATGGTGTGCAGTAGAAACCTTTCCATAGCAATATGATCAGAAGCCCCCTCTTCTCTCAATAATTCACTTTTCATCCTTCCTTACAGTAAGCTCTAATGGCCGAGTCAGTAAGACAGATTAAACATGGTCAATGATCTGTTCCATTCAAAACTGTTGTTTCAGTGCACAACAATGTGTTGAAGCATTTGCAGGTTATGGGTATATGCTGCAGGTTATGATGGTAAAACCTGCCTGCTATTGATTTTGATTCTAAAGTTTGGAACTTCTGGTGCAGATACCTCACCAATGGAATTTACAATGGATATTCTGCAAGTATGTGATTCATCTTGCCACCAAACATGCAAAATTAGGTTTTAGGTGGGCCTATTCTTTAAGAAGGGAATTGATAGAACATGTGTTTTAAATTATCATGATAACAAATATCTTTAACCAAATGCCATTCATAACCAGGGAGAAAATTATGATCAATCTATTCATAGCAATTTAATCTCTCTTAGGGGAAGCAGCCTAATTTCTGAGTGGCTGTACCTTTTTTTTATACTGGTATTCACCTGTTTTTCCCTGCTTGTTAAATACCTGCAGTTGCCAGTTTCAACTATCCTCATTACCTGAATAGTTCTAAATCTGATCCTACAGAAATTCAGGCCAGTTGTAAATCTTGACCACTGCAACCTGAAGTCTTCTGAGAGGCTGTGAAACACAAGATTAAGTCATCAGAGGCTGCTATCTCACCCAAGGCCAATATGAAAACCCTGCTGAATTTGAATACCATTGATTACATAAAACTCAGCTTAAAGGTTAGCCATGTGTCTGGATGACTAACAGCAGCTCAGTGAGGCATGAATGAAAGAAAGGACTTGTGAAATGTGACATCATTAGTACCTTTGTCACACATGAAATGTGAATATCTGATTGAGCTTGAGCATTCAGAACGTTAAAGTAGGAAGTCAAATATTGTGGTAAGTGTTTTTAAACCTCATTAGGGAATGTTATTTTCACTGGTTAAAATGTAACTATATTTAAAGGAATGCTGAAATCTAGACCTCTTAGGGTCCTTTCACACGAGCGATCTGATCAGATCCGCCTGTCAGGTTTTAGGCGTATCTTATCGGATCCACCATGCATCCCTCTGGGGCAGCGGATGTCAGCGGAGACATGTCCGCTGACACCCGCTGCCATCCGCATCTGATCCTGTCTGTGAAATCCGGACGGATGGAAACCCTATTTTCCATCCATCCAGGGGATTGGATCGAATCGGATGGGATCGGATAAGAGTGGACAGGCGGTCCGCTCTCATCCGATTCCCCATAGAGATGCATGGGGCTCTGACACCTCCCTCAACGCACACTGAGCGGAGAGGGAGCTGTCACCTGCCTGCTCAGCGGGGGATCTGTGTATCGATCCCCCGCTGAGCAACACGGATCCGCCTATGGAGGCAGACCGTGTGAAAGAAGCCTAATGGGCCATACACACTATAAGATTTTCTGAAGACTTTTTCCTTTAGACTTACCAAAACCATATAATATGAGGTCAAACCTAAACACTTTCAATTTGTATGCAATCTGGCAGGCCCTTACACTACATAGAAAAGGTAAATCTGTAGGAAAAAGTCTTCAGAAAATGTTATAGTGTGTATGGCTCTTTAAGCTGGATACACACTATACAACTTTTGTTGTTAGATTTCCTTTAGATTTAAGGCCCGTACACACGTACCGATCGTCGGCATACAAACGTCGGTGGACGAAGGATCTGCCGATTGTACGCGTGTTAGTATGGTGCCTCCGACAGATGTCTGCGCACAATCCGCGGACAAAAGTCTTTCGTGCAAACATGAAAATATTTGTATGCCGACACCAGAACGGACGATTGTTCGCCTGTCAGTACACAATTCGGCCGACAGACCGCAGATTTGCAAGACTGGGCATGCTCAGAAAATAGAAAACACAGGGAAAGTTAACCATTACATGACATCACTTCTGCAGTCGGCGGACAAAATTCTTGTGCTGTCCTTGTGCTGTCTTTGCACTTTTCAGCAGACACCGACATCCCGGGGAGAAAAGAGGAACATTTGTAAGCCGACCATCGGTACGTGTGTACGGGGCTTTACCTTCAACTATGTAGTACAAGGGCCTGCCTGATTGCATACAAATTGAAAGTGTTTAGGTTTGACCTCATATTATATGGTTTTAGTAAATCTAAAGGAAAAAATCTAAATAAAATTGTACAGTGTGTATGGCCCATTAGAGAACAAAAGACAAATGGTAAAGAGACCCAGAAATGAAGACCTTTCAACACTGGCACTGAGCTCAGTGACAAACCGGAAAGCAATGCTATATTACCCCAGTAGGGACACAGATGGCTGACAAAACGTGACAAATTAAAATATTAAAGGCACTTGGAAGTCAGATATTATGGTAGGTGCTTTTAAACCCCCTTATCAAATATGTTTTTTTTTTTGTTTTTTGTTTTTTTTTTTGCAGTTTCCACATTGACGTAAAAATTCCCCTTATTTTCTGACTATGTGATGTGACATTTTATGCAACAAAATAAAAAGAAAGCCTTTAGGACTGTATAACTAGGCCTTCAAAATCTTCAATAAAGAAATATATCTCCTCTTAAAAAATTTTAAGCCCCCCCCCCCCTTACCTGTCTCAGATGTACTCAGATCAGTAACATGATGCATAGAATCTGCTTTCGCTTTTTTATATGGCAGTGGGCGGTCTCCTATGATGGAAACAGTGGCATTGACATGATGACATCAGCACGGTTCTCTGTACCATCACACTTTGTGTGTAGGGCACTATGTGTCCATAATACCAACTGCCTGAAGTTAAGTTTTCATTTGGCACAAAAAGTTGAAGCCAATAGTTTTTTTCTTCTGAAAGCAGTTTACTAGAAGGTGTATGTTGATTAGTTGTTGATGGTTACTTCCCTTTGCTTTTTACTTTAATAAATAAAGTTAAACCTCAGTCTATAATGTTTTCTTTAGTTTTAGAAAAAATATATATAAGACTTGGAGCACCCATTTTCTTATTGCTGTCCTCATTAGAGGGTTTTCTGCCACTTCCTTTCTTAGTGGTGCAACAGAAAGTAAGGGCACAAATTCATAAAAATGCAAAAAGCAGTTTTGTTCAGAGTTCTTCTTTGTCTGCTGGTTTCTGAAAAACACAAATGTACATTCCCTGAACACATGCTAGGTAAAAAAAAAAAATCAAATTTGTTCTTAAAAACACATATGTCAAACCCAAGGCTCGTGTGCCGAATCCAACCTGCCAGGCCTTGTCATGAGGCCCTCCCACCCAGTTTTACATTTGAAGCTCCATTCTGACAAATTCAGCTCTCACCCTCCGCTCCCACTCCCCGTTGTCACTTGTAAACAAAGAAGCCTTCTGGTTTACAAGGGACAGCTTTGCTCTCAGTGGCTCTAACAGATCCCTGCACACAGTCATAATGGGGCACGGCGGAGATCTGAGAGAGAAAACAATCTTCCTGCAAGATGCAGCAGAGCCTCCTACACAGGGAGGTATTTGGGCCAAATCCACAGATAGTAGAGCCGCCTACATAGAGAGGTACTAGAGCCAGGCCAGGTAGAAGAGAGAAGAGACAAGAGGATGCTTTGGGGGGGGGGGGAATTAGGGTTAGAGTTGCACACTGTGTATAGCACACCCTTAAACCATGCAATCTATATACAGCGCACCTCTTAACTCTGCACTCTGTAAGTAACACACTCCTGAACCCTGCACTTTGTACATAGCGCACCTCTATACCCTGCACTCTGTACATAGCGCACCCTTGAACTTTTCACTCTGTATGTAACGCACACCTGAACTCTGCACTCTACTTAGAGAACTCCTAAACTCTGTACTCTATACATAGCGTAACCCTGAACTCTGCACTTTGTAAGTAACACACTCCTAAAATCTGAACTCTATAAGTAGCGCACCCAATCTTCACCAACACCGTACTACAAATATCATTGTACATTACATTGGCATACAAACAAAACATTTCCCCAAGACCAAACCTGCACAGAGCTCCGCACATAAACTCATGGGAGACACGGTCAAAGTCCTTTTCCTGGTCAAAATTGACCAGGGCCACATGCACACGGTGTCCCAACCACAGTGGTGAAGGTCCTGCAGGGACTGCAACTGACATTGCAGTCTTCTGAGTTCCTTCTTCCTGGCACACACTTGCTGGGCTCAGTGGCTGAAGGCCAAACTGCTTCAATGGGGCCCCACATACAGAAGCATAATGTACAGAGACAATTTGAGAGCTACAGTGTTGAGTGCTGAGTTTCTCTATCTTCTCACATTGTACTATTGACCATGCTCAACCCAAAGGTAATTAAAGGAACCACCACACTTACTTTGCGAGGCCTTGCACACCGTGGCTCCAGGCCAAGTCATTAGGGAGGTTTCATTCTGAAATGGGCCCTAAGATAGGGACCCAGACACTTGCTGGGATGCACAAAGTGCCAGGTCACCCTACCTATGGAACCTCTCTCATTGGCTACCATCAGCTGCTCTTTCTTATTACTCCTCACTTCATAGCCCAAAGGATTAACTTTTAGTTATACATTTTGTTCCCCAGTTTACCAATACACCGTAGAAGCACATCCACTCTTCACCAAGTAAACCACATCAGGAATTATTATTTAACCAGAACGTTTTTTAATGATGTAATTCAGTGCTCATACAGTTTCCAGTGCTTCAATAAAATTCACAGAATGGTACAATTTCAAGGCCATAGTCCATAGTATTGGTCTACAACCGACTGAGCGAACATCTGACTAAGAATAATCTTCTTGATCCCCTTCAGTCCGGATTTTGACCTCGACACTCCACTGAAACTGTTCTTTTACTCACAAATGACCTACTAACAGCAAACACCAATGGACACTATTCTGTACTACACCTCCTGGACCTCTCTGCTGCCTTTGACACAGTAGACCACCCCCTCCTCCTCAGAATAACTTCACCCCCTTGGCCTCCGTGACTGTACTCTTCACTGGTTCTCATCCTACCTATCCCAACGCACCTTCAGTGTTAATTACAACTCAACTACCTCCTCTCCTCTTCCTTTCTCTGTCAGGTTCCCCCAAGGTTCTGTTCTTGGACCACTCCTTTTCTCAATCTACACATCCTCCCTGGGTCAGATGATTGCCTCCCATGGCTTTCAATATCATATCTACGCTGATGACACCCAAATCTATTTATCCACCCCTCAGCTCACTCCATCAGTCTCCTCATACATCACTAGCTTAATAAGAGACATATCAGCCTGGATGTCACATCACTTCCTCAAAATCAACCTATCCAAAACCAAGCTGATGATATTTCCTCCCCCACGTTCCTCTTCCCCTGATTTCTCTGTCAACTTCAACGGCGTAACTATCAACCCGTCCACCCATGCCAAGGTCCTAGGTATAATCCTGGACTCTGAACTATCCTTTCGGCTACACATCCAGTCACTGTCCAAAGCTTGCCACCTCAACCTCCCAACATCTCCAAGATATGCCCCTTCCTAACAAATGATACCACAAAGCTTCTAATCCACTCCCTGGTTATCTCTCGTCTCGATTACTGCAACTCCCTTCTCATTGGCTTACCTTTAATAAGACTATCTCCCCTTCAGTCCATCATGAATGCTGCTGCCAGGCTCCTCCACCTTGCAAACCGCTCTGTGTCTGCTACCCCTCTTTGCCAATCCCTCCATTGGCTGCCACTCAACCAACAAATTAAATTCAAGGTACTAACCATAACTTACAAAGCCATCCATAACTTGGTGCCCATATACATCACTAACCTGGTCTCAAAATACCAACCAACTCATTCTCTTCGTTCCTCCCAGGACCTCCTGCTCTCTAGCTCCCTTGTATCCTCTTGCCATGCTCGCCTCCAGGACTTCTCCAGAGCCTCTCCCATCCTCTAGAATACTCTACCCCAATCTGTCTGACTATCTCCTACTTTGTCTATTTTCAGATGATCCCTGAAAACACATCTCTTCAGAGAAACCTATCTGGCATCCACCTAACAACTGTACTTTTATTTTCTCCATCAGCCCTTCCCCCACAGTTATTACCTCTTGTATCTCTTGACCCTCCCTCTTAGATTGTAAGCTCTAACGAGCAGGGCCCTCTGATTCCTACTGTATTAAAGTGTATTGTATTTGTACTGTCTACCCTCAAGTTGTAAAGCGCTGCGTAAACTGCTGGCGCTTTTATAAATCCTATATAATAATATATAATAATAATAATAATAGTATCAGGGTCCCACTGAGGGGCTTACACACTCCTTATAACGGAACTGTACTCACCTTAAGTCCAGCAATGTGCCATCTCTGGAACTCACCGCCGGCTGCTGACACCTTTGGGCATGCACGGGATTTCCATCAGATTCGGCAGTGCCAAATATGTGCAGTGAGCTGCGCTTGCGCAGCTTACTGTACAGGGGCAGACAGGCAGGTAAACACAAAGCATGTTTCTTCTGCATTAAAAATCCTGCCCGTGAACCCATTTTAATTTTCTTAAATTCCACTTTAAGCATCAATTACATCTTGTACATATGGCTCAACTTCCCACAGACCAAAGGCTACGAGGTCCTACTTCCTGCTGTGAATGTCCCTTCTGGAAAGAAAGTGACACTTGCAGCAGGAAGGCACACCTTGAGGTAACCAAACAACAACCAGCAACATGTAAGGCACCTACCTACAGACTAGGCTCACAGGTAATACGCAGAATGACATAGAGGTCGATTTACTAAAAGCAAATATACGGTGCATTACAAGTGAACTGCAAGTGTAGTTGCTCTGGATCTAAGGGGAAGCTCTGAAATGAGGGGAAGCTCTGCTGATTTCTATCATTTAATCATGTGCAAAAAAAAATGTGTTTTTTTTAAATTTTCCTTGCATCTTCCCCTCCGATCTAGATTACCTGCACTTGCAGTGCACTTGTAGGGCACTTGTGGGTGCACTTTCAGTGCCTTTAGTAAATCAATCAATCAATCAATCAAGAGTCCTTCTGCCCTGAAGATGACCTGCAGCACTGGGTTAAGCAGGAAGTCATGGACAGCACTGGACTGTGGAGAGGGTAGGGGAAGCCCAGAACAATTTCATTTTTTGTAACAGAATTGGGTGGTGGGGAGCAGGGATTTAGAGTTTAAAATGGAGTTCCACCCAAAAGTGGAACTTCCGCTTTTAGGCCTCCTCCCCAGAACTTTTGAGGGGGGAGCAGGTACTCGACTTTGACAGGTACCTGCTCCCATTTCCATTCCAGTCGCCTTAGGTGAGCAGAAGCTGAAGTTCTCCTTCCCCCCTCCCTCTCAATGTCTTCTGGGACACATGACAGGTCCTAGAAGACGTCGGGACCAGTCACAGAGTGCAGCACCGCTCGCGCTTTGCAGTGGGCACTGGGCTGTGAAGCCGCAAGCTGTCACAGCCAGGTGCCCATAGTAGAGATGCTAACGTCGCCGACAGAGGGCACAGGGCGAACATGGCTGGGGTGACAGCTGAGTGTGTGTTAATTGAAAGTCAGCAGCTACAATTTTTGTAACTGATGTCTTTTTAACCACTTGCCGACCGCTCACATTGAGCGTACTGCGGCAAAGTGGCTCGTTATCGTCCAGCAACGTAGGTCTACGTCACTGGACTCTTCCCCTTGTGGGCATCGTGCGCGTGCTGCCGGAGGCTCGCTCCCACTGTATTCAGTTACTGCGGGAGTCGGGCCAGGGGAGGAGAGGTGGTGATCACCGCCGCTCTTCCCCGATCGTCGGGGATCGAGTGAGGAGATCTCCTATGTGACAGACAGTCACAGATTACAGGATTCAGCATAGCTGAACCTGCGATCTGTGCCTGTGTCACACAGTCCCCTCCCCCCCACACACGTCAGTAAGCACCAGGCATGCATTAACCCCTTGATCACCAATAAAAGTTAACCCCTTCCCTGCCAGTGTAATTTTTTCAGTAACAGTGCATATTTATAGCAATGATTACTGTAGTAATGTCACTGGTACCCCCAAAAGTGTCAAAAATGTCAGTTAGGGGTCAAATCTGTCCGCTGCAATGTCGCAGTCCCGCAAAAAAATCGCAGATTGCCGCCATTACTAGTTTAAAAAAAAAACAATAAAATTACATAAATTTCCCGTAGTTGGTAGCTGAGATAACTTTTGCGCAAACCAATCAAAGTATGCTTATTGCGATTTTTTTTTTACCAAACATATGTAGCAGAAAACAAATTGGCCTAAAATGTTAAAAAATTTTGATTTTTAAATTTTTTGGGGGGGGGGGGGGGGGGGGTGGGGGAATTTCATATAAAAAAATGTTAAAAATATTGTTATTCTTTCAAAATTGTCGCACTTTTTTTGTTTAAAGCGCAAAAGTAAAAATCGCACAGGTGATCAAATACCACCAAAAGAAAGCTCTATTTGTGGGGAAAAATAGGACATAAATTTAATTTGGGTACAGTGTCGCACGACCACGCAATTGTCCGTTAAAGTAACGCTGTGCCGAATCGCAAAATATGGCCTGGTCAGGAATGGGGTAAAATCTTACGGTCTTAACGCGGTTAAAAATACGCTCATTGAGAATTTTTTTGTCAAAGACATGTAGCTAAATACATTTTGACCTAAAAATATGACAAAAATTGAATATATTGGATATTTTTTAACTGTAGAAAAATAGAAAAAGTAGAAAAATATTGTTCTTTTTTCAAAATTGTCACATTTTTTAATTAATATCGCAAAAAATGAAAAGTGCAGAGGTGATCAAATACCACCAAAAGAAAGTTCTGTTTGTGGGGAAAAAAAGGACGTAAATTTCGTTTGGGTACGGCATTGCATGACCGCGCAATTGTCAGTTAAAGTCGCACAGTGCCGAATCGCAAAAAATGGCCTGGACGTAAAGCAGGAAAATCCTCCGATCCTAAAGTGGTTAATCAACAATAATTGATAAAAATATACTTCTGGTCCCAAAATGCTGAGCTGGATGCTCGAGGCCTGTCTGGAGCCGGAACGGAGCTTGTGTGGAATTTCTCTGTAGCAGAAGGTGCCTGCTGCACGACGGGGAAGACGTTAGTTCCCACTGCATAGATCATGAACATATTTGGACCAGAAGTAGTGTAAGACCACAGAAGATTCTCAGCATACTGACCTCAGAAGTGACCCAGAGTGACGGGAGGAGGGAATCGCATGTATTTCTCTTTTCACCAGGGGTCTATATTCTGGAGGTGGCTGTCTTTTCGCCCTATTAGCCACTTGCCGACTGCTGCACAACTATTTACTGCAGCAGTCAGCCTCTCCTGGGCAAAGTGACGTAGTACTATGTCGCTCGCCCACGAGCCTGTAGCGGGCGAGCGAGCGCCGCCGATGGCGCACTCCTGCCCCTACTCGTTCCCTGCCTAGCCAGCGCGTGCATATTTATAGCACTGATTACTGTAGTAATGTCACTGGTACCCCCAAAAGTGTCAAAAATGTCAGTCAGGGGTCCGATCTGTCCACCACAACGTCGCAGTCCCGCAAAAAAAATCGCAGATCGCCGCCATTACTAGTTAAAAGAAAACTATAAAAATTACATAAATCTTTCCCGTAGTTAGTAAACGCAAAAACTTTTGCGCAAACCAATCAAAATACGCTTATTGCAATTTTTTTTTACCAAAAATATGTAGCAGAAAACAAATTGCCCTAACATGTTTAAAAATTTAGATTTTTACATTTTTTTTGAGAATTTCATATAAAAAATGTGAAAAATATTGTTATTTTTTCAAAATTGTCGCTCTTTTTTTTGCTTATAGCGCAAAAAATAAAAATCGCACAGGTGATCAAATGCCACCAAAAGAAAGCTCTGTTTGTGGGAAAAAAAGGACGTCAATTTCATTTGGGTACAACGTCACACGGCCGCGCAATTGTCCATTAAATTCACGCAGTGACCAATCGCAAAATAGGGCTTGGTCTTTAAGCAGCCAAATCCTTCAGGGCTTAAGTGTTTAACACATATCTGCTGGTAAGACGCAAACTTGAAAGGTAGTGGGATACAAGATTATCCCGTTGACACGGGGTTGTCGTTGGCAGCACCGCTTTATCCCTAATTTCACCCATCATCTGGATTCTTCACGTGTATTTTTTTGCATTTAATGTTTTGGACTTTGTAATTGAAAATAATACACGGACATTTTGGCACACCCCTATTAGGGGATTTTTGCACCTTTTTATATTATTTGGGACACCTATGCAATTTATATTATTTGTCTATTTCTCCACATTTGGTGGATGGTTTTATAGATAATTAAGTATATTGTTATCAGTTGTTATTTGATTTGTCACACAGTTGTTTTAACACTTGACACTGACACTCCATGATTTAGCGCACTAGACTTTTTCACAATTTTACTTATTCCAGAATATTTGGATCTTTGGTTGCAGCTCACATTCACTTATCAGTGCACCCTGTACACATTTAAATCAACAAAAATTGACTGAAACTCCGCTTTAAGAAAAAAAAACCTTCCCCATCCAGACCCTAGAAATTCTCATCCCCTATCTTAAAACTTGCACGCTAGTCGAACACGGCATCCACTGGGTAGACGAATTGCTGTCTAACCAGTTGATCACTCCGTGGGTGGACCTTGTCGACAGATATCTGCTCCCCCAATCGGCAAAGTACACTTACTTGCAGATAAGTACTTTTCTAAAGAAATACCCTCTTCCAAGTATACGGGTGGAAGAACGAATCCAAGTATTCTTCACCTCCCCGGTGGTCAGGAAGAAGGGGATATCCCTATTTTATAATACCCTTGGCAATAAAAACTTCTTTACCAAAATACCCCGATAGTGCGTTGGGAACAGGACCTTAATAGGCAGTTCTCACAGATCCAATGGACACGAGCATTTGAAGCCGTATCATCCGCGTCACACTGTACAAATCACTGGGATCTCTTCCAGAAGATAGTTGCGAGGTGGTATAAAACCCCAGTAATACTGGCGAAGTTTATCCCGAAGTATTCCCCCCAATGCTGGAGGAACTGCGGACAAATGGCCAATATCTATCATGTATTTTGGGCCTGCGTTGGTATCTCAAGTTTTTGGAGGAAAATCTTCCAAAACATGGCGGAGATCACCGGCATGTTTAAAAAACCAGACCCCGCTCTCGCTCTCCTTCATATAGGAAGTCATGACTACCCGAAAGAGTACCGGACTATAATAACTCACCTTTTACTGGCGGCTAAGCTCATCATAGCGCGACATTGGAAAGATGACTCGACCCCCGGTCACAGGGAAGTACTGACCCAAGTAAATCTCAATTACCAATACGAACGTTTACTGTATTCCAGTACTGCCACGTCAATGACATCCTTTGACAAACAATGGGCGGCATGGATTTCATGGTACCCCAAGCAATAGATGTTCTGTTGCTGTAATCTTTGATGTTCACCCTTGAAACGAAGGTTATGCTCGCTTTATGCAATGTAGCTTCTGTAAACCCTATTGATATTCTCTATCCAATGTATTCTTCTTGTTGAGTGAGCAACTGTTACATTGTTTGTATGTTCTTGATTGTTGAAGAATTCAATAGAAAATATTCGGAAAAAAAAGAAAAAAAACATTTAAGTTCCACTTTAAAAACAGAAGATAATAATAATTTAACTTCAGTGTAAATCGTTCACATTTTTACTTGTGTGCCATCAAAATACCAGCCACCCTATTTAAAACACAGAACAATGTATTTTGTATAAACTTGTTAAATTGGTAAATTTAGTAGTTTGAATGTGATCCTCTTTAGAAACATAGATTATGAAATGGATTGAATTTTAAAGTGGATTTAGTTGTAATATACAAAACTGCCACCAGGGTGCACTGTCCTACATGACATTTTTATAGTCTTGAACGCATTTTGTCCTCTCCCTTGTGCTCAGAGCTTTGAAAAGAATACACATGTTTTCTGCATGTTTGCACTCACTAGAAAGTACAGGGCTAGAAATAGCATCATAACCCCCCCAAATAAGTTTGCCTGAAAATGTGGACATATAGAGGAAGATATATCTGAGTGAAAACAAAGCCTTGCCTTCTTCTGGCTAAGTATAATAACAAATTGCTAGGAAATAGTTAACTAATCCTTTATGCGAGGAACTGACTGCTGTGCTCTTCATAATAAATGATATTTTATGTCTGCACATCTTAGACAGCTGGTTGCTTATCATCCATAATCTGCCAGGTTTTCTGTTCTCTGCTGGCTGTGCATTAATGCTCCGCTACCTTATATGACATGCTGACCTACTTCTGCGGAGATCAGAACGGCTCATCCAACTTAAAGAAAGCCGCAGGGGGCCCAGATCGTACAGTATGTGAGAGGTGAAATGAGGTAACGGGGATTCTACTGCAAAACATTCATTGTGCCGCTTCTCTTCTCAATAGACTTATGACAGACATATTAATTCTATAGGCAGCCTATGGATTTGTTGGAAAAGCATGCTGTTTTCTCACATAAAGCTATTTCTGGTACATGCAAACAGATTACAACAAGAACGAAGAAATGTATTATTCATTTTCTATGGAACGCGACACATTTATTGTGGTTCAGCTACAGCTACATTCAAAAGAAGGCATTATGGGCAGTGGTCTGTCAAAAAAATTGGCCTTGAGGTTTATAATTTTGTGCCTAATTGAAATTGAGATAAAGGGACTAAACGCCTACAAATATTTGTTACAGAGCATAGAGAGATGGTGTTGGGTAAACAACCCCCTGCCACTTTAGTTTATGAGGTTGGGTGCCATGATACGCCTTTTTGATTTAACATTTAAAACGTTTTTTCATAGCATTGTATATAGGGTATTTTTTTTCTCTTTTTGTCTATGTGATTGGAATTTCTTTGTGTACAAGAAAACAACTAAAAAAAGGAGGTTAATGTGGGATCGTTTTTTTGGCAGAACATGTCCTGGTTAGTTGAAGGGTGTCAGGAAGCTACTGTGACAGGTCGAATGTGCATGGTATTGCCAGCGGAATGGTATCTAGGTGTGTGCATAAGCACAGGAATGTGTGCACACGTGAAAGCACGTCCACAGTTGGACGTGATGGCTAGATGGCTTTTTTAAAGGATGCTCAGATTCATGCTCAGTGCTGCCTGGTCTTCAGCTGTTCCTTTGTGTCCTGCTTGTATCCTGTATGCTATCCGTTGCTGACCTGGCTTGTTATTGACCTGACCTTGGATCCTGTTTATGCTTCTGCTCATCTATTCCTAACATCAGCTTACCCTTGACCACGTTCCTGTCTGATGCTTCGGAACTTCGTTGTTGACCCTTGATTCCACTCTGACTACGCTTCCATCTCCGGTAATGCTCCACGTTTATCCTGATTGCCTTTTCTAGCTGTCCTTCATCCCAGCTCCAGTTGTCACAGTGTGTTGCTGCCTCAAGCCTGCTGGAAACTTCTACATGCCACTCATCTAGAACCTGCAATTCTGGTGGAGTTCCCCTTTAACCTCGGCTGGTCTACCCTGAATTGCCTCTGTTCCTGACCCGATGCCCTGTCTGACCCCCAGAGTCTACGTCTCCTGCTGCAAATTCTGCTGTCAACACCTGCTGGCAATTGTGTTCCTCCTTGTCCTTCGGCACCATCTTTTCCAACTTCAGTGGGGCCTGGGCTGCAAATACAAGAGAGGTCGACCTTGTCAATTCAGGCTCCTACCAGGTACATGACAAAGAGACTTCTGTAACCCTTAGGAGCCTATTAAAGCATTTTGCACTCCTAACCAAAATGATGAAAGGTTGCCAAAATGTTGCTTTTCAAACCCTATAAGAAGCACACAAATCATTTTGGGCAAAACGCAGCTGGAGCTGAAAAGTAAACATGCAAAAACAGTGCAAGATGCATTTTGAGTTCCATTGTTGTCTGTATGAGAGGCCTTTGCAGTCATTCTAGTGGTCAATAAAAGAAACTATCGTATTCACAATGCAGACCATAAAGTTCCAGGATCCATCCCAATAGGCAGACTTGATGAGCTGCATATAGAGTTATAAATCTTCCTGGGGCATCAGCAGGATAAATGCAGTGGTAGCTGGACATTTTTTTTCTTTTTTGTAGCCCAAATTTAACTGAAGAATAACAATACAATGTAGGTAACTGGCCATTGTAATGGATGAAACAGAAGAACACAATGTATAGCATTCTGCTCCACAAGCCAGTGTGCTGACCACTGTTCCTGACCTATTATTAAACCCCAGGCTCATTTGCAGGGATAAATCAAATCTTCTTATGTGAAGAGGTAATTGTCTCTAATTTACTGTGTAATGTGTTCTCTTCATATATCCAGTCAGGTACAGGAGAATTAAAAAAAAAATAACATTCTCCTTCACACGATTGGATACTGAACACGGCGGAATTTTATGAGCTTCAATGCACTTTAGCTAGCTTCACACATTAGTAAACAAAGCCCTATGTTTCAGGAAAATAAATCATAGTCTATATATAGTAGGGATAATACATCAAAGAGGAGGTGTGATCTATGGAAACCCATCGGTCTTCTTATGTGTTTTTTTTTCAATGCAAGTTGAAAATTGAAAGTGCAAAGACAAGAAAACAGAGGGTGCACAAGCCTAGCGCATTACCTTCGTGATTGCTTTATTAATATAAAAAGTGAATAAATGTATACTCACAAACGGCAAAATCGAATGGACACATAACAGTCCACAGTGTACTCCGAACGTCGCATCCACTGGGCACATCCCAAAAAATTTAATATTGCCGTTTGTGAATATACATCTATTCACTTTTTATATTAACGTAGCGCCCCCCTGACCCATGGCATCAGGGATGACTGACATTTCACCTTAGGTTGTTGGTTCTTGGGCATGGTGGGTGTGGACATTTGCCAAAAAGATGGGCGCCAGTCACTTTTAGAATGCAAAGAGAGAGGTTACCGCTCACAACAGAAGAAAAATGTGGGAGAGAGGTTTAGGGCACATGATACCCTAGAACAATATGCAAAAATATCATCAGACTCCAAAAACAGACAGCACAGGCCTGCCTCTAATCAGCCATGGCTGTCTCCTAGTAACAAAATCCACTGTACTGTACAGAGTTTCCTTGGATTATTTCCCCTGGATGTTTTCCCAGCCACTTCACAGTCTCCAGCTCATGAAGAGTCTCCTCCGGCACTTCATCTCAAAGCTTTATCCTTCTCCTCATGCCCCCGGGCAACAAGAGGCCCTAGCTTTCTGGCAAAGCCTCTCCCATACCCCCAGATAGCGACCAGGCTCTCTCCGGCAGAGTCCCCAAGTACATAGCTAGGCCTCAGGCTTTACTCCAAATATGTACTCTCTCCTAGCATCCTCAATGGCCAGGGAAACTCCTACTGATTGAGAGTATGCATATTAATAACCTAAATTCACTGTAGCTCATCACACTAATACCAAAGGTAACAGTACCACCTACTGACAAATGGGAGGAACCACAACTAGATCAGGCTTAGGAGAAAACCCAAATGATCACAAAGACTACAAATCAGCCAGGCTAGTTACCACCTAGCACAGCGAAATGTACTAGCAGCCCTGTTTAAGACAAGGGTGCTACATTAATAAATCAATCACAGAGGTAATGTGCTAGGCTTGTGCGTCCTCTGTTTTCTTGTCTTTGCAGTTACTCTTTTGGGTTTCCCCGGCCAGGTGTTGGGGGACAGCAAAGCCAGCGCAAAGATTTGACTAGCCAAAAACTGTATTTTGCCTGCTTGCCAACATACTCCTTTCAAGCACAGGGGATTGGTCACTTTTTTTCCTGATAAATATAAGTATACCATTGTTTACTTGGAGTGTGATTCTGTCTGGACAGTGCTGATTGGCCCCGTGTATTCACCTGCACCCTCACAAAAAAAACTCTAGCTTTACACACCAAACTGAGCATATGTAGAGTGCCTCCCAGGGCCCTGTTCTGTCAGAAGATGAATTGGGGACAGTAAAAGAAGGGAGGATCAGAGAGGACAGGATCAAGAGCCTTTTTATACAATGCAGAGGATAAGCCCTAAGGTTCCGCATACAGACTGATTTTCCTGTTGTGGGTTTAGGAACACTTTAAGTATGCAAAATTATAAAAAAAGAAAAAAAATGCATTGGAGAAATGTCCAAATGCAAGGTCCAATATGCACAACAAGCACTCAGAATCCACCTTGTACTTGTCTAACTTTAGCAAAGTTACATAGTTACATAGTTGGTGAGGTTGAAAAAAGACACCAGTCCATCCAGTTCAAACTATCGTGTGTGTGTGTGCGTAAGTGTTCATGTCAACAGTACATTGTATACTCCGTATGTTGGGAATGTTAAGGTGCCCATCTAATAGTTTTTTAAAACTATCAACGCTCCCTTCTGATACCACTGCTTGTGGAAGAAAATTCCACATTCTTACCGCTCTGACAGTAAAGAACCCTTAACGTAGTTTAAGGTTAAACCACTTTTCTTCCGATTTTAGTGAACGGCCACATGTCTTTTTAAATTCCCTTTCACAGAAAAGTTTGTTCCCTATGCTAAGATCCCCAGTACAGTATTTGTACATTGATATCATATCACCTCTCAAGTGTCTCTTCTCCAGAGAGAATAAGTTCAATGCTTGTAGCCTTTGCTCATACTGTAGCTGAAACCCTCCAGTCCCTTTATAGGCTTTGTTGCCCTTCTCTGGACTCTCTCCGGTTCCAGCACATCCTGGATATTAAAAGTGAATAAATGTATACTCTCAAACTGCAATATCAAATAGACACATGACAGTCCACAGTGTACACCTCTGAACAGTCTCGTCCACGGGGCATGTCCCAAAAAATATCTATTTGATACTGCTGTTTGTGAGTATACATCTTTTCACTTTATTATATAAATCTAGCGCCCCCTTGACCCCTGGCATCAGGGAGGGCTGATCTTTTACCTTACAGTGCTGGTTCTTAGGCATGGTGGGTGTAGACGTTTTCCGAAAAGATGGGTGCCAGTCACTTTTCGAATGCAAAAAGTGAGTTTATTGCTCACAGCAGGAGAAAAATGTGGGATAGAGGGTTAGGGCACATGACACTGTAGAACAAGGGTATTCAAACTATGACCCTCCAGTTGTTCAGAAACTATAATTCCCATCATGCCTAGTCATGTCTGTGAATGTCAGAGTTTTATATTGCCTCATGGGATGTGTAGTTCTGCAACAGGAGGGCCTTAGTTTGAGGATCCCTGATCTAGAACAATATGCAAAAAGATCAGCAGCCTCCAAAAATAGACAGCACAGGTAGACAGTAATACAAAACAAGGGCTTGTATCTACACATCCACGGCTGTCTCCTATAGTAACAAAACTCACAGTACTGTACAGAGTTTCCCTGGATTATTTCCCCTGGACTTTTTTCCAGCCACTTCAGTCCACGCCTCATGAAGAGTCTCCTCTGGTACTTCATCATGATTGACATAAGGGTTCCATGCACACTGAGCTTATAAAAAACGACAGTTCTCCTGCGAGAAACATAAAACGCTTATATAGAGCATTTTTTGTATAGAGTTTAGACGAGTTTAAGAGAGTTTTGTGTTTTTTCTGCCAGAAAACTCGAATCAGAAATGCAAACCAGAAGGTTTTTTTTCCTGCCTCTAAACGTTGAGCTCAAATTATGCCTGTAATCATCCTAATGTGTATGGACACATAGGATAACATTGAGCTGCTTCTTCAGGCGGAATACAAAACTCCTGTAGTAGCAGCGATTTTTAAGCCACTGTGCATGGAGCCAAAAGGTGCTCTTATTCCTCTTTATGAAGAAACTGTTTAGTGTACACTGAATCTCCTTTAACCGCTTGCCGACCGCCGCACGACTATTTACTGCGGCGGTCAGCCCCTCACAGGCAGAGCGACGTAGTACTACGTCGCTAGCCTGTGAGGGTCTAGGGAGCGAGCGCGCGCCCCCGGATGCGCACTCCCGCTCCCGCGCGGTCACGGACCCCCCCGTGCGTGTGACCGGCGGACCCGATGTCTGCCGGTCACTCGGCGATCGTCGGTGCAGAGGGAGAAAGGTAGGCGGCTGATGTAAACAAGACGCCTGTCATTCTCCCCTGTGTAGAAACACTGATCATACGGTTCTACTATGTAGGACCGTTGATCACTGTTCCTACAGCTCAAGCCACAGCCAATCACAGTTAGAAGCACGCCCCTAGGGACACACACCACCCCTCCCTCTCAAAAAAAGTTAACCCCTTCACTGCCAGTGTAATTTTACAGTAACAGTGCATATGTATAGCACTGATTACGGTAGAAATGTCATTGGTAACCCCACAAGTGTCAAAAATGTCAGTCAAGGGTCCGATCTGTCCGCCGCAATGTTGCAGTACCGCAAAAAAAATTGCAGATCGCCGCCATTACGCATTTAAAAAAAAACAACAAAAATGACAAAAATCTTTCCCTTTGTTAGTAAAAGCGATAACTTTTGCGCAAACCAATCAAAATACGCTTTTTGCAATTTTTTTTACCAAACATATGTAGCATAAAACAAATTGGCCGAAAATGTTAAAAAATGTTGATTTTTAAATTTTTTTGGGGGGGAATTTAATATAAAAATATGTGAAAAATTTTGTTATTTTTGCAAAATTGACGCTCTTTTTTTGTTTATAGCGCATGATCAAAAAATCGCAGAGGTGATCACATACCACCAAAAGAAAGCTCTGTTTGTGGGAAAAAAGGACGTCAAATTTGTTTAGGTACAGCGTCGCACGACCGCGCAATTGTCCGTTAAAGTCACACAGTGCCGAATTGCAAAAAAACCCCTGGTCGGAATGGGGGTAAAATCTTCCGGGGCTTAAGTGGTTAAACTACATACAGTATACCAACTTGGTTGGTAATTAATTCTTAAATTTTGTTTTTATTATAAAATCATGGGATATCCTGCCCTAATTTCTCTACTTCCCCGAGGAGGGTATATTAATTATGCTATGCCTATGTACAACCAAACTGCATAGTGTTTAATTATTCAAAAACTAAGAATAAACTATCGAGTACACTTTTCCAGGTTAATATTGCACCTTAGTATATTCCCGTTTTTATGTCAGAAGAAAATAAAGAGTTTCCAAAGTCCTGAATTATGTCTGTGACTATGTATTTTACAGCTGAGTGGGTTCCTGTGAGATTAGAAAAGAAAAAAAAAAAAGTACACCTGGTTTATAGTTTGGCTTTTGGCACCTGCACAGTTCAGAAATCTATTTTCAATGTGCTGTAGCAGATTTCCTCTTGTTGGGAACTTTGGTGTAATAAAGCACATTTTACCAGCTGTGTGTCTGTTTGTTCTAATACCAGGTGGCACTGCCTTGCCATACGCAGATCGTTCTATTTTTAACATTTCCCTTGATTACTGTTCTGACTCTCTAATCGTGTTCTGCACAGAGCCGCTCTAACCCCATTATTTGAGAAGCGTGATCTTATCTCATGCTAGTTTAATTTGATATTTAAAATATCTTGCACTTGCCATAAATTGGGCTGTCAGCATATACAGGCCAGCCTAGTCAGCATGTGATTGTGTACTGATATGTAAAAGTCATCATGTCTCCACTGCTCTTCCTCTCAGGAGGTGAGGTGAGGGATTTTCAGTATTGTAACATTTAAAGGGAATCTGTCACAAGGACTCGGGTGCCATATGCCAGTTCTGTAGCAAAAAAGAAAAACCTGTCCTGTAACTACTCTACACTGTAGGTGTCAAATATTGCTTTCTTTTTTCTTAGCTTAAACAGCCTGATAATTGCAGTTGTAAATATCTCTGAATATAGTTATACTTTACACTGCATCTGAGCACCACAAACCAAAAACACTATTTAATTCATTTTTTAATATTTAAATTGAAATCCCCCATCAGTCGATATTTCCATGCTTTATTTTGCTAAGAAATTCACAGAAATACCCCCCTAGCATTTCAGGCCATGGCCATCTTGAGTAGGGGCAAATCATTCATCAAATGTAGCATTTACTTCCTGAAATCCATCTGCCCTTAGCTCAGGCATGCATACAGGAGAATGTGCTTAGCTGAGAAAACCCCTCCTGTCCTCCTGAATAGTTTTGGGATGTATAACTGACAACATTTGCCTAGGCCTGGAAACCGGAAAGTAACTGAAATGTAAAAATAGAAGTGACCATTGGTGGTCAGAGACACTAATTATTGCAACCATGCCTGATTTTTGACCTATGTTTCTTGGCTGCCTGGATTCTGGAACTCCTGACTCCCTGATTCTGACTCACTGAAGAAGAGGCAAATATCTCATTTAAAAGAGAAGTTTTTGCAGATTTAAACCTACATAGGTGGATGCAGCATCGGTCCAATGCTGCATCTGTTCCCGGCCGGCTCTAACACTGAGAACTGAGCGATCTAACACTGCAGATCGCTCGGCTCTCAAAGCTACCCAAGCAGAGAGCAGGTGACTGTCAGTCACTGCTCTCTGCTCTGCCCCTTCCTCGCTCACTGGAGCGCTGAGCTGTGGAGAGAACGGGAGCGGCTGGCTCAGGCTCTTAGCAACCCGCTGAGAGGATGAACCAGGTGCCAGTCCAGGCAGGTGGATGGATCAAAAATGCCAGTGTTGCAATCTTGCCCGAGCCTGGACCGGCTCTGTGACATCAGCAGACAGCGGACTTCAGCCCACTGTCTGCTGAAAATAGGTCACAGGTGTGCAGAACGAACTGTACGCCTGTGATCCATGGGAGAAGTACAGCCAAACAAGTTTGACTGTACTTCTACTTTAATGTTCTTGGGGATATTGCTGCCTGCCTGTGGTCACCCCTAAGACCAGGAGAAGCTCTTGTCTATGTGTCCTTTGTGTTAGGGTCAGGCCAAATAGAGTGGATTGCATTAGTGATATTTAGTGATTCTGAAAAAAGTTTCACAAGTCACTTAAACATTATTGCAAGTCGAGGTTACTTCTTGGCTACCTGAAAGCTAATACTCAGTTACTATAAAAACAAAAAGCAAAAATGGGGCAACAAAAAAGAGTTTGGGCAGCCATTGAGTGAATACGGATTATGGAAGTTGATTTTAACAACTCTGCCACTGGTAAGCTGTCACCAGCAACAGGATCTTCCATTTAAAATGGGCCTTTTTACTGGAGATCAGTCTTGTGCAGACATTTGTCATCAAATAATGGACTTGCTGGTAATGGGGGAGTGCCTGGCTGTGCATGATGAGTGGGAACTGTTGGTGTTTGCATACACTTTAATTTTGAGCAGCTCTGTGCCTTCTGATTATGAATTTTCTTCCATAAAAAAGCCAAGCCATGCAGGTGTCTGCTTTATGACAGAGTCCCTTTCATACATACTTCACATCTATAAGCCTTCTCTAGTTTATCTAGACAATAACACATCCTGTTAGTTATGCTACACCCCCTTTATGAGTCCTTGAACTGAAAGAGCAGTGAAGAATGTGTTTTCTATTTATTGCAGTGCATTGCTGCATTTAATGGAAACGTCATTCATTCATGCAGATCTAGTGCTGCCTGAAAAGGAAAAGCTTTTTAACCACAGTTGCAGCCTGCTGTAATTTAGCATTCATCCCTTGCTTCTAGGCTTCTGATTCGGTTCTGTGCCATTAGACAAATGTTATTGTACTGACCTATATAATCATTTATCTTGGTGATATACATTTTTAGTTGATTAAAACTTAATTACAGTTTTTGTTTATAAAGACTAAAAAGCAAAACAAATTAGGTTTTTAATGCCTTAAAGTGGTTCTAAAGCTTTTTTTTTTTTTAAATTAAAATAACAAACATGTTATACTTATCTGCTCTGTGCAATGCTTTTGCACAGAGCACGCCCGATCCTCTTCCTCTGAGGTCCCCCGCCAGCGCTCCAGGCGCCTCCTCTTCATCAGGTGCCCCCACAGAAACTTGCTTTCCATGGGAGCACCGGTGCATGCTCACTCCCAACTCAGCACCGCCCCCCACTCCCATGTCACAGGAGTTGATTGATAGCAGTGGGAGCCAATCTGTCCAAAAAGGAGAGAGACAGTGGCTGGAGCCGCTGCGCTTGTTCACATCGCTGGACTGGATTGGTAAAAGGAGGGGGGGGTCTGGGAGGGAGCTGCAGCACAGAAAGGTTTTCACCTTTATGCATAGAATGCATAAAGCTTTAGAACCACTTTAGCCTGGCCATACACATTCATTTTCTTATTCAGCCCCATGGCCTGAATGAGAGAAACCACCTAATTTCTCCATCTACGCTAAGCAGCGTAGATGGACAAATCTACAGTACTGGCTATTCAATTCTGACAGCAGGCACTGCAGCTGTCAGAATACCTAGAGTGCCTGCATCTGATTGGATACAGGTGCTGTTTGGCCAAGAATTTTCCATCTGGCTTCTTCGACAAAAGTCAATCGAAAATTGGACTTTTATTGAGCAAGGTAGTGCCGGTAAGGTCACCCACAGACAGAATTTAATTTGATTCAACAGGAATCAGCAGAAATGCAATCCTTTTATGAACAACTTTAGGCCCTGGCCTGTCTGACTTTTCTACAGATTTTTACTTTGTTATCTCACAGATGCTACAGGAGGAGTTTAACCTTCAGCCTAAAGAACCTTGAAAGGACAAACCATAAGGTTACCATCACTATTACTATATTTTGGCACTACAAGATGACTTAAATGTACCTTTAGCATTGTTTAAACAAAATTCTATTTTTTTGTCTTGTGTATAGATATTACATTAAGTTAGCATTCTTTGTGATTTATTAGCCTGCTGCAGAGTTTAAACACTGAGGACAGAAGGCAAGAAACAGGAAGTTTGTCTGGGGAACATTTGATTCTCTATGTAGGACATTATTTATACAAAACCCCAGTATGCAAATAGCAGCTGGGCTGTGTGGTTTTAACCGGTATTCAGCAATATTTAACCCTGACATGCACATATAAAAGAAAATTTGCATTGTAGCCATAGGCGCTGGAAATGAAGAGGGTTGTACAGAGGTACAAGCTTCGGGGCTATCAGTGAATCGCCAAGATACATCTGCAATGCCAATTCACATAGTTCTAACCTGACATGTTATATTTAAAGGTAACTTGACTGATTTTCCTAGTGTGCAGATTGATGGCCATTTTTGTTTTTCTGTAGAAATCATTATTTGCGAGTTCAGTTCATACTAGTGCTAATTCATTGAGATAATGCTGAATGTATCCAAACAAAATGTGCAATGTTCAAGTATGTGAAATCATTACTGTGTGTGAATATGCATGTGTTTGTATTTACAGAATGTATTTGCGTGTGTGTGTCTAACTTAGAGCTTGCAGAGAGGTAGTCCAGACTCCAAAGTGAGTTTAAAACTGAACTACAATGTATCTAAGCACCACAAACCAAAAGCACAATTTATTTCATTTTTATTATCCAAAGCAAACTCACCCATCCATCCATGTCTCCATGCTTTATTTTGCTGAGAAATTACTTAGAAAATCACCTCCTAGCATTTCTGGCTGCGGCCTTCTTGAGTAAGGGCAGATGATTCATGTAGCATTTACTTCCTGGAATCAATTTGCCCTTACATTGAGGAAACAAAAGCATTTGATCCCCTGCTGATTTTGTATGTTTGCCCACTGACAAAGAAATTATAAGTCTATTATTTTATTAGTAGGTTTATTTTAAGAGTGAGAGACAGAATAACAACAAAAATATCCAGAAAAATGCATTTCAAAAAAGTTATAAATTGATTTGCATTTTAATAAGTGAAATAAGTATTTTACCGCTTCGCAAAACATGACTTAGTACTTGATGGCAAAACTCTTGTTGGCAATCACAGAGGTCAGACTTTTCTTAAAGTCGGCCACCAGGTTTGCACACATCTCAGGAGGGATTTTGTCCCACTTCTCTTTGCAGATCCTCTCAAGTCATTAAGGTTTCGAGGCTGACATTTGGTAACTCCAACCTTCAGCTCCCTCCACATATTTTTTATGGGATTAAGGTCTGGAGACTGGCTAGGCCACTCCAGGATCCTAATGTGCTTCTTCTTGAGCCACCCCTTTGTTGCCTTGGCCATGTGTTTTGGGTCATTGTCATGCTAGAATACCCATCCACGACCCATTTTCAATGACTTGGCTGAGGGAAGGAGGTTCTCACCCAAGATTTGACTGTACATGGCCCCGTCCATCGTCCCCTTAATGCGGTGAAGTTGTCCTGTCCCCTTAGCAGAAAAACACCCCCAAAGCATAATGTTTCCACCTCCATGTTTGATAGTGGGGGTGGTGTTCTTGGGGGGGTCATAGGCAGCATTCCTCCTCCTCCAAGCATGGCGAGTTGAGTTGCTGCCACAGAGTTCGATTTTGGTCTCATCTGATCACAACACTTTCATTCAGTACTCCTCTGAATTATTCAGACGTTCATTAGCAAACTTCAAATGGGCCTGTACATGTGCTTTCTTAAACAGGGGGACCTTGTGGCGGCTGCAGGATTTCAGTCCTTCACGTGTGTTACCAGTGGTTTTCTTGGTGACTATGTTTCCAGCTTCCTTGAGATCATTGACAAGATTCTCCCCTGTAGTTCTGGGCTAATTCATCACCGTTCTCATAATCATTGAAACTCCACGAGGTAAAGTCTTGCTTGGAGCCCCAGACCGAGAAAAACTATTGTCACCCTCTTACCAAGCTGCCTGGCGATGGTCTTTTAGCCCATTCCAGCCTTGTGTAGGTCTATAATCTTGTACCTGACATCCTTGGACAGCTCTTTGGTCTTGGCCATGGTGGAGAGATTGGAATCTGATTGATTGATTGATTGATTGATTGCTTCTGTTGACAGGTGTCTTTTATACAGGTAACAAGCTGGGTTTAGGAGCACTCCCTTAAAGAGAGTGCTCCTAATCTCAGCTTGTGACCTGTATAGAAGACACATGGGAGCCAGAAATCTTGCTTATAGATAGGGGATTAAATACTACAAAATCAGCAGGGGATCAAATACTTTTTTCCCTCACTGTAGTTCAGGCATGCAGGCAGGAGGGGGCGCTTAGTTGAGAAAACCCCCTCCTAAAGGCTCTTGGGATATATGACATAATTTGCCTGGGCATGGAAACTAGGAAGTAACTAAAGAATGTACAAAAAACTGTTTAAAACAAGTAAATAGGATATACTTTCCTATCTATTTACGAATGCTAGCAGCATAAGGAATACAAATAGTCCATTTTGATTTAGAGAGTGAAGTTCCACTTTAAGGGCTTCTTGCCCATGTTTATTCATATCTGTTGCCTCAAACACATAGCAAACGTGTTCCCTTGTAGGGATCTGTGTCAGCACAATCCAGTATACATAACAACACATTCAGCCTCCTGGCTAGTTATGAGACATTTTGGGTAAGCTTAGACCTTCAGACTGTTCCAGCACAGCCTGCATATAGTCTGTCTCTCTAGCACACACCACACAATGCTCATCCTAGAGAAAACTTAAATTATGCCCCAGGTGGGGAAAAGGGTGTAATTTGTGCTTAACCCCATGCCTACTGCTAGGCAAACCTTAAACTACCTCATTTTTATCTTATAAAATGCCACAGTCCTTATATTGTAAAAGGGACAGGCTCAATTGGTATTGGCAGCTGTAAGCCATGCACAAGATAGGGTCACCCAGGAGCAGTCCAAGTTTGTCCTGCACTTTCATTCATCAAGGCAATAAACAAAGCCGAAGGCTTATAAAACATACAAAAACAATCAGCACTCAAAGTCATAGTAAAGGAGAGAAAAATCCATATTGTTCATATGATGACTAAAAAATTTCGGGCACAGGTGGATATCACTCTGGCAGCTCCTGGTAGATCTGGGAAGGATCCCCCATAGGCCTGCAAGGAAAGAGAACAGCAGGGTGCCACGTTAGAAACCGATACAATCACCAATGTGTAGCACACTTACATATAAAAACTTGTATAACAGCTCCAATAGCCAGGGCAGAGGATACTGAGGACAGCATGGAACAGCAGTTAGAGAAGACCGATGATGGGCTGCAGGGGTTTGGACAAAAAAGCAGCTTGACAAAAGAGGCGGGGCCTTAAATGCATTGCGGGCCACCTCATTCCACCTGTCACAACAAAGGGGTATTGGCGCAAACAGATAGCCAGTAATGCTCAGGCAGTCTTTACTGGGATGGAAAGGGCAGGAAAGCTCAAATAAAGTTCCAATGGGGGATCTGTACACTGAGACAGCTGCTGGCAGTAAAGAGAGAAGCGGCTTTGTCATAAAAACACAAGGGAAGAAAACCACAAGCGCCAATCTAAGTGTAGTATGAAGACACTTTAATACAAGCTAAAAGCAATGTTACTCACAAGAGTAGCGTGTAATAAAATGGTCCTGGGCATCAGGCATCTAGGAGGTCCCTCTAGTACCAGGCAACGCTTGTGCTGCGGAGCGGAGGTCTCCTGTCTTCATACTACACTTAGATTGGTGCTTGTGGTCTTCTCCCCTTGTGTTTCACCTGTCACGACTTCCAGTGTATGCCCAGAGTGAGAGCTAGAGATGCCTCTTTGTTTTTCCATGCCAACGGGGCATTTTGTCCATTCCCCTGCAGCTGATCATCAGTCTTCCCTGACTGCTGTTCTATGCTATGTATTCTCTGCCCCGGGTATTGGAGCTGTTATACAAGTTTTTATATGTAAGGGTGCTACTTCTACACATTAAACTTGGTGATTTTATCTGTTTGTTTATTGCCTTGCAGAAAAAGAGGACAGCAGGGTGCCAGGCTACAAACACAGTATTCAGGAGGGCTTTGCACAGCAAGTCCATAGCATAAAAAAAAAAGTCCAACCCACTGACCTACAGTAACTCTGGTTAGTTCCTAAATAATAGGGTGCTTCATAATGTTTTTTGCCAATACAAAAAAAAATCTTTTTAGTGTTCTGCCTTTGCCCAGCAGCAGGCTCCTACAGCAGAGAACAAGAAACCCGAGAATCAGTCAGCTCACACATGAAAAAGGCCTGTGAACAGTTAAGAATAATTATTGAGGTCTGGCTAAAAGGTAATATGTGGATATAGGGTTGGAGGCTTTATCTCACCCAAAGCTCTACAAAGCCTCCAGGATCCATATTGGAACCAAGCTTAACTGTATTGAAGAGCATACTAAATGTCAGAGGCGTAACTAGAATCTTCAGGACCCGGTGCAAGAAACCATGAAGGGCCCCCCCGGACCCCTGGCCAGGGCCCTTCCCTTCAAACCTGGGGCTCTTCCCACTGATCTTTGGACCCTTTACTCTCGTTGTGGGGCCCTTTATTACGGTCCCGCAGGGGAACCCTTTCACAAGTCCTGCAAAGACAGCAGAACACAAGTGAACTGGATAGGAGGAGTGGTGGGGGCAGCATACAGAAGAACCAATCTCCTTCATTTTCCTCCTGCAGCTACAGGAGGAAAAAGGAGGACAGTGATTTCTCTACATGCTGCCCCCACTGCCCCTCCTATCCAGGTGTACAGGGGAGCCGCGCAGGCCCCCTGGAGCATAGGGCCCGGTTGCAATTGCACCCCCTGCAACCCCTGTAGTTACGCCCCTGCTAAATGTAATAGCTATGCTTTGTTACACAACATCTTCATTAAGCTCTAGGGTATAGACTATGCTAATACTTGACATTGTGCCCAAATAAATAAAACAAATAATGGACATGCAGCTCAACCCTTTTGTTTAAACCCAGACATTATCACTGGGCTTGGGCACAAACAAACAATAGATTATGATAGCAACCACATTTTGAATAGTACTTTACTAATATTTGATAGATGCAATCAGCTATGGTAGATAGGGGGAGACCTTTTTTTTATTCTATTTTATATAAATGGTACTATATAAATACTATTGTTTACTTACCTTTTTGGCATATCTAAATTGGATATGGGCTTTGACATAAGGAACAGGCGCCCTCATTTAAACTCGTATTAGCTACACACTGTGTAAGTATGACAACTAGCAGTTTGCACTAACAGTGCGGACAGTTAACTTGCATATTTTGTGCATTAACACTAATTGTATGAACATTTGTTATTATAGCCTGGTCTCGGTGCATCTCCTGTGGCCACACGGCGCCCCCTCTGTTCTATGAACGGTGCTCACGGCAGTATTGATGAACATAAAAGGCCCATCTGGGCAGGGTGAATATTTATCATGTATTTTCTATGTATTATGGAATTGTGTTCTGTATCATGTATTATAATATTGACAGAATTTTTTGTCTTTTGAGGTAGCAAATAAACAACTAATGGTTCACAAATTCCCTGAAGAAGCCCTAAGTGGCGAAACATGTTGGGAATTTATACCACATGGCCACTGTTTGATGTGAACACATCACTGTGTTTGACCAGAATGAATGACAGTTGTTTAATTCAAAAGATATGGATTTAACGTTTTTCAAATAAAATGTGAAATTTTATATCTTAGAACTTTTCTTGTTGTTTTCAGGCATCGAAAAAAACCCACCAAATTCCCCTTGCTCTGTGACCCATACCAGAACTTTTTTAAGGTTCTGAAAAAACTAGATTTTATTTAATAACAAACGTAAACCCTAGAACCCCTCGCCATGTGTAGTTGAGTAACCTTCTGTAGGTCACACATACCGTATGCACCCTCAACAACACTGGGTGGAGCTTAGTGATTCTGGAGTGAATTGGCTGGATGTCAGCTGGAAGGACTACAGCACTGCATAGTGGTTTGACTCTATACTTCTCCCAGACAGCGATGTTCCACTGCCTTATGTCAGTCATTTATGAAAGTGGTTTCTCATTTTAAATGTGAGTGCACTTTTATTTATTTTTAATAAAATCATTATTGAACATTATGGTCCTTTTTCTGCTTCTTTGAGCATTATCACTAGAAGTCTCTCCCTGGATGGTTTACCCTGCTGGATAACTACTGAAGCTGTTTCTTTGTGAGCTTAATGGAGCCATGTTGGTAATATGTGTTAGCTAAAACAAACTGGAGGGTTGCCATTTGTGTGTCCATTACTAAGCACCTTGCTGGATCATGCTATATCAAAGATGTGCATTTTGATCTTTGGAATGAGGGTGAAATCTTAGGCTGAATATTTATCCTTAAGCCTCTGTTCACATTGAAGCGACTTGTCATGTGACTTGTCAGGTCCAATCGCATAAGAAGTCACATCCTATTTCCAGCAAGTGCACTGTTCAAATCGGTGCAACAGCGACTTTGCGGTGCTGCATCGATTTGAAAAAGTAGTACATCCACTACTTTTGGGGATGTTGGGTGCGACTTGAATAGACATCTGTGCATGAAGCCGCCCAGATGTCTTCAAAGTCGCACCCAAGGCGGCACTGAGATGCAGCTTTGAAATTGTTCGATTTCAGATGAGGTTGCATGATTTCAGTCATTGTGAACAATGCAGCTATTCTCCTGGAAAGTACAATTACACAGAGTTTTGCACATTTTGGACTTTTCACATATTGCACAGACTTTTGGTTTTGCTCCATTTGGATATTATAGTGCACTGTTTATTATACCCTTTGATCCATGGAGTTTTTAAATATATTTCTGTGTTTGCTTTAGTACCTACACATTCATGTAATGTATTTGCAATATTTATGCTTTTGCTTCATCTTCTGGGCTTTTTGTGTAGTTCTGGTCACCAATTCTCAAATGGGATGTGCTGGAGTTGGAGAGAGTCCAAAGAAGGGCAATAAAACGAATTAGGGGATTGGAGAACCTCAATAATGAGGAGCGACTACAAGCACTAATTTTATTCACGCTGGAGAAGAGACACTTGAGAGGGACATGATAGCCATTTACAAATACCTCAATGGTGATCCCAGCATAGGAAAAACGATTAAGTCTCAGGGAGTGTAAGAGGACACATGGCCACACAATGAGATTGGAGGAGAAGCAGGTAAACCTTAAGCTGTGTAGGGGGTATTTCACTGTCAGGGCAATAAGAATGTGGAACTCTTTTCCACAATTGGTGGTATCAGCAGGAAGTATTGATACATTTAAAAGACTCTTAGATGTGCATCTCAAAGAACACAATACACAGGGATATGGGAAATGATTATCGTCACTGACACACACACCTACACAGGTTGAACTAGATGGACTATTGTCTTTATTCCCAACTTAACTACTATGTTACAATGAATTGAGAATTCACAAAGTGGTTGAGGCGCAGCACTGATTCATACACACCCTCCTGCCAGCCAGTGCTACTCTTTGAGGCAGACGCTGTCGGCACCTCTGAGTCTTCAGTCTACTGTTCCTTCTCTGTACAATTAATAAATGTTCCTGGCAGGGTAGTCTTCCAGCCAGGTCTGCTGTATATTGCTGGACTTCCTGTTACTGCAATTGGACTCCATTTGTTTTCTGTTCACACAGCACCTACCCACATGTGGCCCAGGTTCATTGATGCACATGGGAGCAAAGGCTGGGCCATGTATTGTGATCCAATAGAAGAACTACTGTAGCTGAAACTCTGATAAAAAGTAATGCTGGTTCCAATAGAAAGGTGTTAGAATACATAGTGTATTGCAGTTTGTTGTGTATGGGGCTGCATAGGCACAGATCAGTCAGGGTGCCTATGCTGACCCTTGTACACAGCCTAAAGTGCCTGCAATGGGCATGTGAGCATCAGAATTGGACCACTGAACAATGTAACAAAGTGGTCTGGTCTGATAAATCACTTTTTTTTTTTATATCATGTGGATGGGTCACCAGAATGCGCTATGGGAAGAAGGCAATCCAGTGGAGGCAGTGTGACAGTTTGTCTAGTGGTGTCCATGTTCCAATAGGTCAGGGCTGTTTTGGCAGTGTAGCACCCTACAGGTAGGTGCTAGGTAATATATAGTGTGCTTTGAGCAGCAGAGCCATGATTTCTTTTGGTCAAGTAGGTTGTCATGGCTCCCACTTGTGCTGAGAGGAGAGTCTCCCCATTAGCCCTGTGAGAGGCTTTTCATTGGGCAGTGGAGGAAACCCAATCAGAGACACCTTCAGGCTTGTAACTACCCCAGAAGGCAGATTCTGCCACAGAGAATTCTGGGAGTGGGTATAAGTTTGAGGGGAGTGCATGACTCATTGTCTTTGGTGGGAAGCAGAGTCCCAGGAGGGGGAGTATGGTTGTCTCTCCTCCTGTCAGAGGAAGTGGATGTCTCTGGGTGCTGCCTGAGAGTCCAGAGGGTGCCGAGTTGAGCTGAAGGGGATCCGGTGTGCCGAGAACCAGCGAAGAGAGAGAAAGGGGTCCAGTCACAGGAAAGCCTACAAAGGTCGTGAGTACTGTGGATTGCCCCTGGGGGTCTGCCTAGTGTCAGAGGGACCCACTCCGGAGGAGGTTCTGGGGATCCAAGTGTCAGCTAACTGTAAAGGGGGTGCCTGGTCAGAGGACCCTGAAGTTAGAGGGGGTACCTAGTCAGAGGGCCCTAAAGTGTTAAAGGAGGTGCCTGCAGTTTGGGCCCTGAAGAGTTAGTATACAGTGTTGAGTGTACTAGTTGAGAGTTGCAGCAGCACAGGAATTCACAAAGAGCTACCTCAAGCCAGCGCAGAGCCGGAGAAGGCTAGTTAGTGACTTTGAGTAAAGCAGTGTCAGAAATTCAATATTCTACAGTCCTGGATCTTCTGGGCTAAGGTCGAGGTTCCAGCACAGTTTTCAGTGTTACATTACTTTCAACCGTCAGTAAGCATTGGCTAGCGTCGGCTGGCGTCAAGACAGCGCTAACAAGCACATTTTTGCTAAAGAGTCCCAAAAGTGTACCTAGTTGAGCCAGAGGAGTATCCCACTCATTCCCTTCTCCCATCCCCTAAAATACAATAAAACAACCAAACAAAGATGCCGGAATTTTCATTGTCTCAGTGCTCACACCTGGGGTCGCAGCTCACATGGGCTGGAAAGGTAACCGGTAACAATGGCAGACCCACCTCAGGCTCAATGCCTGGAAAACCTGCTACAGCAGCAAAAGGGGGACCTACACAAAATTAGGTGGGTGGTCATAATGTTATTGCAGGTGGTCATAATGTTTATGCTGATCCGTGTATACCTCTCAGGAGTTGCATATAAAATGGACCATCAGCACGTTCCTATTTCATCAACATCTCATATTTTAATACCTGTATGGTGTTTTAGACAGCATCTGAAAAAGTTGTAATATAAATAAAAAACTAAAACAGAAAGTTTTCTTGTGCTCGAAAAATTTAGCATCAATTTACATTGCTGCAAACGTAGTAGACTCTGCATCACAACTACTGATCTTTACACTGGACACTTTACACTACATATCCTACCATAAATATATTGTTTATTTACCTGAATTACTGTACATGGCTTTATACATGTACACAGGAAAAATGTTAACTAACATACACAGCATACACACAATATATGTGTCAACTGCCCCAAGGCAATAGGGCCTAAGATTTTCACCTCAGAAGTGGTTGTTAGCTGAGTTGACTTACCCAGATTTGCTAAGGAAATACATCAGAAGGTCAGTGTTTTATGAATTGCACATAAGTATTAGGTTAGGTTCACACAGAATTTGGAGAAGCTGGCAGCAGGGGGTCGGCGGTGTCCCTGTGCACCATTTCAGGTCTAAATTAGGTCTGAATTTTTGACTCAATTCAGACCTGAAATGCACCAGAAGACGCACAGAACTTTTTTGCAAGCCACTCCCCCAGCCGTCCTGGAGCTGTGTAAACCGACTCCATTGAGAGCCGGGCAAAGTCTCCTGCCATGCGAGTTGGATGCGGGGAAACCAATTCGCAACAGTGTGAACCCAGCCTTACAGGTCATTGGCCTTAGAATATCAACAGACAATGTTAGTGTCACACACCATGCAAGAGAAGTCTGACGAGAGGAGGATGGCCTCTCTTTCACCTCCAGCTCAGGGCCCCTGATAGAGTGAAGAGGAAGTACGAAGGTAATTAGTGGTATTAGTGCCTCACTGGTCTGCTGCATGCTAGTACAGGTAAATAGGAGCCACTGGTTGGCCCATGATGTGTGATATCCCTTTGAGAATGACGGGTCACTGGAGCAGCAAATGCATTGGCAGAATCAATAGCCTGGTAAGCAGACAGGTGTGTAGTAAGTAAAGTTGTAGGCATGCAGAAGAGATCCAGGAGTTCTGGTTTGTTTTGAGGTCGGGTAGGCTGGGTCAGCAGCTGGTGGGAAGATCAGGTGCAGAATCAACAGCAGGTGCAAGGTCAGGCTCGAAGCTGGGGTTGGTATCAGAAGAGCAGATCTAAAGCAAGATGAACAGGCAGATAGCAAGAGCAGGTCAGAACAAGCCGAGTCGATATCAGGAAGTCAATCAGGAAATACTGGGCATAGGTTAACAGGTACTGCTGAAGACACGTCAGCTATCCAGTTTAAAATAGTCTTCTTGGTTGCCAATAATAGTAGAAAATGTTCATGCACTGGTGCGGATATGTTTGTACAAAAGCGCCATTTTCAAAACCGGCTTGACCTTCCTAACAGTTAGTATTTCATTTATAAAATTCCTACGGGAAGGCAATGCTGATAAATGATTATTTTTGGTGATTAGCAGGATATTTGGACATAAGATATCATAGAAATAATTGGAATTATAATACTGAAAATTGAGTACTTTCATGGCTGGTTCTGTGTCAGCACTGTAGGGCAGAGTGATATCATCTGTCTGCCCAGTGCTCATTTTGCATGGACATGCATTTAGTGCCTTGCTCCCCGCCACATTGGGTTGTGGTTTTGGTACAGAGCCTGTGCTGCAGAAATGAATGTGACAACTTTTCCAATTATCTCCATAATACTAAAGAAAAAAACGGTGTTGTTCTGCGTTGGGTCTAGAAGGTAAGAAGCTGATGTGGGATCCCCCCTAACCACCCCCCCCCCCCGGATTTATTTAATAAAACTGGACTTGCCATTTTAAAGAAAAATGAGGAACAAAATGATTTGGTTCAAGGACTATTCCTGTAAATGTGGGACACTTTACATGATGGATACAACTATAACAATGCAATTTGTGGCACATCAAGTGGAATACATTGCTCCCGGGTGTGGCGCTCCTTATGTCACCCTGATGATGAGCCTTACCTCCATGAACATACCCTAACCTGTTTAGAAAACGAAAGCCTTTGCAATGAACAATTGTTGTTACTTTCATATCTGTATGTAAAACATAGGTTAAAATAGCAGTAGCAGTTTTTGTAGGATCGCTAAGATGTTTTCCTAGAAAGGATTGTTGTTCTGGAAATAAATATTGGACAGGGCTGTAAAGTTATTCCTTCCTTTGTTCTCTTCCTGTCTTTCATTTCCTTCATCTGATATGTGCATGCCAGTCAGTTTACTCATAATCAAGGGAAAAAAGCAATGGGCGTATCTGCACATATTTGGGAAATTAACAAAATAAAATATATTACATTTCGACATGACCAGTATAACGTGAGATACATGAAATAGAAAGGTTGTGTAATCATATCCATGTGTAAACAAATAACTAATCTCTTTAATAAGTGGTATTAGTGAAGCAAAGGGAAGTTGACGGAACAATGTTCCTCTCACTTTGGAGACAATACCTTTTTTTTATGGCACTATACATGGTATAAGTATATAGAAGCAAACCTGAAACAACCAATGTATGCCCAGCTGCTTCCAAACTGAACTCCCCGAGTGCTGACAGAGCATACTGGGATGTGCAATTATACAGTGTGGCATTGTTTTGCATGACTTGATTTATACTCCTTACTTTGACCAGCTCAATAGTGAACTAAGACTAAGATTATCCAAAGCTACTGATCCGATGTAACATCAATCAAGCTGGTGTATGTAAAAGGCTTTCTGAAATCATTATGCATAGAACATTGGTGAATACCAATTTTTTTTTTTTTTTTTTTTTTTAACTGTGTTTGAACTGTTAACCACAGCTATTGTGTTACATTATTACTGACATATCCACACCATGTACTGGCTGCTCATGGTGCAATAAATATCAATATATTGTCAGTGTTTTAGCAACCTAATATTTTACGATGTGCTCATTTTTGTCATTTGTTTCAGCCAGTCAGAAGCTTCCATGAATTAACTGAGTACAGGGTTCACTTTTAAAATACAAACCCAATTCCAAAAAAGTTAGTACTCTGTACAAATTGTGTGTAAAAAAGGAATGGCCTAATTTACAAATCTCATAAACTTATATTTTATTCACAATATAATATAGATAACATATCAAATGTTGAAAGTGAGACATTTTGAAATGTCATGCAAAATATTGGCTCATTTTGGATTTCATTTTGGATTTCATGAGAGCTACACATTCCAAAAAAGTTGGGACAGGTAGCAATAAGGAAAAGTTAAATGTACATATAAGGAACAGCTGGAGGACCAATTTGCAACTCATTTGGTCAATTGGCAACATGATTGGGTATAAAAAGAGCCTCAGTGTGTCAGTGTCCCTGAGAAGTCAAGATGGGCAGAGGATCACCAATTCCCCTAAAAATAGTGGAGCAATAACAGAAAGGGGTTTCTCAGAGAAAAATTGCAAAGAGTTTGAAGTTATCATCATCTACAGTGCATAATATCATCCAAAGATTCAGATAATCTGGAACAATCTCTGTGCGTAAGGGTCAAGGCCAAAAAACCATACTGGATGCCCGTGATCTTCGGGCCCTTAGACAGCACTGCATCACATAAAGGAATGCTACTGTAATGGAAATCACAACATGGGCTCAGGAATACTTCCAGAAAACATTGTCGGTGAACACAATCCACCGTGCCATTCGCCGTTGCCAGCTAAAACTCTATAGGCCAAAAAAGAAGCCAAATCTAAACATGATCCAGAAGCGCAGGCGTTTTCTCTGGGCCAAGGCTCATTTAAAATGGACTGTGGCAAAGTGGAAAACTGTTCTGTGGTCAGACGAATCAAAATTTGAAGTTCTTTTTGGAAAACTGGAACGCCATGTCATCCGGACTAAAGAGGACAAGGACAACCCAAGTTGTTCTCAGCGCTCAGTTCAGAAGCCTGCATCTCTGATGGTATGGGGTTGCATGAGTGCGTGTCATAGGCATGGGCAGCTTACACATCTGGAAAGGCACCATCAATGCTGAAAGGTATATCCAAGTTCTAGAACAACATATGCTCCCATCCAGACGTTGTCTCTTTCAGGGAAGACCTAGCATTTTCCAACATGACAATGCCAGACCACATACTGCATCAATTACAACATCATGGCTGCATAGAAGAAGGATCCGGGTACTGATATGGCCAGCCTGCAGTCCAGATCTTTCACCCATAGAAAACATTTGGCGCATCATAAAGAGGAAGATGCAACAAAGAAGACCTAAGACAGTTGAGCAACTAAAAACCTGTATTAGACAAGAATGGGACAACATTCCTATTCCTAAACTTGGGCAACTTGTCTCCTCAGTCCCCAGACATTTGCAGATTGTTATAAAATGAAAAGGGGATGCCACAAAGTGGTAAACATGGCCTTGTCCCAACTTTTTTTTAGATATTTTGATGCCATAAAATTGAAAATCTATTTATTTTTCCCTTAAAATCACACATTTTCTCTGTTTAAACATGATATGTCATTTATGTTGTATTCTGAATAAAATATTGAAATTTGAAACTTCCAGATCATTGCATTCTGTTTTTATTCACAATTTGTACAGTGTCCAAACGTTTTTGGAATCGGGTTTGTATGTTCTGTGCACTAAAATCTACAACTAAAGCACACCTTTATAGACCCTCTCCATATTGGATTCCTCATGGGTATATATTACTCTGCTGTCCTGCATCTCATCTCTGCCCAGAGCTGCACAGCCATCCCGACCATCCTGGTTAGGCCCTGGCTGAGCCTACTGTGCATGCATGCCATGATCCCAGTTCATTCATATAAAGTGATCTGTGGTCCATATGGTGTTTGAGTATAATCCCATTTGTAAAAAAAAGGGAACTGCATGGCACATTGCTTTGTCTTTTACCACTTAACCCTACTATTATAATGGGTCCTTATGTTACCCCTTGTAGCAACCTCCTAGATAGGTGCTAGGATTAGGTAAATTCAGTTCTGGCTCACTCTATCCAGTGGAGCTGCTGTTTTGTTGTTAGGCAAATATATTTGTGCTCACTGTAATCGGTGTATTTGCGTTGATTATTCTGGCTTGTTCAGTGTTTTACCTGCTGCAGGTTTAATTGCTCTGTCTGCTTTCTAAGGAACTGTTGATTTCTCTGGAACAGAGGTGTGGAGCAAAGCAAATGGGCAGCGTGAATATTTATACAGCCCTGTCCAACCCTTGGGCATGAAGGGGGAGGGGGGATTGACCCAGATGGCTGCTGGGAGTCTGTATAAATACTCTGGAAAACAGATCGTTCAAGTCTTTT
This sequence comes from Pelophylax lessonae, assembly GCF_965119305.1. Lineage (NCBI taxonomy): Eukaryota > Metazoa > Chordata > Amphibia > Anura > Ranidae > Pelophylax > Pelophylax lessonae. The sequence goes on from NC_138770.1 coordinate 301,235,648, forward strand.
CCTGTGGGAGAGGAACACAGCCTTAAGGGGACTGCTTGTCCCCTTAGGCTATCCTGCCATTTGCTTGCACAGTGGGCCTGCTGAAGTTGCAAAGAACTGACTCAGAGGCTGTCGTTTGAAGATCTAGTCTGGTTATACGGGTAAAAGGTGTTAAATGTATGTTTGGGAGGAGGCAACCAACTTTCCAAAGACCTCTTTTGAGTGCACACTGCTGTGAGAAATCTTAGAGACTTTTGAGTTGCCATCACCCCTCTGGTGCTAGAGAGGCAGCTGTATGTGTGTAAAAGGGACATTGGCTGGTGTTCTGAACATCTCAGTCTATCTAATTTCTTTGTAAAGGGAATCTGCTCTAATTGCTGAAAAGAGGAGGTCTCTGTGCCTCTCGTTACTACTTCTACTACAAATCAAAGTCCACAGTCTGATTTTACAAGGGCTCTGCTTACAGTTATACAGAAGGAAGTTTACTTTACATAGTTATCCTATTCATTTTCCCAACCCTATCCAAGTTACCCCGAAAATAAAAGCACTAAAAAGAACACCCCTGGACTCATTATTGAGCCAAAGACTGTGACTGTGCGCCTGGCTGTGGAGCTAGTATTGGGAAAAAGACCCTGGGCAAATTTCTATTGGCTCTTACAGGACTAGTACCACACTAATATTTAAAATAGGCCCTTAATGTTTCCCTTCCAACTAAGACATAACACTTTGTTCAGTAGTGAAAAATATTTATCCATAACAGAGTGTGAATTTCTAATCCAGGTTGATTTTAATGATAAAACAGCACTGGTACTATGTAAAATGGTTTAAAACTAAAGTTATACAGAGAAAATGAAATCCTATTTAAGGTATTTTAATTCCCACCTGAGAATAACAGGAACTTTTTCTTGGTTTGGGGAATTTTCTTTTGTATGTGCAAATGTAACAGCCAGAAAATCCCAGCGATGTATCCTTTATTTTCATACTAATGCATCCAACATTTCTTGGAACGATCCCTGAATGATTTCAGTCCCATTTCTTCCTGCTAACCCAGTTAGGAACAGATGTTTCCCATATTTCTTGTCCGTGTCAAGTTTAGCAGGTTGTGTTGCTTATGCTGTTACACTCTGTTATGTTAGAAAACAGCCTACTGGTCAAAGGCATAATGCTGTAAGAATTATTTTTGTACAGGTGAGTTACATTGCCTGGCAGAAATATTTACCCACATGATCCATAACATGGAAACTGTTTTACTTTTCATATGTAAAAATCTTTGTAATTACTTCTTTTTTGGAATGTAGAATTCTGAAATAAATGGACCACACTATATTAGGACTACGAGGTACAAAAAGCATGATTCTATATATTTGTTTTTTCTAAATCTACATTTTTACATATCATGATGGAGTTATCATCATCTTGTGGGCCCATTTCTGGGTGGTAATTATGCATAATACTTTCAGGCTGACTCTGAATGGTTACATCCAGCAGGTGGACATGGTTCATGTTATAGTTCATATAGATGATCAACCAAATATCACTTCTACTAAATACCCAGAATCGGGAGACAAAATGTAAACAAACTCCCACTGCTATAAAGGCTGGGAGATTGTTTACATGCTGGTAATACCATTGTAATACTCACTGCAGAAGCAGTAAAAGGGTTAAAAGACTATAAACCTGTATTCCTATCTGTTATTGTCACGTACCTGGTAGGTAGAGCCTGAATGTGCGGAGGAAGGCCTCTCTTACACCTCTGACTCAGAGCCCCTGATAGAGTAAACAGGAAGCGCAGAGTGCAGAGTCGCACCAGTGCCGGTGGACGTGCAGGCTGAAGCACTTTCAGAATAGGAACATTTTGACCGCTGGCCATGGGAAAACGTGAAATGCGGGCAAATATCAACAAAAATGCATTTTTCCCTGGCTGGAGTCAGGGTAGCTGGTGTACATGAAGCCTTAGGCCTCAGGCACACTGGGCTTTTTTTCAGCTGCTCCTAGGGGTGCCTGGCTTTTTTTTTCCTCCCTCTAAATACCCCTGCATGTTAGCCTATGCAGCCATGCACACATAGGCTTTTAGAGAAATTTAGGGGCAGAGGCATTTGGAGGAAGGAAAAAAACCCAGTGCCAGTGCACCCAGGAGCAGCAATTTTTTTGGCAGAAAAGCACTTGATGCTTTTAAACGCACATTAATGCTGGGTGCGTTTAGCAATTGAGCGTTAATTCATATCAATGGCCAGAATAAATATTTTTCTTGCCGAAACGCGTTACATACTTTTACAAGCATCATGCATTTTTTTCTGCCAAAACGCTGCTGCCGGGGGGAAATGATTAGAGTTTTCAAAACATCCTGTGTGCTTGAGGCCTTAACATCAAAGACATTGCTTTCAAGTTTTGTTCTGAGTTGTGTAAATTTTGTGCCTAATGTGCCCATTATTGCTGTTTATATATGTGATGTTTTTAGAGGTAGATATTAAAGAGCATCACCTCTATGACATCTTTATTTGAGTACAACATGATTATTTTGATTATTATTTCAATGCAATTCCCTCATCACACAAGCAGCAGCGGTGCTTCATAGTATTTGATTTAATAATTTGATAATTACTTGAGTATTTAATTACGCTGAGTTATTTGTACAGCTTTTCACAACAGATGATTTTTATGTCATTACTTAATGTTACAGGCAGTGAAGTGATTCACTGTGTTAGCTATAGATAACCGGAGGAAAGTGAAAATATAGGCAATACTTTATACAAATTTTATAGTTTACACTTTCTTGAATGAAGAGTTTTCAAGAGCTAGCACTGTAATATACAGTATATATTTAGCCAATGAAAGGTAATATGTATATTATAATTTCAACTTTGTTTTTTTTTGTTTTATTGGTTGCGCTAGATCAGGGATCCTCAAACTATGGCCCTGCAGCTGTTGCGGAAACTACACATCCCATGAGGCATTGTAAAACTCTGACATTCACAGGCATGAATGAGTATGATGGGAATTTTAGTTTTTGAACAACTGGAGGGCCGTAGTTTGAAGACCGCTGCGCTAGATTGACTTTTTTCAACCTGACTAACTATGTAACTTTGTCTACCTGTGGGTTTGTGTGTGTTTGCCATGACTGTGGTGGTGTTTGTTCTAAATATGTGTCTTGTGTGCTTTCCCCTGTTCTATCAGAATACCGCTAACTATCTGCAACCGGAAGTGATGTTCGGACGAGAAAAACTTACTGCGCACGCGCCATGCCTTCCAGCATGGCCGCTATGCATTTCAATAGCTTTCCTAATGTGACAGAACAAGAAGCAGCAGCAGACATGTTGTTACACCCAAGCAACTCTTGATATTCACACTGATTTTAGCAGTAAACTCACCTTATATACTGAAATAGACTATTTTACCGCAACCAAGTGAAAAAGTCTATTTCACTATATAGTTAGTTCGCCACTGAGCAGTGCGGGGTGTACCAAAATGGCTGTCGTTACCTTCTACCTGCAGGTTTCTTGCTATAATTACTTTATTACAATAATAATAGAAATGTAATACTGTGATTCAGTATAAGGCTCCTTTCACACACTCCGTCCGTGGACGGAGTCCGTTTTTCTCAGCGGGGGATCAAGCCGCCGATCCCCCGCTGAGCAGCAGGGGGACAGCTGTGTGCGGAGACACAGCTGACAGTTCCCCATGCATCACTATGGGGGAAATCGGATGTCAACGGACCGTCAGTCCGTTCTCACCCGATCCCATCCGATCCGCTGGACGGATGGAAAATAGGGTTTCCATCCGTCCAGATTTGGCGGATCGGATCGGGTCGGATGTCAGCGGACATGTCTCCGCTGACATCCGATGCCCCATAGGAATGCATGGGGGGACCGTTCAGATCCGCCAAAAAAACGGACAGGCGGATCTGAACGGTCCGCCTGTGTGAAAGGGGCCTAAAAGGTGAGTTTATTGCTAAAATAAATGTAAAGTTCAAGACTTGTGTAGGTGTAAGAAGATGTCCGCTGCCGCTTCATGTTCTGTCACATTAGGAAACCTATTGGAACACATAGCAGCCATGTTGGAACGCACAGCGCATGCGCAATAACACTTTCTCATCCGACCATCACTTCTGGTTGCAACATCTGATTTGTAGCAATATTCTGATAGAACACCCCAAATCTGTGTGTGTGTGTCTGTTTGTACTGACTGTGTGTGTGACTGTGTGTGTGTGTTAAAAATGACTGCATAGGTGTACACAGCCTATTGCATTAGGGTGTGCACCTCAAAGCATGTGTGCTTGTGTATATATACTGACTGTGTCAGTAAAGCAGTGGGCTGTGTCAGTAGGGCAGCGATTGGTGTCAGTAGGGCAGTGGGTGGTGTCAAAAGATTTAATTTTATTTTTTAATAATTAAAACAATTTTTTTTTTTACAAATGTTTTAGGAGCCCAGTTAGGGGTCTTTGGTGAAATATCAGGGGTTTAAACGGGGAATCTGTGCCACACAGGGTGATTAGGGTGTGCCCATGTGTGCACGCCTATGAATGACTCGAAGGGGGCCTGATCTGACTTTGTGTGTAAGCAGGGCTGCTGTTAAAAATCATGGGGCCCTGTACAGCCTACCTCGGGCTCCTCCCCCAAAATTATCAAGACAATATTTTCACTAAAAAAACACTATAATCATGATTAGTGGACACAAACAAAACAGAGATCATGTGTGAATTAGCCCTTTCTAAATAGTTTTTTACATTTATAAAAAAAAAGTAAAGTTTTTTTTTTTCCTTAAATGTTAAAAATGTTTACAATTCATTTATTTAAAATGTTTTTTAATTATTTATTACAATGTTTAATTATTATTTTTTTTTTTACAATTATATTATTTGTTCCCAGAACAGGGAAGCCTGCGGTGCTGGGGGGGGAGCACAGTGAAAAGGGGGCACACGGGAATGGGGGATGGCACAGTGAAAAGGGGGCACACGGGGAGGGGGTGGCACAGTGAAAAAGGGGCACACAGGGAGGGGGGGGGGTGTTACAGTGAAAAGGGGGGCACACAGAGAGGGGGGGATCAGAAGCAGGCAGAACAGGGAGGGGGGATGGGTGTCAGAGAAGCAATTACAGGAATGGTGTCCTGTGTCTGTGTTTCTCCCTAAAAGGGAGAAACAGGAGAGAGGAAAACTGGAGGAAAACTGTCTTTCAGCTGCTGCAGAGAGCCGCACAGGGCTTCCTTCTCCAATTGCCTGACCGCACTGATTTCCCGTCCTGTTGGGCCCCCCCATGTGCCCAGGCCTCCTACGGGAGGACTGGTGGTCCCCCCCTATCAGCAGCCCTGTGTGTAAGTGTGTGTGTGTGTACCTTTGCTGGTTGTATATATCTACCTACTCTGACTGGGTGTGTGCCTGACAGAGTGTGCCCGCTCCATCCACCATGTGCTGTAAGATAAGGGGTCCTGCAGCATGCACGCCAACAGCACTCCTTTGACAAAAGTCCATTGAACAATGGACTCTTGTTAGACAAAGCAGGAGCAAACATTACTTGAATTTTGAACCAGCATCAGGGGAAATTTGTGCAGCAAAACTCTGTCTGCTGCAACAAAAGAATGAAACTACATGACAGCATAACAGTGCCAGGAGATCCACATAACTCTCAGCACCTAGTATCATCGCAGGCAATAGTCACTAGTTGGTTTAGCCAGCTACATACAGTACCACGTAATATACTTGTTTACATGAAGTAATGATTTTTTATATTAACTTGTTTTTTTTTTTTGTCCATCTTTTTAGAAAGTGAGATGGTGTTGTCTGCTCAACAAACAAATATCTTTCTACAGAAATTGTTCTCTTCTTGTTCACTTATGAAATGCTTTTATGTTTTCTTTGTGTTGGAAATGACTAATAGTCAGGCAAGTGTTGTTTTCTCCTATTTCTTAAATATAGCTTTCTCCTGTCATGTTGTTTTTTGGAAGTCAAATAAGGGTGTCAGAGTAGGTTATTTTCTGAGCATCTTTTAGCAATAAATGGCTCTCAATTCTATTATCTCAGAGGATGTCACTTTTTCCTATGTACTTTGAATGGTAGAAATGTTCTCTGAATCAGCTGTTAAGCATCATTACCACCCATTGGCACATTATACCTATACAGGAGCTCGGTGTCGTCTAGATAATTTTCGTCATTAGAGTTTGGCATTAAAAAAAGAATAACAGTTTCAGAAAGGATAGCTGAAGAGTACATCCTGGCTTTAATTTCACCAAAAATGTTTTGTTATGTTTTAAATATCAAGCAGAGTACAAACAGTTGATTTTCTCTTTCCTTTCATTGACAGATTATTTATTTTGGTTCAATGACAATTTATTGGGTTCTGCTAAATATCCGTTTTTATCTGTGCTTATTTCATCAAAGCGAACCTGTTGAAGTGTATGGGGATGCAAATAAATTGATATTTAATTCTGGCCATTTCAAAGCCAATACATAAAGAATTATCAAGAAAGGCCATAGGAGGCTCCCCCCTCCTACAGCAGGTAGAAGGTTCTCCTTTCTAATGCGACTTTAAGGACGACATGAGAAAATTACAAATCCTGTAAAGTGATAATAAAGTCTTGTTTTTTTTTTTTTGTTGTTTAAAAATAACAAACATGTTATACGTACCTGCTCTGTGCAGTTGGTTTTGCACAGAGCAGCCCAGATCCTCTTCTTCTCGGGTCCCTCGTTGGTGCTACTGGCCCCTCCCTTCTGCAGGTGCCCCAACAGCAAGCAGCTTGCTATGGGGACACCTGAGCTGACTCGCTGCTTCGTGTGGCCATCCAGACACGGAGCTGCGGCTCAGCCCCGCCCCCCCTCTCGCCTCATTGGCTCGCTGACTGGTTCGCAATGGTGCTCAGGTAAGTATTAGGGGAGCTGAGGGGGGCTGGCATGCGCAATTCAAAAGCGTGACATGTTTGCAATCTATTTACTCACAGTAACATCAGCTTTTATATTTTACAAAGAAAAAATTGGGTTATGTATTGTTTATTTTTTCACAAAAAAATTACATTTGAAAAACCCACCAATGTATTCTCTAGTCTAGGGCCTCTGCTTTAAAAATATATATATATTTATATATACAGTATCTCACAAAAGTGAGGACATCGTTCACCACACAAATAACAGTTTGCTACAATGTAAAGTAGTGAGTGTACAGCTTGTATAACAGTGTAAATTTGCTGTCCTCTCAAAATAGCCCAACACACAGCCATTAATGTCTAAACCACTGGCAACAAAAGTGAGTACACCCCTAAGTCAAAATGTCCACATTGATCCCAAAGTTTCAATATTTTGTGTGGCCACCATTTTTATCTCACTTGAGCATGGAGTTCACCAGAGCTACAGGTTGCCATTGGAGTTCTCTTCCACTCCTCCATGACGACATTACGGAGTTGGTGGGTGTTAGAGACCTTGCGCTCCTCCACCTTCCGTTTGAAGATGTGCCACAGATACTCAATAGGGTTTAGGTCTGGTGACATGCTTGGCCAGTCCATCAACTTTACCCTCAACTTCTTTAGCAAGGCAGTGAATGTCTTGGAGGTGTGTTTTGGGTCGTTATTGTGTTGGAATACTGCCCTGCGGCCCTGTCTTCAAAGGGAGGGGATCATGCTCTGCTTCAGTATGTCACAGTACATAGTGGCATTCATGGTTCCCTCAATGAACTGTAGCTCTCCAGTGCCGGCAGCACTCATGCAGCCCCAGACCATGACACTCCCACCACCATGCTTGACTGTAGGCAAGACACACTTGTCTTTGTACACCTCACCTAGTTGCTGCCACACACATGCTTGACACCATCTGAACCAAATAAATTTATCTTGGTCTCATCAGAACACAGGACATAGTTCCATTAATCCATGTCCTCGTCTTCAGCAAGCTTTCTTGTGCATCATCTTTAGAAGAGGCTTCCTTCTGGGGTGACAGCCAACGCCGACCAATTTGATGCAGTGTGCAACATATGGTCTGATCACTGACAGGCTGACTCCCCACCCCTTCACCCTCTGCAGCAATGCTGGCAGCACTCATACGTCTGTTTGCCAAAGACAACCTCTGTATATGATGCTGAGCACGCGCACTCAACTTCTTTGGTTGACCATGGTGAGGCCTGTTCTGAGTGGAACATATCCTGTGGTCTTGGAAACCGTGCTGCAGCTCAGTTTCAGGGTCCTGGCAATTTTCTTATAGCCTAGGCCATCTTTCTGTAGAGCAACAATTCTTTTTTTCAGATCCTCAGAGAGTTGTTTGCCATGAGGTGCCATGTTGAACTTCCAGTGACCAGTATGAGAGAGTGAGAGTGATAACAACAAATTTAACACACCTGCTTCCCATTCACACCTGAGACCTTGTAACACTAACGTGTCACATGACACCGGGGAGGGAAAATGGCTAATTGGGCCCAATTTGGACATTGTCACTTAGGGGTGTACTCACTTTTGTTGCCAGCGGTTTAGACATTAATGGCTGTGTGTTGAGTTATTTTGAGAGGACAGCAAATTTCCACTGTTATACAAGCTGTACACTCTCTACTTTACTTGTAGAAAAGAAAAGTGTCATTCCTTCAGTGTTGTCACATGAAAAGATATAATAAATATTTACAAAAATGTGAGGGGTGTACTCACTTTTGTGAGATACTGTATATATATATATATATATATATATATATATATATATATATATATATATATATATATAGCTAATATGAGGGGATTCTAAGTAATATTCTAGCAAAAAATACTGATTGTTACATGTGAACAAAAAGTGCCAAAAAAGGCCCGAACTGAAGGTGGTTAAAATGTCCTTAAAGTGGAAGTGCAGGCTATCCCTAACTATGGTTAAACCTGCTCCCACCCCTCTTCTAAATCCTATTCTTCTAGATACTCTGTAAAAGGAATAATACTTATACTTACCTATTCACAGAGTACTCCAGTCCGGTCATATGGCCTCCCCAGCAGCCAGCTTCAGAGAAGAGGAGAGTTCACCAATGATGGCTGCAAGGCAAGTGTGGTGACATCACCCACAGGCTTACTATGTGGAATCCATTGTCAGCAATTGACTTGACAAGTGAAATTGTCCTTTAAGACCTGTAGGAAATTTTAATCGATAGATGACTAAGCAGTTTCGTCAGTACCTATCACTCCTGTGTTCATTCATAACTGAAACATAGTAAACTGTGTTTACTATGCTTCAGTTTATGAATGAACAGGTAGCCACTTACCACAGAGCACTTTCCATTCAGTGCAGCTGAGGCTGTAGAGAAAGGGACTGGGTAAGCTCTGTCCTCAGGCCTTTTCTCTATCTCAAAAGTAAGACATCAGAGGTCTGTTTAGACCTGATATTTCACCAAAACCCTACATCAGGGCTCCTCAAAAAATTGTAAAAATATAATAAAAATATTATTGTAAAAAAAAAAAAGAAATTAAAAAACAAATTGTAAAAAATAAATAACAAAATTAAATAATAAAAAATGTAAATTATTGACACCGTCCACTGGCCTATTGACAACAACCTCTACTCTACTGACACTGTCCTCTGTCCTACTAAAAAAGTCCCCTGCCCTACTGACACCGTCCACTGCTCTACTGACTGATCCCATCCACTGCCCTACTGACACGTCCAATGCTTTATGGACACCATCCACTGCTCTACTGACACTATCTAAGGCTCTAATGATACCGTCCACTGCTCTACTCACTGACACCATCCCCTGCCCTACTGATGCCAACCTCTGCCCTACTGACACGTCCAATGTTTTACTGACACTGCCCATTGCTCTAATGACACTGTCCAAGGATCTAATGATACTGTCCAGTGCTCTACTGAGACCATCCTCTGCCCTACTGACACCAACCTCTTGCCGACTTCAGAGGAGAGGAGAGTTTGCTGACATTGGCTGTAAGGCCTGTGATGTGATATCACCCACAGGTTTAATATGGGGCATTTGTTGTCCCTCCTGACACTGTCCACACGCCGTCCACTGCCCTACTGACACTGTCCACACTCCATCCACGGCCCTACATACACTGTCCACTGCTCTATTGACTGGCACTGCCCACTTTTAAAGTAGGCTAAGTTCATATTTTTACAGAGGCATTTGTTTTATTTATTTAAGCATATTTTGTGGGTGCAAGAATGCTTTTGTTTTTATTCAAGCCCCTCTGACTGTTCATCCATGTCTTTATAGAGCTTGCTTTGTGCACTGGTCCAAATCATTTGGTGGAGGGGGGATTATGGTGTGGGGTTATTTTTCAGGTGTTGGGCTTGGCTCCTTAGTTTCAGTAAAGGGAACTCTGAAGGCGTCAGCATACCAAGACATTTTGGGCAATTTCATGCTCCCAACTTTGTAGGAACACTTTGGAGATGGCCTCTTCCTGTTCCAACATGACTGGGCACTAGTGCTCAAAGCAAGATCCATAAAGACATCGCTGAACAAGTTTGGGGTGGAGGAACATGACTGACATGCACAGAGTCATGACCTCAACCCAACAGAACACCGTTGGGATTGATAAAACAACGGAGGGTAGCACACAGATAATGCAAAACAATACAGTGTTTCAAGGACTAGTATAAAGGAGCTTTCAGCAGCATATAGAAACATGTAACAATAGGAGAAAGGACTCTGTCCCCAAGAGTTTAAAATCTGGATGCATAAGGAGTTTACATATCAATATATGATTTCCATTACCTATTATTTAAAGGGTAATAGGAACTCTCTTGGGCACCGCATCCCTAATACAGCAAATATAGAAATATAAAAGAGGGTTTGGGACCTTGACGCTTGATAATTTTGAGTTCTCTGTTCTGCGTCTTGACTCCAATAACAACCTTAGCCTCTCTGACACACCTGGTTGAATGAAAGTCACTGCAAGCACATATAAGGGCATGAGCATAGATTCCTTTAGCTTTGCTGTAAATTACTACTAAAAATACAGACACAAGACTGTTTATTGGTAGATTAACTCAATATACAGTATTGGTACAAGTTAGTATAAAGGGTGGTTTGAGCATACATGACCACACAGAAGGCAGACTTGGACACAGTTTGCTAGACAGTGTAATAGCTATGCCAAAGTAACTGCAATGTGAATAACAATACTGCAACTAGAGTGCACTCTAAAAGAATAGGCTCTGGAATGTCTCTAACATCTAAATTAAGTAATAGGCAAGGGTCTCTGTGCAACAGCTGTGATCAGCAGAATTTAGTCCTGAATTCCCAGCTGGCTAATGTTGGGGCCCAGTGGTACCAATGGCATGCATGAGAACAGTCAATAAGGCCTGCATTTAGTAATAGAGCTATAAAACAGCCATTTCCTGGGGGTTCAGTCTCTAGTGATAGTAACAAGTTATGGCCCCAAGGTCCTCTGACCAGACTCAATGACACAGTAGCAGTGGTCCCTCTGGTTAGATTTTATGTAGAATATATTTGTGTAGAGCGAGTACATCTAGCACTTGATTGTAAACAGCTGACTTTGGCTATTTAAGAGTCCACATCATTAGTACTCGCAGGTTATGATTAAGTGACTAATTTCGTGAAACATGTCAACCACGCTCTTCTGATGTGTGTCATGAAGTCTCTTTGATTTTCTTTGTTGGATATTTTTACAATAATAAAGATCTTTTAGCATTTGAAAGTGCGGTCACTAGTTTTTCATTGGATATGGTAGACGACTCTAGTCCTCAGCACAGCATGACTGTATTCTAGTGATGGCTCAGTTTCTCAGCACACCGGTCACAGTTCTGCACTCTCCAGTCCTCAACACAGCAAAAGGTTTCTCGTGGCTCAGTTTATCTTTCTCTTTCCTCTGGGATAGTCCACACAGCATGGTCCTCTTAGTCTCTCTGCCTGCACTGCACTGCTTTCCACTCGGCAATTTACCTGAAAACCATCCTGCTCTCTCCTCCTTCTCCCTACAAAGCCCTCAACTCCTGCTCTGTCACTGCATGGTGGGTGGGAGTGAGGGGAGATAGGAACCCAGGCCACTCATCATTCAATGTGCTTCCCTATGTGCAAAAAGCGCACCAAACAACCTTTTTAAAAAGTGTGATGCATCACAACACACGGTACTTTGTTACCATGCATTTTAGTGCAGGCAAATGAGTGCAAAAGCAAGGTGTGTGGGGGTGCCATTAAGAATTAATATCAATACTGCAAGCCTGCAAAATGTGTGTTTTTGTGCATTGCAGGAATGATTACAATTGTGTGCACATTCCTACATTACACAGATGTCTACCTAGTGTAAGAGAGAGGAAGCTAGGGGGTCTGAAGAGAAGAGGGGAGGTCAGAAGAGGAGAAGGCAGGTCTGGGGCTGAGTTGTGCCACCCCTTTCCCCCTTATACTGACATATAAAACACCTGTCCTGGGCCTCTCTGGAATGGAGAGGCAGCTTCTTCCCCTCTCCAGTCATGGGGCGAGTCACATGATAAGGGGAGAGAGGAAGAAAGGCAGTCTGCCCTCACTCCTCAGTAGCGCAGTGCGTAGACTGAGGTGAGTTTCAAAGTTATATCCTCTCTCCAGCAGAAGCCTGCTGCTGTTCCTTCTGACAGGAGTGACACTGCAATCAGTGAGGAGCAGCATGAGCAGCTACTCAGGCAGCATTCCTCCTCAACACGACACCTGAAACAACCATTATAAGAGGGACTTTCTTTCCACTGACCAACAATGTAAGGGGCATGTTCCCAATGTCCCCTGATGGACTAATCTTAGCAAGGGTTCCCTGAGACATGAAACTTCATTTAGGATTTACCAAATATTGCCTAAATTGACCAGCGCTGAATAATCCCTGCACATAAAAACACTTAAAACATGGGTGCACAGCTTATATTATAATTTTTTAAATAATCATATATAAATAATTGAAACCGGGCATGCAGGCAATGTAGATAATGTTGGTATTGGCAATCTGCCGAAAAGGTTAATGAGATCACACTCAAGTAGATCTACTTTGATCATAGGCAATTCTCAGCTACACATTTCTTTCATAGAGATGAACTCCTCTGTCATTCCCATCTGCTAAGTGAAATAAAACTCAACTACACAGTCATTGTTCAGTTGTTCAACAGCACAGTTAAATTAAACAGCTACCTGTATTGACAACACTCCAGGGATCTTTAAGCTGATAAACATGTAGGCAGGTTGCCTATTAAATAGGTCTGGCCTAGGTTGAGGGGGGAAAGAGTTAGTGTGAGTGCTTGAATTCCCTGGCTTTTTGTATCCAGCCTGAGTGCCTACCTGTGCTATAAAAAGGGGGAAGGCTGAGGTCCGGGAGCTGGAGTTAGTCCTGCTCATAGCGGTACATGCTGTGAGTTGTTTGGAGAAAGACTGCTGGGCTTTGCAGTCTGTCGGAGGCACCGAGGTCTCAGAGAACATCCAAGCGAGAATGCTCAGTCCCCTTATGTTTTTGTGAGGGAAAGTAGTGACCCTGACCTGAGGGTTGAACAGCAGTGAAGAAGCACCAGCCTGAAGGTGGAAGGAAGATTGACGGCAGGAGCTGATTGCAAGTAAGAGCAGCCCTTTGGAAGCGACAGGCTCCTGTGAGTCAGAAGAAACAATTCTGCCAGGGAGACAATAGACAATACTGGGATCTGGAGTGCACTGCAAGTGAGATGGAGAGAGGAGAGCTCACCTCTACTGTCCATTGACAGCAAGGCTTGGAGAGAAATTGTTATAGATTGCAGAGTCTGTGGTCCAGCATGGGCTATTACCATCTGACTGCTGTGGTATGTACTAGCTGTGAGCGGGGTCATCTTTCTCCTGCACATGGGGGTTCCTTTCATGCAGAGCATGTATATCAATGCCCGGGACCAGGTGGATGCAGCAGTTATGTGAAAAGTCTTAAATTAGGTAGGCAGTTCCCCAACTTCAAGATGAGCCCTAACACTGTGTGTAGTAAAAGTACAGAATTCACCTGAAACGTGTTGTCCTGTCCAGTACACACTGTAACTTGATGAAGGTTGCAGTGGGAGGGATGCTGCTGAGCCTATGCCCTCTCCACTAGTCAACTTACCTCTGTTACCTCACTCCCAGTAACAGAATGGGGTTCCACTGTGCACATAGCGTGGACCACATGTGTACACTTGTTAACTCCTTACCTTCCATACCTTATAACCTGGCCATGAATCTCTGTAACGTGGGCTCGGTTCTGGTTGATACTGGAAACCGACCGCTAAGGAAGGAGCCAGAACATCGACACCCTCACTACCAGAGGACCTGTCACCTTTACCAGGTACCACATTTAGCCACTGGTTGCTTTGTGTCTTGAACTAGTGCTTGGTTGCTCATACCAACTACATTCCTCCTCCTTGTCTTGCCAAGTTGACCTTTTTGTAGTAGCTTGAACCAGTGCTTGGTTACTCATACCAACTACATTCCTCCTCCTCATCTTGCCAAGTTGTTGTAGTAGCTGAGCTTCATGTGCTTTAAAAACCCTGGTTCTTTTGATACACCAGAACCAACATGCACCCCTTTGAATACCTTCAGAACAGGCTCAGAACAGTGGATGCAACTTTGTTTAAAAGTCCTTTAGTAATAGAGTTCAGTGTGAACAGAGTCCATGTCCTGACCCTAACTACAACTGAATGGCTGCAATGGATGCATACCTTGACAAGGTAGTTGTCCATCCTGGTTTTTCCCATGCTTGGATGTTCTCTGGCACAGGTAAGCAGGCTGTATCCAAAAAGCCTGGGAATTCCATCACTTACATTAACTCTTTCCCCCTGCAGCCTGGGACAACCACTAACTATCTAATACACCTGTAGGCAACCTGCCTACATGTTTATCAGCTTTAAGATCTCTCGAGTGCTGCAAAATACCGGTAGCTGTTTAATAGTGAATACACCTGAGTAGTGCTGTTGAACAACAGAACAATGACTGTTTAGAATTTAACTTAGCAGAGGGAAGTGACAGAGGTGTTTATTTCACATTTATGAAAGGAATGTGTAGCTGACAATTGCCTATGATAAAAGTAGATCTACTTGAGTGTGATCTCAATAACCTTTTCAGCAGATTGCTAATACTAACATTATCTACTGTACATTGTCCACATGCCCGGTTTCATTTATTTATATATAATTATTTAAACAATATGGACATTTGAGGGATAAGTTGTATTCATGTTTTAAGTGTTTTATGTGCTGGGCTGATTTAGGCATTATTTAGTAAAATATTCACAGAAGTGATGTGAACTTGCTGGCTGTGAGGAGATCCAGTGCATTGAGATAATGTTTACATTTAACTTAAGTATTCCGCAGGAATAAAAGATTGAAAAAGCCTGCTTGAAACTCATGGAAAAGAGGAGTCCAAGAACAGAACACTGAGGTACACCAACAAATGGAACAGAGAGTAGGTAGTATGGAAATGAGAGATCCTCAGCCTGTCCAGAAAGAAGATCATACAAGATCTGTAATACCTAAAGAGGAGAGCCCCTGAAATAGTAAAGAATGGCCAATACTACTTGTGTGGCTCTAGACAGATTGATGTTGCATACTGGTAGTTCTCTACTTTTTCTTCCTGATAGAAGAGTTTAAAAAATGTAGCATTTGTGCTGGAAAAAACTATTCTCAGAAGTGCTCATTTCAGTCCCTACTGTGTGTGAACTAGAAACAAGCCGATCATAACCCAAGTATTATATTAGTCATTGAATTAAGGGTCAATCAGTTCTGTCTAAAATCTGCCATCCCATCAGCACAGATATTTTGTGAAGCTGTTCCCATTACTTTATGGATAAAGTCTCCTCTGGCATCCAAATGGCGGCAATAAAAGATAATCAACTGCCAATTAATTAAAGTAATTGCTTAACCTTACAGTCACATCTAAGTTCTGCAAGTAAAGCAGAGATTGAATACATTGCAGTCTTCACTAGATCACATTTAGCCTGGCTACAAGGTCAACACAGCTGTTGTTAGTATGTCCTGACCTGCTTGTTCCTCCAATACACAATTTAGGTAACTGCTCACTGCTTTATAGGATTTTTCCTGATACACCGAAAGAAGCAGTCAGACCAGTGATGTATCATCCATGGATGCAATATGTGCGGTGCACACAGGCCCCAAGCAAGGGGGGTGCCCACTGTGCCCTCACATATTGCCCAAAATGGGGAGATGCCAGTTCCCTGTCTTCCTTGCCGGGCAAGGAGGTGGGCTGCACATAACAGTTAACCCCCTGCCTGCTGGAGGTGGAGCCTAGAGGAGCCAAACCCCACAGCTTCCAGCTGCATCTATACTATGTAACCAGTGAGTGCTACCAAAGCCCTGGCTGGTTACTTGACAGCTGTCATCTGAAAGGGAAGGGATGTTTCATTTAATTTCATGATCCTCTGAATGTATAAATATGCAACGTCATGAAAACTCATTGAAAGTAACACTTGGCACTAAGCAGGAACACCTTGTTAAAGAAGCAGGCACTAAGCAAAATAAGTAAAGTAGACTCAATATATTAAAAAAAAACAAGGTTGTTAACAAGGCGAGACTCCAATCCCAGTGGATGCCTGTTTTAAGGGAAACGCGTCACGCATTGGGTGGAGAGCTATACCGTCACACGGCTCGGTCCGCGCCGCAGGCGGCCGAGCCATCCATTCTTCTACCCGTTTTTTTAGAAAAGCTGTCCATATTTCATCTTATGTAAGTGCACCCTTAATTTTTTAATAAAAGTTGTAAAAGGTTTATGCACTATTGGCTGCTTTCTTTTATCCCTATGCCACATTGTGTGACCTGCTGCCAAGCCCCTTTCATCTGTGGGAGCTCTATGCTAGTGTTCAAGGGGGGTGTACATGCTTGGAGTGGGTGTTGGTTTCCAGCCCTGGATGTGAGGAATATCTATCCCTTGAGAGGCAGGAAGCTTTGCAGTCAATGTGGTGATTATCAGCACCTGGTTGGGTTATCACGGCATTACTACTTCCTATAAGCCAAGTGTGATGTGAGATCTGGTAAGCAGCTTTCCAATTGTTTGAGCACAGAGGGATCGCATGCAGCACCCTGAGGGATAAGTGCTTGGATCACATTCACCTTCCCTTTTAAGTTTGAATCCTTTGATCTTGTTTCACATTGATTGCACGCTTATATGGAATAGAATTTTTGGACCGTCACTTTATTCATTTATTTTCATTTGGCACCTTGCAGATTGTTTTTTTTTTCATGTTAATTTGTTTGATTACACCAGGGTGTTAGTGATCACTGATCACAATGCATATGTTCTGAACACAGTTGCACTAATACTTTCACCAATTTCATTTTATTTATTACTGGAATGATTAATATAATTTTTGATTAATGTTATAATTACCGCACCTTCACTTTTATACCAGTGTTAACAAGGCAAGCCTAAGATTGGATCAACAATGATAGAAACGCTCTTCAGCATACAGGATGCTAAGCAAAAAGGATTCAGCTAAGATGAGACTTAGCATCCAGATCAGCATAACCATTAGCAAGGCCACCTTAAATGCAGCAGTGAGCAGTAATAAAGTAAGCCTAATATAAAAAATACAGGAGCTTTACTAAGAAAGATATAAGTTGCGCTCAAAATAATGAGTGTCCATAAAGATCGAGAAACAATCCATGAGTGAAATGGTAAAAAAAAAATGTGATAAAAAACACTTTCCGTCACCATAGGTAGGCACTAATAACACCGCCACCACCAAAGTGTGAAATGGTGTCTTACCAGTTCACATTGACCCCGTTACTAGAGGTCAGTAACACTTGTGGCTTAATACCAGGCCGGGCCTTTAAGAGATCCAGGGTCCTTCTATGTCTCCAAACATCAATAACCCAACAATATCATCATAGGTTAACCCAGAAATGCTAAAAAGTTCCACATAGTGTAAGATCATTCAACTCTTTTAATCTAAAATATTGCACTTATCTAATTAAAGATTTAAATTTCCTTTAAAATCAAGCCAGCCGGCATACAAACCCAGCCTGTACTTCCCGGGATTGCACTCGCGGTGATGTTTGCACGCTGCTAATCCTACGCGTTTCATCATATATTGATGTCTTCCAAGGTACGGGCGGTGTGATGAGTCACCGCAATATATACAATGAAAACAAAACCAAGACCCGATCTGAGCCCCGGCCAGCCACTGAACTCACATTCAAAACGGAAGGAAACTGGACCTTGCCTCCACTTGGATTCTCTAAACCCAATAGCCTTATACAATAAAAATAAAGTGTATGTAAATATTGGCAAGCTGAAAAACTATGACATTCTAATTAAAAATCAAAAAAGGTTAATTAATAATAAAGAAACATCCCTCATCTATCTTCCTTCTTACTAGCCCACAGATATAAATATTAGTGAACAACACCTACCATTCATGCCAATGGACCAATATGGGATTCAATGTTACTATTACACAAATCCCAACCCAAGGGCATGCCCAAATTAATGAGCTTTACTGCCAGAGTGCATATATGGCGGTTATGCTAGGCCAAGACTGACTGGGTATGCACTATCCATTGGAGAATTGTTAGAAAGAGGAAAAAAGGGAAACCAGAGGAGGCTTGTAGAATAGTTTAACAAATGGGCAGTGCTTTAATGGTAAGGGAAGTCCTATAATCTGCCGGCTATCACTGGGACCCTTTAAAAAGTGTTGTTGCAATTAATAGTTTTAATAAACCAACATGAAATATGGGGCGTAACATCAATATGGCACAGGTGCAGTATCAATGGGGTATACATTGCCTTGAAAAAATATTCAAAACTCCTTGAAATTTTCCACATTTTGTCATATTAGAACTAAAAAAGTAAACAGATTTTATGTGGTAGACCAACACAAAGTGGCACATTATTGTGAAGTAAAAGAAAATGATAAATAGTTTTACAAATAAATATCTTAAAAGTGTGGCGTGTATTTGTATTCAGCCCCCGTGAGTCAATATTTTGCAAATACTTTGATGCAAGTTTGATGCAACTTTGACACAACTTTGGATGGGTGCAACTTGGTTACGACTTTGGCTTTGACCAGTGATAATGGACAACTGTTGCACACAAGTTGCATTGTATAACATTTAGGTACAACTTTCATGCAACTTCTGAGGGTTAACATTGAAGTCTATGGCCCTCAAGTTGCACAAAAGTTGGACCAAAGTAATGCATGAACTGCTTAAAAGTTGCTGCAACTTTAAGTTGCGCATATATGAATGGTTATTATTGGAAAACATGGGGAAGGACCTATCATGCAATTTTGAAAGCATGAATGGAGCCTTCATTTTTGTTCTAAAAGCCGCCATTTATAAACCGAGCCTTAATAATAAAGACCTGAATAGTATTTTTTACCAATGCCCAGCTCCCCTTGCCCTTTATTTCACAATCCATTGCTTATTAGGCCTCATGCACACAATGTGTTAGAAAAAACGAGCTGCAAAGCCACTACCAACACCAGGAAAAAGCAGCTGTAAAAAGTGCTTTTAGTAGCTTTTTCCTTTGGCATCAATGTGCCTTAAGCCGTGTTAGCTTTTAGGCCCCATTCACACTTATGCAACGCAATTTTACAGCGATTTTGCCGCGATTTTGTCGTGATTTTGCCGCAATTTTGATGTGATTTTGAAAGCAATGGCAAGGCTATATGCCTCAAAACGCATTAAAATCGTGGCAAAGTAGTGCAGGAACTACTTTGAAGTCGGTGCGACTTCAAAACGCACTGATATGAATGGGGCTCATTGAAAATAATGGAAAACGACTTGTCATGCAATTTTGCGGTCCAGAATCGCGGGACAAGTCGCACTAGTGTGAATGGGGCCTAAGAGCCATCTTTGATCCGACTTTCAGCCCATGGATTTAAATTGAAGTCATGATGATCTGACTTGTGGTGCGATTTGTGCTCTAAAGGATCTTGAAGGGTAACTCCATACCAAAATGGAAAAAAAATGGCGTGGGGTTCCCCCCAAGTTCCATACCAGGCCCTTTGAGTCTGGTATGGATCTTGAAAGGGAACCCTACGTCAAAATGAAAAAAAAAAATGGCGTGGGCCCCCCCCCCCCCCCAAGACTACACCAGACCCTTTGGTCTGGTATCAATTTTCGATGGATACACCCACGCCAAAAAAAAACAAAAAAAAAAACAACCGGTGTGGGGTCTACCCCCAAAATCTATACCAGACCCTTATCTGAGCATGAAGGTCAGGAAAGGAGAGGGGACGAGTGAGCACCCCCCTCCTCCTGGACTATACCAGGTCCCACACCGTCAACATGGGGGTAGGTGCTTTAGGGTGGGGGGGTGCAGAGCCGAGCCAGGATCTGGGGCCCCCTTGTTAATACCAGGCCCTTTAAATCTGGTATGGATCTTGAAAAGGAACCCCACGCCAAAATTAAAAAATAAATGGCGTGGGGTCCACCCCCAAGATTATACCAGACCCTTCGGTCTGGTATGGATTTCGGGGGGGAACCCACACATTTTTTTTTTTTCATTTTGGTGTGGGGTTCCCTTCAAAATCCATACCACTCCAAAAGGGTCTGGTATTAACAAGGGGGGCCGCTAGATCCTGCCCCTCCCTCCATGTGAGTGAGTATAGGGTATTATTGTATTATTATTACATTGAAAATCTTGTTTTAGTATATATTTATACCAATAAATTATATAATTTTTTTATTATAAGAAGATAGTGGCTATTTATTACTTACAAGTGCAATGTTTCCTATCGTTGGTTGTTTCATTTGAAAACTGCAAACATATATATAGTATCTCACAAAAGTGAGTACACCCCTCACATTTTTGTGAGGGGTGTACTCAACACTCCTTTCATGTGACAACACTGGAGAAATTACACTTTGCAATGTAAAGTAGTGAGTGTACAGCTTGTTTAACAGTGTAAATTTGCTGTCCCCTCAAAATAACTGAACACAAACTGGCAACAAAAGTGAGTACAAACCTAAGTGAAAATGTCCAAATTTGGCCCAATTAGCCATTTTACCTCCCCTGTGTCATGTTAGTGTTCCAAGGTCTCAGGTGTGAATAGGGAGCAGGTGTGTTAAATTTGATGTTATCGCTCTCCCTCTCTCATACTGGTCACTGGACGTTCAACATAGCACCTCATGGCAAAGAACTCTCTGAGGATCTGAAAAAAAGAATTGTTGCTCTGCATAAAGATGGCCTAGGCTATAGGAAGAGTGCCAAGACCCTGAAACTGAGCGGCAACATGGCGGCCAAGATCATACATCGGTTTAACAGGACAGGTTTAACTCAAAACTGGCCTCACCATGGTCGACCAATGAAGTTGAGTGCACATGCTCAGCGTCATATCCAGAGGTTGTCTTTGGGAAACAGACGTATGAGTGCTGCCAGCATTGCTGCAGAGGTTTAAGGGGTGGGGGGTCAGCCAGTCAGTGCTCAGACCATACGCCGCACACTGCATCAAATTGGTCGGCATGGCTGTCGTCCCAGAAGGAAGCCTCTTCTAAAGATGATGTACAAGAAAGCCCATAAACAGTTTGCTGAAGACAAGCAGACTAAGAACATGGATTACTGGAATCATGTCCTGTGGTCTGATGAGACCAAGATAAACTTATTTGATTCAGATGTGTCAAGTGTGTGTGGCAGCAACCAGGTGAGGAGTACAAAGACAAGTGTGTCTTGCCCACAGTCAAGCATGGTGGTGGGAGTGTCATGGTCTGGGGCTGCATGAGTGCTGCCAGTACTGGGGAGCTGCAGTTCATTGAGGGAAACATAAATGCCAATGTGTACTGTGACATACTGAAGCAGAGCATGATCCCCTCTCTTCTGAGACTGGGCCGCAGGGCAGTATTCCAACATAATAAGCACCCCAAACACACCTCAAAGACAACCACTGCCTTGCTAAGGCTGAGGGTAAAGGTGATGGACTGGCCAAGCATGTCTCCAGACATAAACCCTATTGAGCACCTGTGGGGCATCCTCAAATGGAAGGTATAGGGGCGTAAGGTCTCTAACATCCACCAGCCCTGTGATGTCGTCATGGAGGAGTGGAAGAGGACTCCAGTGGCAACCTGTGAAGCTCTGGTGAACTCCATGCCTAAGAGGGTTAAGGCAGTGCTGGAAAATAATGGTGGCTACACAAAATATTGACACTTTGAGCCCAATTTGGACATTTTGGCTTAGGGGTGTACTCACTTTTGTTGCCAGCGATTTAGACATTAATGGCTGCGTGTTTTTTTTTTTTTTTTTTTTTGAGGGGACAGCAAATTTACACTATTACGCAAGCTGTACACATACTGCTTTACATTGTAGCAAAGTGTCATTTCTTCGGTGTCGTCACATGAAAAGATATTATAAAATATTTACAAAAATGTGAGGGGTGTACTCACTTTTGTGAGATACTGTATATGTTAACAAAAAAATCTGGTTTTATTCATCGTTTATACCAAAAAATATATAATGTTTTATTATAAGAAGATAGTGGCTACCTTTATAGTCCCAGAGAAAATCTCTCTTTATATAAACCATACATAAAACATCACTTTTTGGTGGACTGACCATTTCTATAGACAAACCTACAACAGGTCTTTTTACTCCCTGCTAATCATCTATGAGTCTGACTTTGGAAGGTACTGTACTGACATTTTTTTCCCACTTTCGCTCAGATTTAATTATGAAATGAATAGCATATGTTCAGCAGATTTTAGAAACTGTCATCCATAACATTGAAATGAATCCAAAGAATAAACAATTAAGAAGATTAAACAGATTATGCCTGTATGGTGTTCCTCTTATCCTGAATTATTGAAACTGTCTCTCTTTTTTTTTTTTTCTAACGAGCATTTATCCAACAGAATAAAAGCTGGTTTGATGTCTGTGTTCCCAGTTTATTAAAAAATATGAACTAAATTAAAAACAAAAATAGTGATGCCTTAGGAATTGTTTATTACTGTTAAAAAATGACTGTGTGCTGAAATGATGCTGAACATTTTTTTTTTTTTTCACCTTTGCTACATAATTCATTTTTATACCCTTAGATTGGTTTGCACATCTGAGATCCATTAAACTCTTCACCTTAAGTACATTACATGTATTTATGGCACTGAGCGGGGTACATAGAACACTTCATATTTAATATCAGGTTCCTTGAATGTGGCAGCTGCTGTGAATTTTATAACATGTAGTATTGTATTTTCCCTTGCTAGCTATTGATGCCTGTGAAAGAATAAAAGATTTCAGAAGCTACAGCATTCTCTCAGTGTCAAGGGATAATCCGATATCTCTGGAAAAACAAGCTACTCAATATAGACAGCATTGTAAATATGTTATAATGCCCTTGTTGTGGACTGATACAGTTGATATCTAAGCTTGCCTTTATGGAAATGTACTGGGTCATACCATTTAGAAAGCAAAGTAAAAGTGACCATACACAGTAAAATGTTTTTGCTTGATCACTTGGCAGCTGCAAAATGTACCAGACAGAATTGGTCTGAAATAGAAAATGAAAAGAAAAAAAATAAAATGTTTGATCGTATATTAACCACTTGCCGACCAGTCACGTTGACTGTACTGCGGCAAAGTGGCTCGTTATCATCTGGCGACGTAGACCTACTCCTCTCTCTCGGCGGCACGAGCGCGCTGCCGGAGGCTTGCTCCTGCTGTATTCAGTTACAGCGGGAGTCGGGCCAGGGGAGAAGCGGCGGTGATCACCGCTGCTCTTCCCCGATCGTCAGGGATTGAGTGTGGAAATCCGCCCGCTTGTGTAAACAAAGCGGGCGGATCTCCTAAGTAACAGGCAGGGTCAGATTGCAGGGTTCAGCATAGCTGAACCTGCGATCTGTCCCTGTGTCACTCAGTCACCTCCCCCCACACACGTCAGTAAGCACCAGGCATACATTAACCTCTCCCTCTCCAATAAAAATTAACCCCTTCCCTGCCAGTGTCATTTTTACAGTAACAGTGCATATTTATAGCACTGATTACTGTAGTAATGTCACTGGTACCCCCAAAAGTGTCAAAAATGTCAGTCAAGGGTCCGATCTGTCCGCTGCAATGTCGCAGTCCCGCAAAAAAAATCGCAGATCGCCGCCATTACTCGTTAGAAATAAAACACCAAAAATGACAGAAATCTTTCCCTTAGTTAGTAAACGCAATAAATTTTGCGCAAACCAATCAAAATACGCATATTGCGATTTTTTTTTTTTTACCAAAAATATGTAGCAGAAAACAAATTGGCCTAAAATGATAAAAAATTTAGATTTTTACATTTTTTTGGGGGGGAATTTCATATAAAAAAATGTGAAAAATATTGTTATTTTTTCAAAATTGTCGCTCTTTTTTTGTATATAGGGCAAAAAGTAAAAATCGCACAGGTGATCAAATACCACCAAAAGAAAGCTCTATTTGTGGGGAAAAAAAGAACATAAATTTAATTTGGGTACAGCATTGCACGACCGCGCAATTGTCCGTTAAAGTAACGCAGTGCCGAATCGCAAAATATGGCCTGGTCAGGAATGGGGTAAAACCTTCCGGTCATAAAGCGGTTAAAAATACGCTCATTGAGAATTTTTTTGTCAAAGACATGTAGCTAAATACATTTTGGCCTAAATATATGACAAAAATTGAATATATTGGATATTGTTTAACTGTCAAATTAGAAAAATATTGTTATTTTTTCAAAATTGCCGCTTTTTAAAATTAATATCGCAAAAAATGAAAATTTCACAGGTGATCAAATACCACCAAAAGAAAGCTCTGTTTGTGGGAAAAAAAGGACGTAAATTTTGTTTGGGTACGGCGTTGCATGACCGCGCAATTGTCAGTTAAATTCGCACAGTGCCGAATCGCAAAAAGTGGCCTGGACGTAAGACAGCAAAATCCTCCGGTGGTAAAGTGGTTCATTTATACAAGAAAAAAAGTCAGAAGAGTAGAGCTAACCTGGCACCACACAATGCTACCTAATAATTGCATTCCTCTGTCACCATAGACTGTGCAATTCCAGATTGATAAGCCTGATTCTAGCTTCATTGTTGACAATCTTTCTGGAAAAGCATGTGACCAAACCCAGGATAGCTTGGTCATATTCCCTGTATATGTGCCAAGAGCTTTGCAATGCAGGCTCGTTCACATCAAGTATGTTGAGCTGCGTTGATCGACAATGATCACTGCAAGGACAAAAAAAAATGTGTGTCTTCCATTTGTGTCTTGTTCACACCATACATGTGCTCTGCATAAAAAAACACAAGAGAGTGAGACCTCAGAGAGGACGGACATAGGAGGGACATACAGAGCCTGTACAGTGTGATGAGATCTAAAAGGGAGAGGTAATATTGAGGTCTGAGAGCTATTGAAAGTTGTTAAAGAAGTCCTATTGCTGCCTTGGTGGAGCCACTTGTATATATATGGCTATTTGGCCATTTTTAGTCATTTATGTTTGGTGAGTTTTGAACTTTTACCCCTGTGGTGGTGCACATATCGGAATAGGAGAAGACACATAGGGGGAGATTTACTAAAACTTGTGCACACCGAATCTGGTGAAGCTGTACATAGTAACCAATCAGGTTCTAAATGTAACTTGTTCAATTAAGCTTTGCCAATAAAACCTATAAGCTGATTGGTTACTATGCACAGCTACACCTGATTCTGTGTGCAGCAACTTTAGTAAATCTCCCCCAAAGGGTTTGATGTACTAAAGGCAAAGAGACTATGCACTTTGCAAAGTGCGGTTGCTCCAGAACTTAGTTTTAAGGGGTAAAGCCTAGTTTCGCAAAGAATACCCAATCACATGCAAGGAAAAAAAAACAGCATTTTTTCTTGCACATGACTGGATGATGGTAGTCCGCAGAGCTTCAGTTCATTTACTAAGTCCTGGAGCAACTGCTCTGGCAGAGTGCAAATGCACTGTATTTGCCTTTAGTAAATCAACCTCATAATTCCAACCTTTTCCAGCACAGTGTTGAGATGTGATTTATTCACTTTTATTTATGGATGTTATATGGACTTTTATTTTTGATATAAATACGTGTTTGGTTACGTATGTACATTTTGGATGTTTACACTATCTATCTATATACACTGCTCAAAAAAATGATCAATGATCACTGCAAGGGCAAAAAAAAACAATTGTTCCATTTGTGTCTTGTTCACACCATACATGTGTTCTGCATAAAAAAACACAAGGAACACTTTAAAATAACATCAGATCTCAATGGGGAAAAAAAAAAAATCATACTAGATATCTATACTGATATGGACTGGGTAATGTGTTAAGAATAAAGGATGCCACATTGTTTGATGGAAATTAAAATGATCAACCTGCAGAGGGTCCTAAGATAGTCTAGCAATGCATATGGCACAATTAATGGTAACCACTTTCCACCCGGCCGTCATTTTGCTATAGGCCAGGTGGGTATTCCATTATTATGACTGGACATGATATGATGTCGAGCTCATGCACACCCCAGGGGCACCCAGCGTGGCGATTGGTGGTTCGGTGTGTCGGTCTGACACTTTGCATCTCCGATATAGGTAAGGAGCCTTTGACGTAGGCTCTTTGTCACGTGTCCAATTACAGCTGATCATATGGTAAGGAGAAAATGCCATTTATCATCTTTCCTCCTTTTGCGCCGACAAGGTGCAGGTAGAGAAGAGCCAATCAGCAGCTCTCCTGACAGAGGGGGTCTGTGCTGATAAGCAGCACATTGTTTATCAGTGCAGACCCATCAGCGATGCCCACCAGTGCCCCACCAGTGCTGCCTATCAGTGCCCCACCAGTGATGCCCACCAGTGCCTGCCAGTAATGCCAACCAGTGCCAACCTGTACCATGTAATGCCAATCAGTGACCATAAGGGATGCCCATCAGTAATGCCTGGCAGTGCCTCCTCGTCAGTGCTGCCTATCAGTGCTATCTAATAGTGCAGTCCATTAGTGCCCATCATTGCCCACCATTGCCCACCATTCCTGTACTTCAGTGCCCATCATTGCTGCTTATCAGTGCCCATCATTGCTGCTTATCAGTGCCCATCAGTGCCCATCATTGCCGCCTATCAGTGCTTATCAGTGCCGCCTATCAGTGCCCTTCAGTACCGCCTATCAGTGCCCATCAGTGCTACATATTAGTGCCGCCTATCAGTGCCCATCAGTTCTGCATATCAGTGCCACCTATTAGTGCCCATCAGTGCTGCATATTTGTGCCTCCTCATCAGTGCCACCTCATCAGTGCCCATCAGTGAAGGAGAAAACTTACTTTTTTACAAAATTTTATAACCGAAACAAAAAAAAACTTTTTTTCCCATAATTTTCGGTCTTTTCTTATTTGTAGTTCAAAAAAATAAAAAAGCCAGTGGTGATCAAATACCACCAAAATAAATTTCTATTTACGGGGGAAAAAAGATAAACATTTCATATTGGTACAGTGTCGCATGACTGTGTAATTGTCATTCAAAGTGCGACAGCGCTGAAGGATGAAAATTGGCCTGGGCAGGAAGGGGGGCATGGGGAGTGGTGAAAACCGAAATCCAGCCTTTTTTTTCTCAGTACAGAGTTGTACTGGCGGGGTGCCATTATGTTTTTAGGAAGTTATCTACAGCAGCCTGTCTGCCCCTACCACCAGTCATGATCTGCCTGCATTGCATAGAGAAGCACAGAGATGATATTGCTGACTCTAAAATAAGGTTTCTAATGAAAACTGAAAACATTTATTTAAAATGATGAGGTGGAAATGAGGACCAGGGAAGGAAAAATATCAGTGGATTAAACTTCAGCTTTAAAATACAACTTCAGGCACTGCAAAGGAGAGGTCTGACAGATACTTTACATTTCCCCATTGTTTTCTGCTTTGCAGCAATATAGCAATGCCTATTAGAAGTTTATCCATTACCCTGCTTGTGCATTACACAGTTTTACCCACTTTCCTTTTTATCTAGACATTCTTAAACAGTAGGGAAAATAATAAGAAATCCCAAACGAACTTGAAAAAGTTTATAAACAGAAATGAATTGCTTCCTTTGTTGGAAGTTTCCAACTGTAAAAAGTGAATGGCCCGGCTTTTATTGTGTTTAGGTTAAACAAGGTGAGTGTTCACATGACAGGTAGTCTGAGGTAACATTGCCATAGGCCAGATATGTCCTAGCTGTATGTTTAATTCATCTCACTATATTTACATTCCTTGTGTGGTCCAGTCTAGATCTTAGGTCCTATCTGGAATGCTATAATGCGGTCAAATGAAAAACAAAGCATGATACTTCAAATTAATTCTTTTATGTCTTTAACTCTCTCAGGACGGATTACATCTGGGATTTCCATGTTATATTTGTTTAAACTAGCATTTGGGCTGGTAAAAAAGAAAATAACAAAAGCCAATTTAATGTTTAATCAACATGGGAGGTGCCTGTAAAAAGAATAATGAATCATAATTATTTAACATTTAGCCCTTCTAGTAAGTAAAGGAGTTTAAATAATTTCATTATTATACTAAGCTCTCAGTTTTACACATGTGCAGATTTACTGTATGTGAATGCCACACACCAATCTTGATGTATTGATTGAAAAAAAGGCAGTGCTTTCAATTTTGAGTACCGATATTGATAATAAAAGGTTACACCACTGTAAAAATCAATACCTCTTTGCCTTATTTCTCTGTTCTAATATGTTAATATTTATAAGGGGTGGGTATATGACCCCCTCAAGAAATCTTTGAGAAAAATGCAATCACCAAATTTTTGGGCTTTTCTAAAATTGAGTAATTTATTTTGTTTCATATTTTAAAGGAAGGTGAAAGTAATGAGGTTATGAAACAAGAGTCTTCCTCTAAGTCAGTGTTTCTCAGCTCCGGTCCTCAGGGCATACTAACAGGCCCGATTTTAAGTATTACCTTGGGCAGTGTTGGGGGTAACTAGTTACAAAGTAACTAATTACAGTAACTACATTACTTTTTTTGGTAACTAAGTAAAGTAACTAGTTACAATACTAACATTGGTAACTACACCACTTTACTAGGCTATAGGAACGCGCTTTCCTGCGTTACCCAAGCCGTGCGATACAATCGTTATTTGGAAGAATAGAGAGGGATGAAGTTTATGACTTTTTGTTGCACTTTATGTTTTATTCTGTTTTTTCAGGTTTTGTTCTCATGTTTCCCAAAGCCTGTGTTTATACAATAAACTCTATGCAGAAAGAGTGTCATGTATCTTCTTCTACACGGTCAATTAAGAAAGAGGACAGTAAAGTAATAAGTAGTGAAGTTACTTTTCAAATGCAGTAACTAGTAAAGTAATCTTGTTACAATTTACAGAAGTAACTAGTAACTAGTTACACTTTTTAAGTAACTACCCCAACACTGACCTTGGGGAGATCCAGACTAGAGTACTGCAATCACTGAGCAGTAAACTATATCACCTGTGATGTATTTCAGTTTTCTTGCAAACCTGGCCTGTTAGTGTGCCCTGAGGACCGGAGTTGAGAAACACTGCTCTAAGTTATGGTCACCTAACTGAGGCCATTGTATTAGGAGTATACATCGATATTTATTTACCAAGAACAGATGTTTATTTAGAACATCTACAATCCTTTATGCAGGTCCCAGAAAGATCAAAAAGAAAAGTGGTTGCGATATGTTTGTGGGGAGGTGCGGCGTGGTGCAGTGGCAGTAAACATTCAGAGTCCAGTTGCAGAAAACAGAACTTGTATTAAGGTAAAGTTCAGCAATTCCCAACAAGCCCAGCGGGAAGGCCCTGAACCAGGAAAACTCACAGAATGCCACAGGAATGTGTAGTAGAGCAGCTCTAGGATGTGCTAACAGCATCTGTCTTGAGGGGCAGAATATGGCCTGCCTAGTCTGTGCCCAAATAGGGTCTCCAGGAAGGATGGCATGTCCGTACTCAACTGGAACCTCTTCCTACCGATAATCACTGTCCCTTGACGGTCAGGTGACCTGTCCGTACACTACTCGCATGTGAAAGCCCAGGAGCCAGGGTCTTAAATAGAATCTGCCTGACCCAAGATGGTCCCCAGAATCACATATAATGCAGCTTGCCAGCAATATTTACAATAATGAAGACAGTCACTTGAACTTGAAGTGAATTTCCTTCCACCCATTCAGTCACTCTACAATATGAATATTGTTTCTGTGTAGGAGGTTTTCTAAATCCTCTGTCCTGTTGGTATTAACATGTGCTCGTTGGGAAGTAGAGCGAGTGTCCCTTATAAGAGATGGTAGTTCATCAATGGCTATTGTCCTTTCTCTGATCTTCTGCAGATCCTGCAGCAGTGGGAACACCTTCTACCACAGACCCTCAAAGTGATCCTTAAGCATATTAACCAATGCAGTACATGCAGTATTATTTATAGAGTGGGCTGTTCATTATATTCAAACACTGGCTCTGGAGAATCAGACTGAGAGGCTAATGAGGTAGCCTCTGGATCAGTGTCAGGCAAAATTGCTGACCCTTCCTGTGTAACCAAACGGAAACTCAGAGTCCTCCTGGGAGTCTACCTAAGCCACCCCCTATAGCCCCTGAGCATAGTATAGCATGTCCCTATTTGGCTTTTTACCCTGCAGGCAAGATGTCTTACCGGACTTGCACCCAGTGTTTTTGTCCTTTTCTCTGCCCTTGGGTGTTCTTTTTGGCAGTGCCAAAGAGGCTCCATCATGGAGATCCATGGCTGCAGTCTCCTCCTTCCCTTTGCAGGCCATCACTCTTGTATTTCAGGCCACCAGCAGCTCCAGGAAGGTCTCTGGGGGAATAGGCAGCTAGGCATGGCGGATAAGTGGCGGTATGCTATGCACACTGGGGGTAGGATCACTAATGGATCATAGCTGGACCAGGACCAGACCACACCCTTGAAGCAGAACTTCAGTTCACGTAGTAGGGTTGCCCTGCCCCTTCTTCAGCAGTCACCTTACTACTAGTTCATGCACAGATGTGCAACCATGGCCTCTCCTTTGGGTATCAGGGGAGTCCTTAAAAAGTTGTGAAAGCTTGTGAAGCCGTTTTTTGGGGGTTATGAGAAATGACCCTCCACAAACAGGATAGTGCACTAAACCTGTAGACAAAAAGGAGAACCAGAAGCTTTGCTAAGTGGAAGAGTGGGTCTGATAATAAAGTTGGCAGTGCCTCCACCCAGAACAGGGCCTCTGTGAACAGAGGGAATTCCCTTCTTGGAAACCTAATCAAAGTCATTGGGTGCAAAGGAACTACTACAGCTGGCATATAACATGAACCATAGGTATATAGATGCACACCAGTATAGAAGTAATATGAGGTTTATATCATGAAGATTAACCACTTTACCACTGGAGGATTTTGTTGTCTTACGTCTGGGCCACTTTTTGCGATTCGGCACTGTGCGACTTTAACTGACAATTGCGCGGTCGTGCGATGCCGTACCCAAACAAAATTTACGTCCTTTTTTTCTCACAAATAGAGCTTTCTTTTGGTGGTATTTGATCACCTGTGCGATTTTTACTTTTTGCGCTATAAACAAAAAAAGAGCGTAAATTTTGAAAAAATAACAATATTTTTCACATTTTTTTATATGAAAGTCCCCCCCCCCCCAAAAAAATTTAAAAATCTAATTTTTTTAAAATTTTTGGCCAATTTGTTTTCTGCTACCTATGTTTGGTAAAAAAAATCACAATAAGCATATTTTGATTGGTTTGCGCAAAAGTTATTGCGTTTACTAACTAAGGGAAAGATTTCTGTCATTTTTGGTGTTTTTTTTTTAACGAGTAATGGCGGCGATCTGCGATATTTTTGCGGGACTGCGACATTGCGGCGGACAGATCGGACCCTTGACTGACATTTTTGACACTTTTGGGGGTACCAGTGGCATTACTGCAGTAATCAGTGCTATAAATATGCACTGTTACTGTAAAAATGACACTGGCAGGGAAGGGGTTAATTTTATTGGAGAGGGAGGGGTTAATGTATGCCTGGTGCTTACTAACGTGTGTGGGGGGAGGTGACTGAGTGACACAAGGACAGATCGAGGGTTCAGCTATGCTGAACCCTGCAATCTGACCCTGCCTCCACACTCGATTCCCTGACGATTGGGGAAGAGCAGTGGCGATTGATCCCCCGCTCAGAAAAACGGAGTCTGTCGGCGGACCGCCAGGTGTGAAAGGGGCCTTAGAGTAATTTTATGTAAAAAGATTATTATTCTGATTTCTTGCATGCAGTAGAACTTGGGATAATGTAGTTTTTACATCTGTCATTAGCTATTACTGGCCTAGTTGGAGTACAGATGTAGTGTGATTAGCGCAATGGGGTTAAATTGTACCGTTATTCATTGATGCACACTTCTTTTTACATTAGAATGTTCCTAAATTCTTTCAGGCCGTAGGGAGAAAATGGAACATGCCAAGAGCTGTTTTGGCTGCTTTTACTTCTGAGAATAAAGTTTAACTCATTTTAACAGCATGCTTGTGGAATTTGTTTCCATAAGTCCCTAACGTTTCATTAATATTGTAACAGAAAGTACATTGTTACAACAAATTAAATAGCTGTTCATATAGTCCATTAAATGTGTTGTAAATTTAGCTGTTTGAAAATACTCCTCCTTTTCCACTTATTGGCTGCTAGCAGACGAGTGGTCTTCAGACCTGGGAATTAATATATTACATTACATGTGTTTTTCTTTTTTTTTTTTTTTTTTTTTTTTTTAAATTTGAGCATTCTGTGCAATCAGGGAGATGCCCCCACAGAAGATCGGTCTTTTGGAAAAGTTGTGTGCTATTAGGCTGTGTCTGCATACTGGTTCTGACATCAGAGGGCCACTTACCTGGCTGCAGATCACTTGCTCAGTTGCCTCTGCCTCATCAGGTATCAGGTGTGGTCTTTTTGAGATTCTGAGAGAGGTAAGCTGAGAACTGTATCTTCCTTGGGTGTGTCCAGAAACCTAGGAAGATGTTGCAAAAGGGGTTAAAGGGGCCGGCACCTGCATCTGAACTTGGGGAATAAACGGTCACTCCACTACGCCTAATCCCACTGTATTCACTAGCTGCTTGGAGAAGCATATGGGAATGAGGTGTGACGTTGCTTAAAAAGGTACAGTGGGGGGTAGCCAGAAGGAAAAGGTAATGTATAGAGCCCACAAGAAGCCAAATCCGGACTTGCTAGCACTATTTGAAAAACAATGATGAAAGACTGAGGCCCTGATTTAAAGCCATTCAATGCCACAAAAAGAATATGAAAAGTTTTGCTAAAGTGTTTGAAATGAAACATCATATAACAAACTGAATGTGCAGCTATTCTGAGCTGCTAAAATATATTCTTCTGACAGGATGTTCTAGCAGTGTGTGTGCACATTGTAGGTTCATTTTTTACTAAATACTTCTGGACACAATAGACTGAATTCATGTTGTCAACAAATAGGTGACTTATTCAGTATATTGATAATAATTTAGTGGGAGTAGACAGGAGCGTATCACACCGTCAAGGTCATAAAACTGGCAGCCTAATGGCTCCAGGCACTGCTGAGGCTTAGAATACCTCTCTTTACTGTCAGTGATGTGTGGATTCTTTTGTGTCCAGACATCAGTGATAAGAGGTTTTAGTTAGAAGAATGTGCTATGCTACTGAGCACTTTTTATTATTGGTGTTATGTGTCTGTGTGACATGGAGTTCTGTTCAAAGAGATTTTGGTGTGCTTTGGTGAAAGGGTTGACGCAGATACCAAAAGACTACGTGATGGTGTAACTAATACAGCTCATACATTCTAAAGCATATTCTCTGTTTTTCAGTATTCAAAAGAAAGTTATTATTGTTGTTTGTGTGATTTTGAAACAACTGTATCAGGGTATATGTTTACACGTCCATTGTGAACCTGCTCACTATTGCACAAAGAGGATTCTAAAGACCTGTAAACATCATCCAGTAAGATCATTCACAGGAAGCACAACATAGGCCCTACAATGGTAGCCAATAGAAGTCATAATTTGGGTCCCATCCAGCCTGAGAGCAACTCTACATGTTGTAGTATTTACAACTGCACAAAATGACAAAAAGAATCTTGATGGGACCTGTGTTTTCTGACTTTCTATAAATAATATAGGTCAGACTTACTGTTGACTAAAAAAAGGGGGCCTCTTCCATGTTTCTTTTACCCTTGCTAAGCATTCCACTGTTGCTGATGTAGGAACCTACCTGATAGGTTGCTAGAGAGGAGTAGGCAAATTTAGCTTTATGACTCTGCTGTAATCAGTGGAGTAGAGTGTAATTGCTTGTAGCGCCCCCCCAAACCTCCAGAGGCCTAGTAGTGACCCTTAGAGGCAGGGAGGGCCGACATTTCTCCTAAGGGTGCAGGTTACTAGGCAAGGTGGGTGGTGTGCAAGGTAGAAAGATGGACGCCAGTCACTTTTATGCTTGAACAAAGAGAAGTTTACTTCTCACAACAGGAATAAAATGTTAGAGAGGGGGGTAGGGCACAGGATACCCTTAGTCAAATATGGCAGCAGACTGGCATTCTGGCAGACTCCATAGGCGAAAATGTAGAAAAGGTAGACAGCAGTACAGAAACCAGCAACCTGTACTTTGTAGAAAAAGCTATCTCCTATAGCAACTGAAAAAGAACTCAAAAGAAGGTGCAGGAATTCCATGGATGATTCTGTCTTGACACTTTTCCAGGCTCTCCATGGTTCTCCAGCCCATGCAACCTCTGCTCCAGTAACCTCTGGTACTTCATCTCAGGTCTCCATCCTTTTCTTCATGCCTCCAGGCAGTGAGTAGACTCTCCTTTGCAGAGCCTTGAGCACATGGTTAGGACTCAGGCTTCAGGCCTACCCAGCAGCAGCTGTTCCTCACACACCCACTCAGACCGCAGTCTGTGTGGAAAAGATCCCGATCACCTGACTTCCTCCAAATAAATACCTTCTCCCAGCATCCTCAACAGCCAG
Source organism: Pelophylax lessonae (assembly GCF_965119305.1). Classification (NCBI taxonomy): domain Eukaryota; kingdom Metazoa; phylum Chordata; class Amphibia; order Anura; family Ranidae; genus Pelophylax; species Pelophylax lessonae. The sequence goes on from NC_138770.1 coordinate 301,270,389, forward strand.
AGAAACTTCCACTGAGAAAAATATGCATAATCATAACCTCAATCCACTATGGGCTCTTTCACACGGGCGGTCCGATCAGATCCGCCTGTCAGTTTTTTAGGCGGATCTGATCGGATGCCCCATTCAGCCCTATGGAGCAGCAGATGTCAGCGGTGACATGTCCGCTGACACCCGCTGCCATCCGTATCCAATCCTGTCCGTGAAATCCGGACGGATGGAAACCCTATTTTCCATCCGTCCTGGGGATCGGATCGGATGGGATCGGATGAGAGAGGAACAGGCGGTCCGCTCTCATCCGATTCCCCATAGAGAGCAGCGGGGGCTCTAACACCCCCCTCTCCGCACTGCAAGCGGAGACAGAGCTGTCATCCGCCGGCTCAGCGGGGATCACGGATCGATCCCCGCTGAGCAGCACGGATCTGCCTACGGAGGCAGACCATGTGAAAGAGCCCTATAGCTCATCATACTAATGCCAATGGTAACAGTACTACCTATTGACAAAAGGGAGAAACCACAGCTAAGCCAGGCTTACGAGGAAACCCATTTGATCACAAAGACTACAAAGGTTAAGTACAACCCAGAAAAGCTAAATTTACTTGTAGCCCTGTTTAAGATAAGGGTGCTACATGCTTAAAGTAGAACTATAGGCAACATTTTTTTTTTTCATTTTGGATAGAGTAACGGAGGGTTATAACCCCAGACAGATTTTTTTTTACACCATCTGTGTCTCATTGCGGAGATTTTCCTTCACTTCCCGTCCCATAGCAAAACAGGAAGTGAGAGGAAATACCTGAAAATTAAGGGAATTCCGTGGGAACCACCAGGTCACCAAAACTAGTGTCCCTATTGGAAGATTTCTCCTTTATTACTTTTCTGGGGACAACCCAAAATTTTAGATTTTCTTTTACTTTCAATAATAATGGTAAACAGGACAAATAGAGAGGGTGAATCTCCTTAATGGGGACAATGACAGAAATAAAAATTGACAAGTGTTCTAAGCTCTTTCCATTCTAGCCAAAACTACAAGAAATGTTTTGCCTTTAGCTATACTTTAAGGCTGCTCCGGGCTCTACAGGCTGTGAGTTTGATTGCTTCCCCCTGTTTTCTGGAGATTTCCAGTATATGGTGGGTGGAAGAGTCAGACAAGCAGCCTGAATATTTATGAAACTCCATGGTGGTTGAAGAGTGCATAAATAGTTTGGAGTACCAGAGAGCAGGGTTCTTTTCCAGGAGGAAAGGATTCCTAGCCAGAAGGCCTGCCAGTCCTTCCTGCCTGCCCAACTAAAGATTTTGCCTTTCTCATCGAGGTCCCAGCTATACTTAGCTGGGGGTGGCTGTCCTGCTTCAAGTCTTTTTTAAGCCAAAAGAGGGGGTCCCCTGAGGATCTTATATGGGAGCTCTACAGAGATTTCTGCCTGCCTGAGTGACTGTTGCTGTTACTAGCCCCTGCTACATTCAATTTAAGGCTTGCTTGGCCTGGGAAACTGCTAATGGTAAATCAGTGCTGCCCACTTCATGTCCTAATGCTTGGATGACTGTGTTAGGAAGTTGCTACTAGGGTAATAGTGTCCCTACATTTCTGTTTAGTGGTCTGGAGTATCCCACTGCTTCCTAAACCCTATCCAAGTTGATCTGCAATACTTTTTTAAAATAGGCAACCCTAGACTGATTTCTGAGCCAGAGGAGTGAAAGCTGCTGTTTGCCTGGCTGTTGTTGCACTAGCAGGAAAAGAACCAAGAACTAATCAGTGTCCCTTTCAGCGCTATACTACGAATGAAGAGGTGCGTGAGCCTATAACATCAACACAAACACAACATAACTTCCAAATCTCCTGCTAAATCTAGAAGATAAAACTTTTATGAGTTAATAAATAAAGCTGTATGTGTAAATGAAGTCTTGGGGATTCAAATGGGCATTATGGCCTGTACAGTGTGAAACATTGTTTTATTTTAGTGGTTGGAGATGTGCGTAGATATGCTATGTTACGCTATGGGGATGCAGCACCTGTACGAACACAGCCAATTTCAGAGGCGTGTGAATGCAGGGGTACCTCCCCATTTGGGACCACTCACTCACACCTGCACACCTGTCAAATTGGGACCTGTGGCTGTGTTCATATAGCCCCTGCATCCTCATAGAATAACAAGCAGCTCCAGCTGTACAAACAAGCCACTCATTCACATGGTATGGGCCAGAGAACCCACACAAATGAGCCCTAATTTTTTGTTTTTATTATTTTAAAATTTAATATTTTTTTACAAATTTTTATTTATTCTTTCACAAAGATGTTGGGGCGTGGGTAGTGTTGATTTGGTAAAATATCTGGGGTCTAAACAGACTTCTGATGTCTCTTCTGACTTCTGAGAGAGAGAAAGGGTCTGAGGATATAAATTACTCAGTCCTTTTCTCTGCAGTTCCAGCTGCAATGGACAGTGAATGAACAGAAAGCACTCTGTACAGATGCACCTTGTTCATTCATAAACTGAAGAATAGTAAATACATTTTACTATGCTTCAGTTATGAATGAGAACAGTGGGGTGGATTTACTAAAACAGGAGAGTAAAATATCTGCTGCAACTGTGCATGATATCCAATCAGCTTCTACCTTCAGGCTCCTCAATTAACCTTGACCAAAAAAAAAAAAAAATCCTGAAAGCTGATTGGTTTCCATACAGAGCTGCACCACATTTTGCACGCTCCATTTTTGGTAAAACAACCCCAGTGAGTGATTTGGTACCAATCAAACATTGTTTTTATTCAGGAAAGGAAGGGGTCAGTAAATATGACATATTTACTGGCCCCTTACCCTGCTCTCTATCCTGAAACATCCCCCTGTGTGCCTGCAGTGGCATGCACGGAAAAGAAGATGGTGCACAGGAAGGATAATTGGTGCAGCTGGGGGCCAATTACTGGAACTGAACCTTTGTATGAATTTTTCTGCAGCAGCGGAAAGCCAGCTGGAGGTAAAGAAGGAGAAGCTGGCTTTCAGCTGCTTCATAGAGATCCATACAGAGGAACAGTACACAAAAAAACACAAAAACATAGTCCAGGGGCTCTTCCTATAGCAATGTTCCTAGGTAATAATGGAACCAATTGTAAAGATGATGTATAAAATGAGCTATAAACTGTAACTTTCCGGGGGGCGTGGCCGAGCTGCGGATGTGAGAGGACGCAGGGGACACTAGCTCCGCCGTTTATCCTCTTAAAGATCCTTTGTGGCACCGGATCCGATATCTTACCCACCTTTGGGGAGACCCTGCGGTACTCTACACATCGGGGCACAGCTGGCGAGTGATTCCGACACCTCCTTCTCCATGTCCAAGCGGGGTAAGGACGGCAAGGCGGCTCCGGCCGTGGCGGCCCAAGATGGCGGCTCCCAGCAGCGTGCCTCTCAGAAGGAGAGGTACATGGAGGCTGCACACAAACTCTTCGCCAAATCTGTGCCTCGGGATACTCCTGTGGATAGCGGGTCGGCGCTGCCGGTCTCTCCGGACTCACACTCCGATGCTGACGACACAGTGCCGCTGGGTGACATCTCACACCAGCTGGGGGATTGGGAGACAGCCGGCCTGGAACAAACCCCAATGCATTCATCCCCCTCTCCTGATACGGAACCCACGTTGAGGGACATTATGGCGGCTGTAACAACCTGCACTACCTCCATCACGGCCCTGACTGCTGAACTGAAGGGGGTTAAGGCCGAGCTGTCATTCATGAGACACGACATGCAGAAACTCAGGGAGCGCACGTCTGCAGTGGAAGGACGTGTGAGCTCCCTAGAGGATGACATGGCGCCCATGCAGAGAGAGGTAAAACACACTGCATTGCTCACAGCTCAACATGCAGCCAAGTTAGATGATTTGGAGAATCGGCTTCGCCGAAATAACATCAGGGCCATTGGGATTCCAGAAAGAGCTGAGGGTAAGAACCCTGTGGGCTTTATCGAAAGCTGGTTAAAATCTACGTTTGGGCAAGATGCTTTTACAGCCATGTTCTCGGTGGAACGTGCGCACCGAGTCCCTATGCGCCCTCTCCCTCCAGGGGCCCCTCCTCGTACGTTTATATTCAAACTCCTTCATTATAAGGACAGAGACATCATCTTGGCTAAAGCCAGAGAAATGCAGGGGCAATTGAAGATTGACAACTCGAGAATATCGCTGTTTCCTGACTACTCTGCTGACGTCCAGAAACAGAGAGCGAAGTTTGTGGATGTTAAAAGGAGGATGCGGGACCTTAACCTCCCCTACGCTATGCTGTTCCCCTCCAGGCTGCGTGTGGTCGCCAGAGATGAGGTCCTATTTTTTGATAAGCCGGCTGCCGCCGCCCAATGGTTGGATACCCATGGCGGGGCGTTGCGCGCTGCCGCACCTCCCGGACGTGGAGCCCCGTGACAACCCAGTTGGATCCTACGGTCCTTTCGATCTCTTGCCTGTTTGTCTGGGGAGTTCCCTAGCTATCTTTTGTCCTGATATCCGGATGCTATACTAGACTGTTGGATATTGGCGGATGCTGTCCGAGTGGAACGCCTGTGACTGACCCTACCATGTTCGCGGTTCCTGAGGAGATTGCTGTGGCATCTGCAGTCCCTCCCCGGATTTCCCCTCGTTGTCCTAGTTGGACGTACCCTGTTGTCCTACCCCTGTTCCCTCACGTGGCAGACGTGGTTCCCTTCCTCTCCCTTCCTACACGCATTCCCTGGACTGTGACTTTGTTCGTCTATTCCTTCTATCTACAGCTGTGGCCTGCTACACTATCGCTGGTATGGATCTTTTATGCTCGAACTTCCTGCTGTGCCTTGTCTCTTCTCTCCCATTTTTGTATGATTGCCAACTATGATTGCCTGGATGTCCTCTGTCCTGGGGTAGTCTCGCGGATGTTAATGTGGGTTCCTGGTCTTGCGGATGCGCGCCGGTGCGGGCATCGGATGCTTCTTCTGCTTGTATGTTTTCTCCTTGACTATGGCTGAGACTGTCTGTTTAGTGTCCTGGAACGTTCGGGGCCTGGGGGACCCGGTCAAGCGGACGGCGGTTCTCCGGCATGTTAAGCGTATGCGGGCAGACATTGTCTGTCTGCAGGAGACTCATTTCCCTCCGAATACTGTGCCTAACTTATATCCTAAAATGTTTAGTCAGCAATACCACTCAGTGTTTTCTAGTTATTCCAGGGGAGTCAGTATTCTCATTAGAAGGGAGGTCAAGTTTACTTGCTTGCAAACTGTGATTGATTCGGAGGGGCGATTTATTATTCTAATATGCCAAATAGCGGGTCTTACCTGTGGGCTAATTGTAGTATATGTGCCTCCGCCATACTCCTCTGGGGTCATCAAACTTATTCTTGATCATGTGGCAAGGTTTCCTGATGTACCTCTCCTCATGATGGGAGACTTCAATGCGGTGCTGGATGGTCAATGGGACAGGTTCTCCCCTCACTCCGGTGGTCCTCACGCGGCTGGTGGGCCTACGCCTTTCAGCCGGCTGGTGGGGGAAATCGGCTTGACGGATCTGTGGCGGATGGGGCATCCGGGGGAACGGAAGTACTCCTGTTACTCGGCTGCTCACTCCGGTCTCTCTAGGATAGATTTGGCACTGGGTAGTGGCTCTCTCCTGCCGCTGGTGGTCGGGACGGACTATGAGCCGAGACTGGTCTCTGATCATTCCCCGCTTTGGGTTCGCCTGACCCTCCCGGTAGGACGGAGTAGACCCCTCTGGAAACTTAATTCATTCTGGTTATCTCTCTTCCCTGACCCTGACCCTGTGCCGGCTTTGTTGTCTGTTTTTTTTGCACGTAATTTACATACAGCTGAACTGGGGGTGGTCTGGGATGCTGCTAAGGCGTTCCTCAGGGGTCAATTCATATACATCATTAATGGTATTAAGACTGCCACTAAGGCCTGGGAAAACACGGTGCTGGAGGAGGTGTCTAGGGCGGAGGGAGCCTATATCGCGGATCCATCGGATGCCACTCAGAGGTCATGGTTAGCTGCCCAGAATTTGGCCAATACTGTGTCAATTCAGCGAGCTGAAAATAAGCGTTTTTTTCTGCAGCAGCGGTTCTTTGAAGAAGGGGAAAATACGGGGCATGTGCTGGCTATGTTGGTCAGGGCGCAACAACCCGCGGCGTTTATACCTGTGATCAGGGATCCCCAGGGGGTACAATGGACTGCAGCGCCTGACGTAGGGAGGGTGTTGCGCGATTTCTTTGCGGACCTCTATTCCTCAAAAATCACAGCTGGTACCCGGGAGATTGAGGATTTCCTGGATGCCTGCGAGTTGCCCACGTTCTCTGCTTCAGATGTGGCTATGCTAGATGCTCCTCTTTCAGAGGATGATATCTTTGCCGCTTTGAAGTCCATGCAGAATGGTAAGTCACCGGGGGCGGATGGTCTGCCTTCGGAGGTGTATGGGAGGTACGCTGAGCAACTGGTTCCAGCCTTGCTCAGGGTCTACAACGAATCGTTTCGTACTGGAGGCCTGCCGGCTTCTATGTCCGAGGCGATTGTGGTCCTGATACTTAAACCTGGCAAAGACCCCGTACTGGCGGATTCGTATCGGCCCATCTCCCTCCTTACTGCTGATGTTAAAATCCTAGCTAAAATTTTGGCCACACGGCTTTCTCAAGTAATTCAGAAAGTTATACATCGTGACCAGACGGGATTTATTCCTACCCGCTCGACTGCACTGAATCTCAGGCGCCTTTACCTTAACCTCCAAGTCCCTGTGGATAACCCGGGCAACCGGGCTGTCTTTTCGCTGGATGCCGCTAAGGCATTTGACAGTGTCGAATGGATGTATTTGTGGGCTGTCCTAAAAAGATTTGGGGTAGGTGTGAACTTTCTGACGTGGGTGCAGGTGCTCTACGCAAATCCGACAGCTAGGTTGAGAATTAATGGGGATCTGTCTGCGGCTTTCAGCCTCCATAGGGGTACTAGGCAGGGATGCCCGCTATCCCCTCTGTTGTTTGCTATGGCATTGGAGCCCTTAGCGGCGCGAGTTCGCTCCTCGCCGGGGATAGTGGGGTTTCGGAGGGGCCCACGTATGGATGTCATCTCGCTGTATGCGGATGACACCTTGTTATATCTAGGCGACACCCAGGGGTCCCTGCAAGCTGTTATGTCCCTAATAGATTCCTTTGGGTCCCTGTCGGGCTTCTCCATCAACTGGGACAAATCGGTCCTCATGCCGCTGGAGCCGTTGCCTGCGCCCCTCCCTGACTGCGCCTCTTCGGTAAGGGTGGTGGACTCGTTTAAATACCTGGGAATTATTGTATCCCCTGATCCGTCCACATACCTGACTCTGAACTTAGTGCCTCTTCTGCAGAAATTTCGATCTAAATGCTCGAGCTGGTGCAAACTACCATTGTCCGTTGCAGGGCGTGTCAACTTAATTAAGATGGTCTGGTCTCCGCAGCTCCTGTATGTCCTTCATAACTCCCCGGTGTGGATCCCTAGGAGGTGGTTTCATAGCATAGAATCGCAGTTCCGGGACCTTATTTGGCGTAAGAAGGTGGCTAGAATTAAACTATCTACATTGCAATTGGGGAAGGACTTTGGGGGCCTGGCGGTCCCTGACCCTAGGATTTATTTTCTGGCCTCCCAGGTTCAGCATATGGGGGGTTGGGGTGTCCTAGACCCAATGGATCCTATTGGCTCTGTTTTGATGCCTCCGGACTCCCCACACCCGGTGCTGGTTCATCTGGAGGCGGGATTTACCTCTGTGCAGTCGGGTCTTCCGACGATTAACCTGCTCCGGATGGTCTGGCGCTGTGTCAAGGAGATGCTTCAGACCCGGGGATTCCTTAGTAGGACCCCGATCTGGCGCAACCGGAACTATAGGGAACTGCTCAAAATAGAGGGTGTTGAGATCTGGGAACGGTTTGGTATTTGCTTTATGATACAGTTGTTTAGTAACGGAATATTGAAGTCCTTCCAAGAGCTGCAGACGGAATTTGGTCTCCCCAGGAGTCTCTTCTTCAGGTACCTACAATTGAGACATGCTGTATCGGCCCAGGCACAGTCCACCTGCTTGCAGTCGGCTACTCACCGGTTGCTCGGGGATGTCTTCCAGGTCTCGGACAAGAAGGGTATGATCTCCAATGTGTATGCCATATTGTTAGGATCCCTGCAGGATCCGGCCTCTCTGCCGGCTCGGGCAGGGTGGGAGGGGGACATTGGCCCTATTGATGGTGAGACATGGGACCTATGTCTCTCTTCGATTCCTTTGGTGTCGGTGTCTGCATCTCACAAGGTGTCGCACCTAATGCTGTTCCACAGAGCCTATAGGACACCGGTGCAGTTGTTCCGATGGGGTCATAGGTCCTCCCCGCTTTGTCCGAAATGTGATAGAGACCAGGGCACATTAATTCATATGCTGTGGAGATGCCCGAAACTTTTTCGCTATTGGTCAACGGTGATTGATACAATCTCTAGGGTGTATAGCTTTCAATTAATGAGGGATCCGCTGGTCTGCCTGCTTGGAGCCCTGGAAGTGGAGACTTTGTCTCCAAATGCACATGTGGCTGTCTTGCGACTGCTCTACATTGCACGAAAGCTCATTGCTAGATACTGGATATCCCCCAGGGTTCCTGGCGCGGGACAGTGGATCGCTCAGGTTAACACTTCTCTAGTACGAGAGAAACTGACATACCAGCACCGCAGGGCGCATCGGAAGTTTGCGGCATTGTGGCAGCCATGGCTCGATGATCCGACATTGGCACCGCCTCAACTGGTTATGGATAGGCTACTGACGGGCTAAGTGCTTTAATTGTGAGCACCCTTTGTAGATGGATTGATGGGGAATGCGGTGGGCCGGCTTTCACTATGCATTGCTGGTCCGGTCCGTGTTTCTCGCTCTCCATACCCTCTTCCACCCCTCTTTCTGAACCTCTACCCCCCTCCCCATCCCTCTCCCTCTTCCGGTCCTTCTGTTCTCTGCCGCTGTTTTCCCCTCTCACTGACCCTGAGACCACTCTGTGGTCTGAGCTGACTAATTCTGGGATTGATCCTCTGTGTAGGTTTAACGATTATTTCTCAAGTACTCAGCTCGTGAACATACTAATAATTCCCTCCTCCCCTATTACCCAATTCCGCATTGCTTCACACTACTTTCCCTCTCGATATGTGATGTTCCTGTTGTTTACTTTGACATGGCTTGTTATTGCAGTCTTCAGTTGTGTGCAGGAATACTGCTGCTTCTACCTGGATTATGTACTACTGTTACTGCTGAATGCTCTTTTGCATTGTATCATTTATGCCATGTAATGTTTAACTTTCAATAAAGTATTATATTTTTCTTTCTGAAAAAAAAAAAAAAAAAACTGTAACTTTCCAAGGCTGCCAGACCCTAAGCATGGGATGAAATTATGAATTGGCAACACTGTAAGAAAGGGTGGCGCTCACTGGTGTCAATAAATGAATGTCCTCTATGGATAAAAGACCAGGGAATGTCTCTGTGTAGTATCACTCATATTTATTTGAGATCATGAAGGGTTAAAATAACAACCATGACAGCCCCGACGATCCTACCCCACCTTGGGTTGCTGTGGGATACCGATGGAGATGTACCAACAACAGGTTGATAACGGATGTTGTATAGAAGTCTGCTAACGTCCCACTTAATAAGGTGTCTAGTAGAAGTGAATGATGGAATAAAAAGTGGGGTACCTCGAGGGGCACATGAGTGCTGTTGTCCAACTGAGGGGAGGACACTGTGCGCGGCCACTGCACGGTCCTACAGTGAATGCAGCATGCCTGTGTTGGATCTCCGGGACGTCCACAGCTTCCGCAATGACCGGAAGTGACGTAGGGATCGCGTCACCGGAAGTGACGATCCGGAAGTCGGGCTAGTCACGTATGTAAACAATCTTGCTTTCTGGTTGCCGCAACGACATGTTTCGCGCGCATGCGCTTTGTCAAGTTGCGGCAATCGGCAACCAGAAGGTATATATAGCCAGAGGAATAGGCGGGCTTTCAAAATTAATTAACCAATTATAAAACGAAAGAAGGGAAAAGGGAAAGGAAAAAAAGAATGGTGTATGCAGGATCCCACGGCAACCCTGAGGATGAATCTACATGAAAAACAAATACTAAAATATATATATAATATATAATAAATGGCGATAATTCCATATAGAAATGGTAAATGCAATATGTATGATAATTACTACAACTAATTAACAGAGTCTCAGCATGTAATAAAACCATAATATACCAAAACACTAAAAAATTATTGCTGAATAATAATTGAACAATAAAAGACTTATTATCAGAGTACTGTTAAGTATAGTCCATTAAAAAATATAAATTATATAAAAAATATCTCTTTAAAAATTACCAATTGAAAGCATTAAAAATGGATATAGCCGTTATATTAAAACGCAATTGGCCATACAAGAACCACCCCAAAAGGACAATATATAAAAAAACATTTATCAATAAAAATTGTATATATAAAAATATATATATATATATATATATATATATATATATGTATATATGAAAATATACACATATACTATAAAACCAATATCCCGAATTCCTACAGTCTGATGGGAAACACACTAGGGCACAAGTGTCAAACCACACTATTGATCTCTAACTCCTCATTCAATCCGTTGGGGGCCAAGGAACCAAATTTATATATCCAAAAGACCTCCCTTTTGCATAACAGGGAGTAGCGCTAGTTATCCGTTAGTGTGCCCTTTGGGATCGTTTCGATAGCCATAACCTCCAAATGTTTGAAACCTTTACCATGCATTTTGGAAAAATGTCGGGGGACACTATGTTTGTCGCATCCCTTTTGGATGAACCTACGGTGTTCACCCACGCGTTTGCGTAGGGTCCGCATGGTCCGTCCTACATAAAGTAACCCACAGGGACACCTTAACACGTAAATCACTTACTCCGTAGAGCCCGTGATAAAGTGTTTGATGTTGAACGTGTCACCCCTGCTGCTAATGGAAGCACACCCATGAACAATGGACTGAAACATCCCCTTTTCCTACATTGGAAAATACCTGTTCTATTGTCGAAGTACGACCTAATGTCATGGAGGGCCGGTGATTGGGTTTTCAGCTTACTGGGAGCCAACATGTTTTTAATGGTTCGTGCCCGCTTAAAGGTGACCTGTGGGATAGTTGGTAAAACAGGAGCCAACCTGTTATCGAGACGAAGAATGCCAAAATGTTTTTTGATGATGCTGGAGATAGCCCTGTACTGGTCATTGAAGCCCGTTATGAACCTCACAGTATTTTTTGTGTCATACTGAGTGCATCTATGGGACTGCGCCGGTTCCAGCTGGGCCTTAAAGGCACTGTGGACTAATGTTGGGGGATAACCTTTATCTGCAAAGCACTTACTCATCCTTGCTCCCTGACTACAGTAGTCCATAGGATCAGAGCAATTCCTCCGGAGCCTATGGAACTGGCCTCCGGGGATATTGCGCTTCCAGGCTGGATGGTGACAGCTTGTGTAGTGGAGGTAGGAATTACCACTCGTAGCTTTAATATGGTTACTACTAGTAATAAGGGGGCCATCATGAGAAAGCACCAAGTCCAAGAAGACCAATTCTCTTGGGTCGATCACCGAGGTGAATAAATTGGCATTGCAGTGGGCCACAAAGGAATTGAAAATCTCGATGCCCCCATTCCAAATAAGGATAATATCGTCAATATATCGTCCATAATAGACGATATGACGAGAGTAAGGGTTATTATTCCAAATTGAAAATTCTTCCCATAGGCCCATGGTGAGATTGGCGTAAACCGGAGCAAAATTGGCGCCCATAGCGGTGCCTTTAATCTGTAAATAAAACTGTTCGAGATAAGAAAAATAATTGTGCCTCAAACAAAAATCGGTACAATCAGTAATGAAAATCGATTGTGCAGAATTGAAGGAATCCGATTGGACTAAGAAATGCTGTATGGCTCGAAGACCTATGTCATGTGGTATCAAGGTGTACAGAGATGTAACATCAAGGGAGGCCCACATATAGTCATCCTCCCAAGTGTAAGATCTCAGGGCGTCAAGAACTTGAGACGAATCTCTGATATATGATGGTAATTGGCAGACTAATGGTTGGAGGAACGCATCTATATATTTGGACACTCCGCTAGTAAAGCTATTGGTGCTGGCCACTATTGGCCTCCCTGGTGGTGATTCTAACGACTTGTGCACTTTGGGCAAGTGATAGAAATATGGGGTACTGCATTCCCCCAGGAGTAGAAACCTCCTTTCTTTGTCATTGACAATCCTTTGGCGCCAAGCTTGTTCTACTAGTGATTTTAATTCTAGTTGGAAACCAGGTAGCGGGTCACCCGCTAGTTTGACATAGTTATCTGTGTCAGCCAGCAGGTGACAGGCCTCTTGGAGGTAATCGGTTTTGTTCTGAATCACCAGACTGCCCCCTTTGTCTGCTTGTTTGACAATGATGTCTTTATTGTCAATAAGATTTCTAAGAGCTTGTTTTTCAGTCTTATTTAGATTGCCTCTAAAGGTGTCCCTGGGTGATTTACAAAATTTGTTGAGATCCTTATACACTGCCTGGTAGTACGTCTCGATGTAAGGGCCTTTAGACTGTACAGGACTGAAAGTGGAACTGGGCTTGAAATTACTGTGTATGATATCTGGGTCCATATAACACGTCAATGGAGACTCAAAGGAGTAATCATCCGACCACAATTCTTCCAGCATAGCAAGGGCCTGATCGTCGGTCACAGCCGGCGATGTGGCCCCCGGAATGTGGGAAGGGGAAGATGTATCTGCTGTAGGGGCATCCTTCATACAGAGGAACAGTAACTGCCCCCCTACCCACATCTGACTCCCTCTGCTGCCCAGGCTCCCCTTGTGTGCAAGTGCAGCGTGGTAAGGTGGCAGTAAATACACAAACTATGGTTGTAAAGAACAGTAATTCACAATAAACCCTATGAACAGGCACCCGTACGGGAACACTCACAGCAAGTTAAAGCAGTGTGTAGCAGATCAGGTTTCAGATGTGCCGACAACCTCTGCCCAGACCAAATGGGGAGATATCCAGGTAGGATTTCATGTCCCTATCCTTTCCCTACTTGTCTGTAATCTCTCCCAAGCCTGGAAGTCACTGCCTTAAATAGGCTCTGTCTGACCCAAGATGGCTGCTGGAGTCACACAGAGAGGCAGCATCCAATAAGATAGCTTCCCTATTAACCCTTGAACCATAAAGGGACAATGTTTCTCCTCTCGCTCTGCTATGCTGCTGCAGTTGAGTGCCATCTGCAGTGGAGAGAGTAAACTGCACCTGCCTATACCCTGCTGACCCAGGCCCCATGCAGGAGAACTGGGGGCATCCCCTTATTGGTGACTCTGATGGAAATCATATCCTGCTAGTCAGTAGGTACTGTAGGGCTGTGCTACATTAAGTGTCAGTTTGTCAGGCAGTGGCTCTTTTGTCAGGGAAAAGCATTCTCTTCTTTGGGGCCTTCAAGAATCAGGATGTACACAAACTATTTTATATGAGCTTCGCCCTAGGGGGGGAAGTATGAGGACTTCTCCTGATATGGGAGGTCTCACTTCTCATTACATCTCTCTCAAAGTGTTATTAAAGACTTTGGAACTCATTCAAATGTGCTGCTACCATTGCCTTTTATGGGACTGTCTTCTGAAAAGTCACAAAGCTTTGAATGTCGAGGATTACATACATGGGCATGGCTGGTATTTATGAAGGGTACTTCATGTGTTAGTCAGCTTCCTTGCATAAATGATCAAAATGATACAAATATATTCTTTAACAATCTAACACTTGACTTTTGCTGTGAAAGTGCCATGTATATGAATTCATGCTTAGCCCGGATGGAGGAACTTGTTAGATTTCTTTTGTTAAGGCCACAGGCTAACAGAATTTTTTTTTACCTGTATGACCAGTTTAAATATCTGTAGCCTCCTCCACTAATACTAATAAATTAATGTGGGATGGATCTGTTACATGCCAACTTTGATTCCTCCATTAAGTTTCCCATTAACTGTACCTATTGGCTATTGGAGTGGGTGGATTAGACATTGCTTGCTGTTGTAGCACTTAGGCGCCTTAGAAGACGTTAATATAGACTGGAAGAGCTGATTTTAGAATTGATATCAATGCTGGCCATTGGCTGGTGGTACAAAATATGCATTTAAATGGTGACAGAATTCTGAGATCCTTGAGATAAGGGAGCAAAGAATTTGCAGTTGTTCGTATGAGCCTGTGGATCATGTTATCCTGTTATTGGTAGTGTGACTAGCAGAAGGTAGTTAGAGGGGAAATTAAGTTTGCACATGTATAGTCTGTAAGCATTCACAATACACTTGCAAAAGTAAGTTCTATCTTGGTAGGCAGAGGGGAGAAGTGAAAGTGTAAATCTTGTCAAAACCTAACTAAGCTAAAATCTACTCCCACCCCCATTCTAATCTATTCTATCTATCCTTTAAAAAGGAAAAAGTCTATACTTCTCAATTATGAAGTCACTCCAGTCCGATCACATGATCAGGTCCCAGCACCAGCTTTAGTGTAGAGGAGGGACAGCCAACAATGGATGTCCTATAGTAAGTCTACGTGTAACATCATTGTCCAGGCTTTGCAGCTGTTGTCAGGAATCTCTCGTCTTCACCAAAGCTGCCAATGGAGAAATCATATGACTGGACCGGAGAGACTTCAGAATAGGTATGTATAGGCATCTTTCCTTTTACAGGATACAGAGAATATGCTTAGAGTGGGGGTGGAAGAAGATTTAAGCTTAAAGCAGAGTTCCGGCCACAAAATCGTTACTTTAGATTTTGTGACATCCGCTTCCTTATTGTCACCTGTAAAAGAATTGGATATTCCTGTTTTTTTTTTTTTTTTTTACTTACCTTGTTTCCGAAGAAAATATACTCACCTTTCCTTCAACTTCCTCCCTCCGCGGCCCACGCCGTCACTTCCTGTCCTGCAATGCGTCCTGGGAGCTATTACTCATCACTCCCAGAATGCAATGGGCAGTGACGAAGGCGGCCGGCCGCTCCTCTCATCGCGTTATTTGCAAACAGGAAATAACGCGATGATAGGCGTCCCTATACTATGCCGATCGCATAGTACTTGACATGCGCGAGATTTCGCACTGCACTCATCGGCCCCCTCCATCTAGAAAGAGGAAGCAGGGCATATATTTGCACACAGTGGCTTCGGGTGACCACTGACCAGCAAAAAGATGGCGGTGCTCTGCAAACATTTTATAAAGTAAGATTTAACTTCTTCCGGCCCGCGCTATAGCCGAAAGACGGCTACAGCGCGGGCTCTAATTTCTGGGAGGCCATCTTTATACGGCCTCCCAGTAACAGGCTCCCCGCGCGCTCCCGCGACCGCGCGTCGGGGAAAATCTGTGTCGGCTGTGTCCCTTGGACACAGCCAATCACAGATCGTGGTAAATGGCCAATCACAGCGGCCATTTACCACGTGATCGGCCCATGCAATGAGAGATGATCTCATATGTAAACATATGAGATCATCTCTCATCGCCAGCTCTCCTTACTCACACAGAGACTGCGTGTGAGGAAGGAGCAGAGCCGATCAGCCGTTCAGGGACACAGAAAAATGTAAGCAGGGCACTGGTCACCAGTGCCCTGATTACAACAGAGGTAAATAAAATACAATGTGCCCACCATCAGTGCCCACAGTGCCCGCCATCAGTGCCCACAATCAGTGCCCATAGTGCTGCCAGTCAGTGCCCATCAGTGCCTGTTCATCTAGGCACTGATGAGCACTGACTGGCAGCACTATGGGCACTGAGTGTGGGCACTGATGGTGCTGCCCATCAGTGCTCATCAGTGCCACCCGTCAGTGTCCATCAGTGCCACCCATCAGTGTCCAGCAGTGCTGCCTCTCAGTGCACATCAGTGCCGCCTCTCAGTGCCCAGCAGTGCCACCTCTCAGTGCCCAGCAGTGCCACCTAACAGTGCTCTTCAGTGCCGCCTATCAGTGCTCATTAGTGCGGCATATCAGTACCTCCTCATCAGTGCCCATAAGTGCCCCTCATCAGTGCCCATAAGTGCCACCTCATCAGTGCCCATCAGTGCAGCCTATCAGTGCCCATCAGTGCCGCCTCATCAGCGCACATCAGTGAAGGAGAAAAATGTATTTGTTTTCAAAATTTACTCGCAGAAAATAAGAAAAACTTTTTTTTTTTTCAAAATTTTCTGTTTTTTTTTTTTTTTGTAAGAAATAAAAAACCCAGAGATGATTAAATACCACCAAAAGAAAGCTCTATTTGTGTGAAAAAAATTATAACAATTTCATATGGGTACAGTGTAGCATGACCGCGCAATTGTAATTCAAAGCGTGAGAGCACTGAAAGCTGAAAATTGGCCTGGGCAGGAAGGGAGAGAAAGTGCCCGGTAGGCAAGTGGTTAATGATTGTCAATCTATTATTTAAATGTATAAAACCGGATTAGCGGATGTATGAAGGGCAGTGGATAACTGTTTTGGGAATATTTAAAAAAAAAATTATTCTGTGGCCGGAACTCCGCTTAAATTAGATTTTGACTGGAATTTACTTTTGAAGTGTGCAATGGAAGCGAGATTCCTAGAAATGTGTTAGTGTCTTTATATATCTGTAGAGATCTGCTTCCTTCTTCTGTCTTGATTTGTAAATAGCTTTTGTTTGTAAATGACCACAGAGTTTATTTAGTCTGTAACTTCCTGTCTCTGGGTTGTTGGGTAAAATCCCTGGAAGGTATACATGAAGAGAGAGGGTTCTTGAGATCATATGTTCCCATGGAAGAGGTGTTGCTAACCAGACTAGAAGGAATAATTTGATATTTGTTTCTGTGTTCTGGTTGTTTAACTGTAGCTTCCCATAAATTCTTGATCTTAATTCTTGTGACAGATGTATCTCTGCCCTATTGTTATTACACACAATGCAAGATAGCTAGGTCTGTGCTACTGTATGTGCGTAGTGGGTACCTTCTAGTAAATTAGTAGGTGAACATGTTTATTGCAACAGCGTTTATATACAGTTCTTGTTATTTTAGTTAATCCTGTCTCTTCTGGTGTGAGATTTTAAAGCTAGTTTTAGCTTATGGCTGAATAACCAGCATAGAGCCACTTCTGGTAGTTAATGGTCTGGTTGCATATCAGATTAGTGACCATTAAGGTGGGACTACAGTACAGAGTAGATAGGCTGACTCTAAGTTCCAGTCCCATACCACAGTTTCTGCCTGTGAGAAGCTGCATTCCAGGCTGTTTGGACAACAGTTGGAGGATCTCCCTAACACCACAGATCATGTCTTAAGGTCTCTGACACCAACAGGAACACCACATCAAGATCATCCCCAGGTGCCCCTGCAAATTAACTTTGCCATAAAATTAATCTGGTATAATTTATTAAAAACTATATATACCTGGGTATATGTGCACGATTCCACTACGACTCCTATTGGCCCCCTTGCTGATAATAACTGTTTGTACAATGGACGTAGTTACTATTATTAACCTTTTCTTATATAAAGCTTGTATATAATTTCCATACTGGTGTGCATGTAAATAATTGCAGTTAATGTTATATGCGAGTTGCAGTAGATCCTTTGCTCCAAATTACTTTGATTAGATCACTGGTTAATTTCCCAGAAAGGGAATCCCTGCTGTACTCTGAGGTCCTGTCCTATCCTAAGTGAAGGCACTGTGAAATGTATTATCAAACTCGCTCTTCCACTTAGTGAAGGTTCTTGTTCTCTTATCTACCTACAGGCTTATCTCTTTGTGTATTCTAATTCGGAAGTTAATCTTGATCACCAGATTATTTCCACTACCGTACATCACGTGACTTCCACTCCCCACAAGACTCAACACTCACCAACTCTTTGTGCCTCTCATTTTAGTGATCGGGAGAAAGTGCATAAACCAATCCTTCATGGTTGTTTCTTCTCCCAATGCCACCAGACTCCACAATAGCATTGAATGCACACTAGAACTAAAGGAAGAAATAGCCCACATACTGTAATCCCATTTACATTAAACTCTATATTCAATCTCGGGGGGGGGGGGGGCATAGCCAGATGTGAACCAAGCAGGATGTGTTGCAGCTGAGCATTTGTGTCATCCTGCTATAGCAGATCTGATTCTCTATTCCCTGCAGACTTTACCCTGTTTGTGCTCTATCGGGTGTGCATGGCCACCTCCCTTAGCAATGTTGTCTAGTAAGCTGAAACTGGGCCAGAACCCGACAGCCTTTTATTGCTTTTCCCCTACGGCAGCCATCTTGGCCATGTGGTCAGCTCCTACAACAACTTCGGCAGACACGCAGACATTCTCTGCAGCCATGGAGGAAGCTGGACTGTCTACTACTGATCTGCTGGCAGCAATCACTTGATGTAAAGAAGAGCTGACCTCCAAAATAGATTTGCTGTCCACCAACATTAGTCTCATAAGTATGATATGGAGAAATATCTCTCCCGCCTGTCCGAGGCTGAATCCTCCATCCCGCAGATGGACACGGTGCAAACAGATTCCAGGGAAATACGGGTTCTACAGAGGCAGGTGAAGGCACTTCAGGATAAAACTATGGATATTCAGAACAGACTCCATCGAAAAAACCTGCGGGTGGTTTGTATCCTTGAGCGGGCAGAAGGTGAGAAACCCGTGGAATTTGCTGAGCAATTTGTCACCCAGTTGTTGGGCCCCCAAATGAATTTTAGAAATCACATGTGGAACTTCTGGCCCCCAGGCTGGTATCTTTGTATAAGGAGTGCTTAAACTCAGGCTCCCTGCCCCTTCTATGAGATTGGCTTATATACTTTTACCTAAACTGGCTAAGGACTCTAAGCTCTATGCCTCTTATATAACCCTTTTTACCTGTGATCTTAAAATAATTACCAAACTTCTAACCTCCAGATTAGGTAAAGTAATCACATCCCTTGTAGACTCTGATCAGACAGGTTTCATGCCAGACAGATCTACGAACATAATATCCTTCGGTTTGTCTCGAACATACATGCTCCCCAATTAACCAAGGCTCCATAATCATTTCCACTTTAGACATAGAAAAAGCATTTCATGCAGTGGAATGGGTGTATTAATGGAAAGTGTTGAGGAGGATATGATTTTTTACTACACTTTATAGCATGGATGCATTCAGATAGGTGGTTTTTTCTCCACTCCCTTCCAGCTGCAAAGGGGTACTAGATAGGGCTGCCCCTACTCTCCAGCCCTCTTTGTCAGTTAGATGGAACCTATAGTGGAAGCACTTCAGGATCTGTGGCCTGCAAGTGGGGTGGCTAGAGGAGTGGGTGGATCTTTAGGCCGATGATTTGTTACTGTTCCTCAATGATGCCGGGCCTTCCTTACAGGGAGCTCGTCAAATCATAAAAGCTTATTCTGAAATTACAGGTCTATGGGTTAACTGGCATAAGTCATTACTGTTCCTGGTAAAAGAGGGAGCGAGGACTTGCTCCCATGGCACCCTCCCTTTACAATGGGTTGATAAATGTAGGTTTTTTTTTAGGTATTTTAGTTTCTGACTAGATTGCACTTATTTTGAATCCTGTACTATCTGAGGTTAAGCTCAAACTGAAAGCAAGGAGCAACCTTCCCCTTTTTCTTATTGGCTGTATCAACTTTCTTAAAAACAAAATTCTCCCTAAATTTACTTAGGTTTCTAGAAATTCTCCACAATGGCTCCCACAAATTGTTTTTACCAAATTGAATGGCTTATTCCTCTCCTTTCTCTGGGGATCCAAACACCCCAAGTACAAACCTACCACTCTCACCAGACCGCTTGACAGAGGAGACCTGGCTATGCGTATTGTTTTAAGTATTTTTTAGCATCCCAGCTAGTTACAGTTCACGGTGATTACAACCTGATTTAACTAACACTTCTGTTGTTCTGGAAGCAGCAATATTACACTCCCTCGGAGCGCTCCAGTTTCTAGTGTTCAGAGGTCCTAAGTCTCCCTATAATTTTACCCGCTCTATGTACACCACTCTTCGGGCCTGGAAAGTGGGCCTCAGTTTGGAGTCTTGCCCCTCTACCACTTTATCCCCCTATACCCCCTTATGGTTGAACCCCTGCCTTCCACATTTTGCTACAATTCCCGATCTTTAGGCCCAGGCCAAGTACAAAATGAAAACATTGGAATATATTGTTGGAAATAACGGTCTACTCCGCTTTTAATATCCTCAGATCTAAATTTAGTTTGCCCTCACATTATTATTGTAGATATTTTCAGGTTTCCCATGCCTTCAGTTGTCAATTTTCAGGGCAACAAGTATCTCTCTTGTATTCGGAGTTAGAGGCCATCCTTAGAGCGCCAGACTCGGAGAAACCCACCTCTGAACTGTATCGGTATCTTATAGTGGCAGCCATTCCAGAACTATCTTCTCTATGACAGAAATGTAGAGCCGATATCGCTGCACTGGATGATGAAGACTGGTCGGAGATCTGGGACTTACTTACTGGGACTCTTACTTAGCTTCCGCTAGGGATAAAATAATCCAATTTAAAATCATACATCAAGCTTATTATACACCATATAGACTTCCCAAGATGAGTTACTCACCTTCCCCAGCCCGATGGCACTGCTTGCATCAGTCAAGGGAATTTTTTCATATCTTGTGGTCCTGTCCAGCTATAGTACAATATTGGCAGGCGGTGTTGCAAATTATAGGAACTACAGCACAGATCCTAATACCCCTTGAACCAAAATATTGTTTGCTGGGTCTGGTGGAAACCTTAGCTATCACGGTGGCTAAAAGCATTCTTGTAAGCCTCCTGCTTTTTTATGCCCGTAAAGCAAATACCATGTGTTGGAAGCAGGTCTCTCCTCCCACAATATCCTTTTGGATGCATTTGGTAAACTCTGACCTTCCTCTTTATCAAGCTACTTATGATAGGGAGTGTCCCCGCAAACTCCAGAAAATCTGGTCCTGCTGGTTAGATGAGGCTTTCACAGCTGCAACAGTGCTGACACTACAACTTGGAGATATAGGTATATGTTGATGAGGTCCATTTTTTTTCTTTTTTTTTTCTTTCAAACTCTCTTATACAATTCTCAAGCCTTGCACTTTTATGACCCCCCCCCCTTCCTCCTTTTAGTTATATAGCTATTCTTATTATCTTCATGTAAAGTGGGCCTTTGGGCCCTGCCCCTGCGTGGGTATCCGTTACACTATGTTTGTGTATTTATTTGTTATATCAAAAAAAAAAAAGCTCTTTACTTATTCTTAATTCCCAGTTAAAAACACACTCACAAATAAAATTATTTTATGCCCATCAATATGCTTAAGTCGCTAACCAAATGCTCAGACTGTGCAGCTAGTGCTACCAGCCTCTCACCACACTTATGACGCGCTTTGTCATCATGACTTCTTCTGATGGCACAGCGAAGCGTAATTTATAAGCAGCTAGTGCCACCACTTAACATTTTCAATGCCTCAGGAGCCAAATTGCTTTGCACCAAGCTGTTGCAGAACACCAAAATGCAAAATGGCAGGCAATTAAAGGTACAAATTACAAACCCCATATTCTAGTTAAACGTCTGACCTTATTATTAACCTATTTACATTAACTACACTTACGACAGGCATAACGGCCTGTTTAGTCCCAAAACAGTCACTGCCTTACAGGGGGGTTTAATATCTTCTTGACTACCTCATCCCCCAAAGTTTGGGGCCTTCCTGTAAATAAATGAGGGTTTCTTAAGAGTTAGACCGCACGGTAAGGCAGCAAATGTTTTGGGACAAGACAGGTTTTAATGTCGTGAATGTAATGCAAGTAAACAGTTACCAGTAAGGTCAGGGGTTTAACTAGTGTTGTCTCCCAAACCAATAATAGGGAGTTTAAAATATCTAAATTTACTGTATCACGTGCAATAAAACGCATGTGGTATATGTTTTTCGATGCCTATGTGGGCTCATGTATGTGGGTCACACTAAAAGTCCACTAAAGAAAAGAATAGTCGAGCATATACATAACATCTCATTAGGTTACAAGCAACATATTGTATCCATTCATTTTAGACAATTCCATGGCAGGGATCCCTCTGGTTTATAATTTTGGGGGATGGATGAAAGCCATCCCTATTGGGGGGATGGGTTTTATCAAAGAGGGAAACTAAATGGATTTTTATGCCCGATACACTGGTTCCAAAAGGATTAAATTTTGAAAAAAAAATGTAATTGTTTTATCAGCGATTAATAAGAAAGACGTAATTGAGATTTAGTTAGATGTCAATTAGGGTGTTTAAAGAAGTAACATTTATTATTTGTGGTTTTAAACCTTGACTCGATTAAAGAAAATGTATTTATTTTTTATGGAGTTATTTTCCTGAAGCTCTTATTGTTAGTGATATTTAACATTTACATTTTATTATTTAGAGTAAAATTTTCAATTTTTTTTAAATTTTATTTGGAATATGAATAGAGTATTCTTTATATTAGAGATTGTGATCAGAACATGATCCTGAAGATTTAGAAACTGTTTTATGCAAATTAAATAATGTTGGGATTCTGGCTCGACAAATGTTTTGATTGTATTGAAGTAAAGTGCAAATATTGCACATTATGTTTTTGATTTGTGCCTTTAATTGCCTGCCCTTTGCCTTTTGGAATGCTGTGATAGCTTGGTCCAAAGAAATTTGGCTCCAGATTCTTTAATAGTGTTAAGCGGCAGCAATAGGTACTTATAAATTCTGCTTTGCCGAGCAATATAGCCACGCCCTTGGAAGAAGTTGTGTTGACAAAACACGTCAGGCCAGGGCTATACAGCGACCTGAAGTGACATCAAAACACTGACTGGAAGCAACGCGGGCTGAGAAGATCGCGCAGGGCAAATCCGGTGAGATGCTGGTCGCACCAGCTTCAGGATCTGAGCGTTTGATTGGCGATCTATGCATATTGATGGGTGTAACATCTTTTTATTTTTGGATTTTTTTTTTTTTTTGTAACTGGGAGTTGAGCTTGATTGATTAAAGCATTTTAATTAGGATTACACTATGTGGGCCGATTTTTTCTTTGAATTCTAGTGTGCATTGAATACTATTGTGGAGTTTGGTGGCAACCATGAAGGATTTGTTAACGTGCTTTTTGCCGATCAGTAAAATGAGAGTCACATGATGCACTGTGCTGGAAATTATCTGGTGATCAAAATTAAATTCTGGATTAGAATACACAAAGAGTGATTTATTAGTGCAAGATACATTTGAATAAATATGATTTAGGGACTGTTATTGTTCACTACAGAGGTGGACTGTTAATTCTATCTAATTATAATCAATTGGTAATATATTTTACTTTAATTTTAAGAGCACTGCTTAGTGGTGGATTTTATTTACTGTTTTTGGTTTACTGTTACATAAATATGCTGATGTTAGATTGGCTCAAAGACTGTTTGTTTTATTTTTGCCATAAGATGGAAATGTTTTTGCCTTTGACTGATCAACCTTGTGTTGACTTTGTTTACTTTTCACATATGTTAAAGAAGCTGAAGAACACATTGCTTGGCTTACGTGGTAGGCATGGAATGGAAAATGTCACGGGGATTACTGTATGAACAATTTACAAATGCATGTGAACCAAATAGTTTGTTTCAGATCACAGTGTGCTTCTGTGCTGTAGGACTGAATAATATTTTGACTTAATCAAAGCACTTGTATTGGAATGTAAATGTGTTTGCGTTAGAATTATAATAAGAATGCGTTCACTAATTGTGCAGTAGAGAGGAAAGTTGGTCATTTAGTCCATAAAATTCTAAATCCCCCTTAACTGCTGGAGAAGGTGCAGAAATTGATGGAGGAAAAAAGTGCCAGGAAAATGTGAAGAGTTATACTAGAAATTTACCACTTTGCCTTTTTTTTTTTTTTTTTTTTTTCACAGACGTACTTAAAAGCTCATTTTGTACATAAAATAAATTTAAAACTCCAAAAACATTAATTTTTAATTTTTTGAAAGCAGAAGAACAATGAGATCAAATTATGATAGTTGTAATTTATGTTACACAATATTATAATAACTGTATATCAAGCCATATTTTCAAAAATGCACTCAAAATCATTTTATTGCACAGAAATGCAATAACATTTGCAAGTTTTCTGTAAAATAAAAAAGATGATACTGAGTTGATTAAATAGATCAAAATATGTCAAGACCTTATAATTGCATGTGCCTGCAAAACAAAAACAACATTTTATAAAGATACAATAGGAGGCAGGCTGTGACATCATCATGCTGGGGCGGGGGGACTCCCTGTGAGCCTGAGAGTGACAGGAGATTGAGCTGTCAAACTGTGTTCTTTATCGAGAAGCCAATACATGAATACTTAAATGTAATGTTTGTGTGCTGTCAATAGGTTTAAAAATATACTACACTATTAGACCTCTTGCTACAGGCCACACCTAAAAATCACGTGGTGGATTTGTGAGTGAAATAGACACCTGGGGAAGTCTAAATTGACACATTATTAGGAACATTATGATTTGCATGGCAGTGCATTTAGGAAGGACTTAGGCATTTATGCACTTGAACTCTGCACATGCGCAATTTGCCCTTTGCTATTTTATATATTTTTATTTTTATGGAGTTTTTTTTATGTTTAAGGATTTGGGCATTTTTTAATTTGAACTTTACAGGGGGCAACTTGCCTTTAAAAACAAGGCTTTATTTATATATATATATATATATATATATATATATATATATATATATATATATGCATTTCTGTATTTTAACGCACCAGCGGCCATTCCTTCAGAGCGCATGCGCCAGTGATATCACTGGCTGCATTTAAGGTAAATATCTCCTAAACAGTACATGTTTAGGAGATATTTACAGTACCTATAGGTAAGCCTTATCATAGGCTTACCTATAGGTACAACTTGCAGAGGAGGGTTTAATTCCTCTTTAAAATAGACAGTTGGACAGACAGACTGAACTAACTAAATGGATCTGTGGTGATTTGTTAAGCAAAAACATACAAAAGAGTGGCTCCTCCTATTTGGAAAGGGGATTCTGGGTGTCCCTATATAAGGGGGTGGAGTTTAGCCTATAGGCATCTAACTAAGAGAGAAGAGATCCTGTCCCAGGGGCTGTGCTCTCTCCTTCTGGAAGAGCTGAAGTCTGTTCCCATTCTTTGGAGCTTACTGGAGGGAGAATGGGTACATTAAGTTTTTTTTTTTTTTTTATTTTGGATAGGATAAGGGAGGGTTATAACCCCTGTTGGTTTATTTTTTGCCATCTGTCCCCCATTGGGGTGATTTTTCTTCATTTTTAGTCCCATAGCCAAAACAGGAAGTGAGAGACAATCCCTGCAAATTATGGGAATCCCTTTTGGACCCCCATGCCACTTGAGATAGTGCTCAAGAGTTTCCCCTTATTACTTTACTGGGGAAACCCAAAATTTGGGGCTTTCTTTTACTTTCAATGATAATGGTTAACAGGACAAAAATAAAGGGTGAATCTCCCTACCAGGGGCACAGGCAGCAAAAAGAACTGACAGGTGTTCTAAACCCTCTCCACTCTGTCCAAAACTAAAGAAAATTATGCCTTTATTTTTTAACAGACAGAGCGGAGCAGTGGCTTTAGAAGAAGAGTGAGATTGCTGTGCCCCCTAGTCCGCCCCTTTGAAAGATCTGTATGGGAGAAATTACATCCAGGGAATGAGAGGATAGGTGCTCTGTTTGAGCCAAATCCACAATCTAGCTCATGTTCTAACTCATTGTTCTCATGCCAATATTTGGACTTTGCTATTGCTATTATTTGGATTGTCCAGTGAATTAATACTTAGGTATAAGAATTTGCCTTAACGAGAAGCCTCTGTGTGATAACCTAATGAGAGATGTATCCTATCCAACACAGCCTAAGCCTGGGATGTGGGGTGAGAGGTGTGTTTACTGGTGCAAAACTCGCCATCCAGGCCCTAGAAGCTTACGCGTGGACCAGGTATGTGGGTACTCCCAGGAAAATGAGGGTTAACTTTGGATGGACCAGGATGATGGGAAGTACATGCCTGAGGCTACCATATGTTTAATGGTTTGGGGGCTGATCAATTCATGACGCCCTGCAACTTGAACGTAGCGGCTGGTGCTCAGCTGTCTGCTAGGGCCATGTGTAAATGTGCCGGGCGCTGCCTTACATGCTGTGCTCACATGTTGACTCAGATGTTTTTAAATGGTTTGCACAGGCAAGACTAAAAAAAACAGTCACTACAAAAACACACCCCACTCTGAGATACTGGATTAGTTTCCTGCTATACAGCAAAGATACCGAGAGAGGAGGGGTGCTTGCTGATCAGTGGCTGCATGATAAAATGGACAACTGATTAAGTACATAAGGGGTAAATTCCAACCCAAAAACAGTAAAAACTTAATTTGCTTTTCAGAAATATACTCCATACTGAACTGCAATGTTCACTGACAATTGTTGTCTGGTAATACAACTAAAAGTAGTGGATTCTTTCTCTTTTTTTAGTGTTTTAGAAATGTCAATGAATACTTTTCCTTGTCATCCAAGAGAACATTATACAGAACCATGGTAACTACATCTATCATGCTGTGTCACATCACTTTGAAGCTTATGATACTGTGGTACTGTGCATTCCAGTAAGGTAGGTAGGCAAGTTTCTCTCACTTATATTTCAATTTTACAGTCTAGTTATTTCTTTATTACGTCTTCACACAATTTTTACTGTCCAAAAAAACAGAAATGCAATTATTTTTCAAAGTTTTTACATAGTAACCCAGGGCTGGATTTCTGGTGTTGTAAGAATGTATGCAATGAGGGAAGGGCCCACAGAATAATTAGCACTTACAAAGGAAGGAAAACTAAAAAATAATTCTTAAACAAGAATTAAATGTCACCTTCTATCCAATAGTGGCTGCTGGCTAAAGGAGGAGAAAAGGAGGACAGAGCTACTCATGTAAGAGAGGTGGTGGGGAGAATGTTTATAAGAGGTAACATCTGTCCATGTAGTAACTCCTAACAAGTAGATAAGTCTCCAACTAGCTTTCATTTCTTCTATTCAATTATATAATGTTGACACTATTGTCTGCATCCCTTTTACAAAGAACTATACAGATTAGGCTCTGCCCCTGAAAAAGTTTACAATGTAATATTATTACCTGAGCACGCACACAGTAAGACAATGTTTGGAGGAAATCAGTTAACATCACACCTATTTTTGGATTTTGGGAAACCAACAAAGCACCAGAAGTAAAAGGTTCCATTTTAAACAGGACTAGAATGCAAGCAACTTCAATACACCATTTAAATATATATATATATATATATATATATATATATATATATATATATATATATATATATATATATATATATATCTTAAAGGCTTTGCAATTTTGATCATCTAGTTTTTGATCCAGGCACCCTTGGTAGACCAAAAACTCTGGTCAGGTCTCTTTTGCATTTAGTAACTACAGCTTGGTCACCACTTTGCTCCAGTTACTGGAAAATAATGGAGAAGCAGCTCTCTAATGAGATCATCCCTTTCTTGTATGTTCTTACTGTGGGCTGATAGCACTGTACAAAAGAGTCTAAGAGAGAGCGGTGCTGAGAGAGGAAGGGGAGAGGGAGGGCTGAGAGAGAGGGGGCTGAGAGAGGGTGAGCTGAGAGAGAGGAGGGCTGAGAGAGGGAGGGGAGAGGGAGGGCTGAGAGAGTGGGGGCTGAGAAAGGGAGGGGGAGGGAGGGCTGAGAGAGAGGGGGTGAGAAATAGAGGGCTGAGAGAGAGGGGGCTGGGAGAAGGGGGACTGAGAAAGTGAGGGGAGTGGAAGGGCTGAAAGAGAGGGGGGTTGAGAGAGGAGGGGTGAGAGAGGAAGGGCTGAGAGAGGGAGGGGAGTGTGGGGCTGAGAGTTGGGGTTGAAAAAGCGAGGGGAGAGGGAGGGCTGAGAGAGAGAGATGGGTTGAGAGAGAGGAGGGCTGAGAGGTAGGTGCTGAGAGAGAGGGGGCTGAGAGAGAGGAGGGCTGAGAGAGAGGAGGGCTGACAGAGAGGTGGCTGAGAGAGTGGAGGGCTGAGAGAGGGTGCTGAGAGAGAAGCGGGCAGAGAGAGAGGGGGAAGAGGGGGGACTGAGAGAGGGAGGGGAGAGGGGGCTTAGAGAGTTGGGGCTTAGAGATGGGGGCTGAGAGAGGGAGAGGAGAGGGAGGGCTTAAAAGGAGGGGGGTTGTGAAAGGGGGGCTGAGAGAGGGGAGGGCTGAAAGAGATGGGGCTGAGAGAGGGGGGCTGAGAGTTGGGGGCTTGAGAAAGGAAGTGGAGAGGGGGCTGAGAGAAAGGGGCGGGCTGAGAGAGGGGGGCTGAGAGAGGGAAGGGTTGAAAGAGTGGGGCTGAGAGAGGGGAGGGCTAAAAAAAGGTGGTAAAGGTACTAAAAAAGGTGAAAATGCCACCTTTTTTACATTATTTTTACATTATTGCACAATTCTCTATGTATGCAGGTGCCTATGAAATGCAAAAGGAGTTAAAGTGTTTGGTTTGATTATAATAGTATACTTTTGCAAGCAGGTGGATACCCATTGGGGCATATTTATGACTTCTTTGGACTCAGGACGAAGACTTTATTAGCGTAACTCCTTGAAGATACCAGAAAAAGATACGGCCGCACTACACTTCTGAGATAAGTTTATGAAGTTCCTTTATTCATTGTCAGTTCAGACAGACAAGGGACAGGTAGACAGGTTAACATTTCACATGACACACCGTGCTTGTTGTGAACAAGCACAGAGTGTCGTGTGAAACGTTAACCTGTCTACCTGTCCCCTGTCTGTCTGAACTGAGGATGAATAAAGGATCTTCATAATCTTATCTCAGCTGTGGAGGGCGGCCGTATCTTTTTCTGGTATCTTCTTCTGCTATCTTCATGGTCTATAGTAGTGAGCCGAGGCGAACACCTGCAATGGATGTATTGTACTTTTACCTTTTGGCCTGAGCGGTGTATGTATGTTTGGAACCCCTTACCTGGGGGAAAAGGGAAGTTGAAGGGAAATGGATATAATTAAAAAAGCTAGGTCAGTAATAACTATCCTGACATTCGAATGCCCCGTACACACGTACCGATTGTCGGCCGAACAATCGGCCGTCTTTTGTCCTGGGCTGTCGTGTCTGTTGAAAACTGCAAAAGACTGCACACGAATTTTGTCGGCCAACAACAGCCGACTGCAGAAGTGATGTCATGTGATGGTTAACTTTCCTTGTCTTTTTTCTTTTCTGAGCATGCCCAGTCTTGCAAATCTGCTGTCTGTCGGCCGAAATCTGTACTGACTGACGCACAATCGGCCGTTCTGTTGTCGGCGTACAAAAATTTTAATGCTTGCACGACAGATTATTTTCGGCCGAAAGTGCGCTGTCGGCTGTCGGAAGCATCATACTAACAAGCCTACAATCGGCCGATCGGTCGTCGGCCGAATATTTACGGCCGACAATCGGTACGTGTGTACGAGGCATTAGGGATGAGAGTGTGGTGGCGATTACCTTATTGGTGGAAATGAAAGGCTCTCAGAAAAATGTTTGTTTGGCAATGTAACAAACCATAAAAGATGATTGCAAAAGTTGCAAAGTTAACACTGAGTGACAAAATAAAAAAAATAAGGCGGGTAGCCCAATGGACTATATACATTGCCACTGATTACTAGCTAGAAGGTGCAGCTTGAAGCAGCCATGGGTGATTGGTGGGAAACTGTGAAAACAAAAAGGGAAAGGACAAGCGCAATCTCCATAGTGTAGTAAACAAGGTGAACAATATTTATTAGTAATTAAAAACACACTCAACACACAAAGCGGCTAAAGTCAAAGTTGCTGCCTCTTAAACTCTGTGCGCTGTCAAATTCCCTTACTTCGGATATGAGCAGGGAGAGAACAGCACAGGCAGGAGGGAGCCGCTGCTGCAGGAAGACAACATGACCAGGGATAGAAGCCGGAGACCAGATGGAGAAGATGCCTGACACCGCTGGGAGGACACTGGCAGATAGGAAGGCTGAAGAAGTAGCAACACATCCCTATCTCCCAGCGTACTCCCAGTGGTGTCAGGCATCCTCTCCATCTGGTCTCCAGCTTCTACCCCAGCTTGGGTTATCTTCCTGCAGCAGCAGCTCCCTCCTGCCTGTGCTTATCTCTCCCTGCTCACAGCCAAAGCAGGGGAATTCCACAGCCACTCCAGTCATTTTTCAGTCAAGGCATCCTTTAAAATTTTGCACAGTGTCAAGGCACCCTATTCTAAAGTTTAAAAAACCAAACTAATATTTTTACATATCGCAGCACACACATAGGACACCCAACATTAGAGGTGATTTATTCTTACAAAGAAAATCCACATTTGCACACTGGTACTGACTAGTATTTAGTGTTTCTTTCCTCTCTGAGTTTCTCTGCCTCACTTCGCTATCTTGACCCCAGTGCTGAAAGAGAGGAGCAAAGGAGGGGGTGCCCTCAGGCTTCGGATGTCCACCTCATCAACCTATGATTTCATTGGTTCTTAAATGCTGGCATCTGGCCCACACAGTGGGTTCTAGTGCTACACAATAAAAATCTGTTGTTTTGCTTAACAAAAAGGCAGACCTGATTCACCCACTTGTTGACAATTTTTGGTCAGTTTGGGGCAATTTTAGGAATTTTGCAAAGGCACCCCTGAAAAACCTAGAAGGCACCCTGGTTGAAAATGGCTGATTTAGATAATGTCGGTTAACAGTGTGTGAGTGTAACTGTTTTATGTAATCATTTTGCTTAAAACAATGCTTGGAAAATTACAGTCAGGTCCATAAATATTGGGACATTGACACAATTCTAATCTTTTTGGCTCTATACACCACCACAATGAATTTGAAATGAAACAAACATGATGTGCTTTAACTGCAGACTTTCAGCTTTAATTTGAGGGTATTTACATCCAGGAATGTAGGAATTAGAACAGTTTGTATATGTGCCTCCCACTTTTTAAGGGACCAAAAGTAAACAGATTAACAATCATAAAATAACCTTTAACTTTTAAATACTTGGTTGCAAATCCTTTGCAGTCAATTACAGCCTGAAGTCTGGAACGCATAGACATCACCAGGCGCTGGGTTTCATCCCTGCTGATCCTCTGCCAGGCATCTACTGCAACTGTCCTTAGTTCCTGCTTGTTCTTGGGGCATTTTCCCTTCAGTTTTGTCTTCAGCAAGTGAAATGCATGCTCAATCGGATTCAGGTCAGATGATTGACTTGGCCATTGCATAACATTCCACTTCTTTCCCTTGATTTCGCAGTATGCTTCGGGTCATTGTCCATCTGCCCTGCGAAGCGCCATCCAATGAGTTCTGAAGCATTTGGCTGAATATGAGCAGATAATATTGCCCGAAACACTTCAGAATTCATCCTGCTGCTGTTGTCAGCAGTCACATCATCAATAAATACAAGAGAACCAGTTCCATTGGCAGCCATACATGCCCACGCCATGACACTACCATCACCATGCTTCACTGATGAGGTGGTATGCTTTGGATCATGAGCAGTTCCTTTCCTTCTCCATACTCTTCTCTTCCCATGACTCTGGTACAAGTTGATCTTGGTCTCATCTGTCTATAAGATGTTGTTCCAGAAGTGTGAAGGCTTTTTTAGATGTTGTTTCTCAAACTCTAATCTGGCCTTCCTGTTTTTGAGGCTCACCAATGGTTTACATCTTGTGGTGAACCCTCTGTATTTACTCTGGTGAAGTCTTCTCTTGATTGTTGACTTTGACACACATACACCTACCTCCTGGAGAGTGTTCTTGATCTGGCCAACTGCTGTGAAGGGTGTTTTCTTCACCAGGGAAACAATTCTTTGGTCATCCACCACAGTTGTTTTCCGTGGTCTTCCGGGTCTTTTGGTGTTGCTGAGCTCACCGGTGCGTTCTTTCTTTTTAAGGATGTTCCAAACAGTTGATTTGGCCACACCTTATGTTTTTGCTATCTCTCTTTGCTGTGTTTTTTCAGCCTAATGATGGCTTGCTTCACTGATAGTGACAGCTCTTTGGATCTCATATTGAGAGTTGACAGCAACAGATTCCAAATGCAAATAGCACACTTGAAATGAACTCTGGGCCTTTTATCTGCTCCTTGTAAATGGGATGATGAGGGAATAACACACACCTGGCCATGGAACAGCTGAGCAGCCAATTGTCCCATTACTTTTGGTCCCTTAAAAAGTGGGATGCACATACACAAACTGTTGTAATTCCTAAATGTATAACAGGGGGGAGTACCGCGCTTACAAGGTGCTTAGTGCATGTTATTTATACATTTAATAATTTACCTTCAGTGCTTTCAAATATTTAAAATAAAATATAAATATTCTCCAGTGTATAAAATTATATAAATATTCTTCAGTGCATAAAAATAAAAAAATCTCATTAATAAATAAAATATTTCTTACAAGTGATGTAAATATGTGCTATAAACAATCCTTAAATATATCAAAATTTATAAAAATGAAACATAAAAATAAAATGCCAGTGATAAATTATGTGCTTATAGGTTTCCAATAATTAGTTCAAAAGTGAAAAAGTGCCAAAGTGTCCTTGTATATATAAATAAAATGGTGTATATTCAAACGCCTTTTCTTTCCCAAAATTCATGCAGGTGCTCTTCCATGCAGTGGCCACTAGGTGTCCTAAGCGCTCACCTCAATTGGCTTTATAACCAGCTTTGTATGGTATCATGTGTAATCCTCCTTTTCTATCGTTAATGGGTTCGGTCACTGATTCTCACACTTATCCCTTTTCCCGCGATAATCCAGGGGGTGTGTATGGAGCCTTTGAATCTCCAAAATAAATGGGGCCACAATAGTGAGGTACCGTTTGGTAATTTTATTAAAAGAGATAAAATTCACAGACTCACATTTTCCTTCGTCTTTGCCAATGCATAACAATTGTGCTGTCGCTACGTCACTTCCGGTTTGGCGTCCTACGCGTTACGCTGCGTGCCCACACAGCTTCTTCCAGGGATCTGTTGTAATTCCTACACCTTTCACCTGATTTGGATGTAAATACCCTCAAATTAAAGCTGAAAGTATGCAGTTAAAGCATATCTTGTTTGTTTAATTTTAAATCCATTTTGGTGGTGTATAGAGCCAAAAAGATTAGAATTGTGTTGATGTCCCAATATTTATGTACCTGACTGTACATATCGCAACCACTGTTTATGGCCATAATAATAATAAAAAAAGTAAAATAAAAAAATAACCAAGGATTTGGGAAACAGGAATATGATTTAGGATAATATAAAAATATTACTTTCCTTTATATTGAGGGTCATATTTTAAAAAAATGTTTAGTACACTAACAGGAAACAACAGATGAACACAAGTAAAAACATTATTACTTGATGTTTTATGAGTACGATCTAGCCCCCAACTGTGTACATTAATAGCAATGAAAGATTTACAATGTGTCTTCACAGACATTTACTTAATTTTATTTAATAAAGCTATCTTTAACAGCATTTCCATCTGCCCTGATACATGACAGCTCCACCTGCAGAGTAGAGCTGCTGTTTCTATAATTTCCTTGTTTGTAAATAATTTTTATAAAGAGAGTTGTTTATAGGGGTCAAATTGCACACTGTATTCCATATCATTAACAAGGCCACAGGGAGTCATTGTCAACGAGAGTCAATAGCACATAAATTAAGAGTGCAGTGCAACCATCAAAACCTCCATTCATCATTTGTTTCCCTTTAAGTACCAGGAGCGACGTTACTTCAATGTTAATAATGTTAGTTAATTTGTTCACAGAAGCCAAGAATGAACACCTAGGTAGGGTAACAAAACCCAACAGATATGTTCCCATGTAGAAATACAAGATGTGAGGCATGTACACAAGTGCTGCATAGTTAAATAAATAAGCCAGTCTAACAGAAGAAGCAAAATAGAAATTACACATTAGATAGGCAGCATATCACCAATTTAAAATGAAATATGATTTGTATTTTTTTTTTTTTTAATCACTTAAGGACCAGGCCTATTTCTTGCTAGAAAAATACTTAGAACCCCCAAACATTATATATATTTTTTTAGCAGAGACCCTAGAGAATAAAATGGAGTTGCAATATTTTTTATCCCACCGTATTTGCGCAGCAGTCTTCCAAACGCAATATTTTTGGAAAAAAAAATCACTTTTTTGAATTAAAAACTAAGAAAACAGTAAAGTTAGCCCAATTTTTTCTATAATGTGAAAGATAATGTTACGCCGAGTAAACAGATACCCAACATGTCATGCTTCAAAATTGCGCACGCTCGTGGAATGGCAACAAACATTGGTACTTAAAAATCCTCATAGGCACAATTTAAAAATTTCTACAGGTTACCAGCTTAGAGTTACAGAGAAGATCTAGGGCTCAAATTATTGCACTCACTCTAACGATCGCGGCGATACCTCACATGTGTGGTTTGAACACCGTTTACATATGTGGGCGGGACTTGCGTATGCGTTCGCTTCTGCACGCGAGCTAATAGGGACAGGGCACTTTAATTTTTTTTTATTATTTATTATTATTTTCTATTTTTATACAGTTTAAAAAAAAAAAATTTGATCATTTTTATTCCTATTACAAGGAATGTAAACATCCCTTGTAATAGAAATAAGCATGACAGGACCTCTTTATTGTGAGATCTGGGGTCAAAAAAGACCTCAGACCTCACAAATACACTAAAAAAGAAAAAACAAATTTCTGAAAGAAAAGTGGCTCTTTAAACTGGTTGCTAGGCAACGACATAGAGTCGAGTGGGGGCCATCTTGCCCTCACTCGACTTCCTGTCTGTGAGGAGCAGGGACCGAATCGATTTCCCCGGTAAGCGGGGAAAACGACCGGGACGCTGCGGGAAGGGGGGGGCACCTCTTCCGCCGCACCGTAAGGGTGATCCCACGGCAAATTTGTCGCTGGGACCATCCTTATCTGAAAGAGGACCGCCCGCCGTTTAAAAAAATACCAGGGTTAGGGCAGCTATCTGCTGTCCTAACCCTGGTATTTAGCGTCAAAGGACCGACGTATTTTGACGGCGGGCAGTCGGTAAGTGGTTAATTTGGTATGTTCTATGGTAGTATAGCCAGCTAAGGTAGTGCTAATCTTTGTCCACATAGACCATCTAAAATCAATGTACCAACATTTTTTTTTACTTTTTTTACTTAAACTGGTTTTAAAGGCTGAAGATTTTTTACTTAATACATTCTCTGCATTAAGGTAAAGAAAACCTGCATGCAGCCCCCCCCCCCCCTATATTTACCTGAACCTTATCTTGATCCAGTGATGTGCACAAGAGCAGAGGCTCTCTCATCTCTGACACTGCTTGCCAATGAACGCACTGAGGCGGGGCTTGGGAGCGAGCACACACGAGTGCCCCCATAGCAAATGGCTTGCTGCCCTAGCCACTCGTCGGGGGGGGGTTGGGGGGACCAGGAGAGTTGGCCGGGGAGGCTGAGCAGAGGAGGATTGGAGCTGCTTTCTGTGAAAAGCAATTGCACAGAGCAGGTACATTATTTTAGCCACTTTACGATCGCTCACATTGCTGCTACTGCGGCAATGTGGCTCGTTATCGTAGACCTACGTCGCTGGACACCTCCCCTTGTGGGCGGCGCGCGCGCGCCGCTGGAGGCTCGCTCCCGCTATATTTAGTTACAGTGGGAGTCGGGCCAGGGGAGGAGCGGCGGTGATCACTGCCGCTCTTCCCCGATCATCGGGGATCAAGTGTGGAGATCTGCCCGCTTGTGTAAACAAAGCGGGCGGATCTCCTAAGTGACAGGCAGGGTCAGATTGCAGGGTTCAGCATAGCTGAACCTGTGATCTGTCCCTGTGTCACTCAGTCACCTCCCCCCACACACATTAGTAAGCACCAGGCATACATTAACCCCTTGATCACCAATAAAAATTAACCCCTTCCCTGCCAGGGTCAATTTTACAGTAACAGTGCATATTTATGGTTAACGGTTATGTCTCATTGTGAACATTGTACTATTTTTTCAACTCGATGATCCATATGGATCAAATAATGTAGATTTTAACTCATTCTGTATTCAGATAAAAATTCTTTGTTATTTTTTTTATACATTTATTGTCTGTGTCTTGTATAAATATACGCATATACAGATATTCTGTGGGGCACATTTAAATCCCCCTTGGTACAGTTCCACCACTTTTGGTTGATCTGTACTCCCCCCCTCTTTGCATATAGTATATAAAATGTATCCACAGAGGAGGAGGGGTGCTGGAGGTGCGGGAGGGAGAAAGGCACGTTCCTCCAAACTTTCTGGGACTGTATACAGATAAAGACCATTTTGGGAGAGAGTAAGCTCTTTGATTAAGAAATTTACAAGTTATATTGTTGAGGAGGGGCCGGCCTTTTTCCTCTTGCATATATCCGGCATCCCGACAAAAGAATATGAGAAATCCCTGATACCCCATTTATTAGATGCGGCTAAGACATGTATACCAGCGCATTGGGAAAAAAGGACAACTCCGTCAGTATCAGAATGGGTAAGGAAAGTGAAATATATTAATAAAATATAATATAAAATATAATATATGGTCCTCGCAACATAAACAGGATAGATATAAAAAAATATGGGGTATATGGAACCAGTTTATTACCTCAGGGGAAGGTAAAGAACTTCTGTTAAATGATGTGGGGTAGACGCAAGAGGAGGGGGAAGGAGTTGGGTATATCCCCGTCTTGGAAGAGAGGGGGGAGAAGTTGCTCCCTTCCCCTTTGAAAGGAAAGGAAAATTTCACCTTCTTTTTTTTTTTTTTTGACCTGGGGTTATGTTGAGGGGATATGTGGTAAGTAGAGGCCAAATTACAAATGAACAGAGTAACAATAGTACAGGAACACAGAAGAGAAGAAAATTAATAATAAATCAATAACTAAAATATTAGATATCAGAGATATACCGTCATTGATATAATAAAGTAGGCTTTACATATTTTGGAAAAATGAAAATGGATCTGATTCGTTAGTGTAGTTTAAAATGTATACTTTGTGAATATCGAGTGAAAATGTTAAGTGAATTATTCTGTATTCCTGTGATAATGTGTATGATCTATATTTTGGGCCTCTGTTTTAAATTGTATGTTGAAAAATTAGTAAAATGATATTTGGAAAAAAAAAAAAAAGAAAAGCGCAGAGGTGATCAAATACCACCAAAAGAAAGCTCTGTTTCTGGAAAAAAAGGACTTAAATTTCCTTTGGGTACGGTGTTGCATGACCGCGCAATTGTCAGTTAAAGTCGCACAGTGCCGAATCGCAAAAAGTGGCCTGGACGTAAGACAGCAAAATCCTCTGGTGGTAAAGTGGTTAATTTATAAGAAATTAGCATTTACAATTACTTTAAAACTGAAGCTGGTCATATGCTGATCAAAATGAATCTGGGTCTGCATGGACTGGCTACATTTTGACCTGTGTGTGTGTGGCTGTCTCTGTTTGAAAGAAGTTTATCGATTCATCATTTTCTGTTAAAGGCTCATGTTGGAAAATTTTAGTCAGCTGTCAGAAAAAAATATTCCAGCAGAGGTGGGAGAAAAGAAAATAATTGTGTATAACCAGCTTAAGCTAGTAAAAACTGAATATTTTTTGTTTTGGCTAAAGAGTTCTGCTTTGTTTGACACTTATCACCTGGACAGAAAGTGGGGAGAAACCTTTGCACTAGAAATACAGACAATGAAAACACAACTGTAATTAGGAGTCCAAATTCTTTGTTGTTCAACTGGTTACAACATACAGGGCAAAGGGCAGCCAACGTATTGTCTTGCCGCTTCTACAATGAACACTAGCACTGACTGCTTTTTTTTGATTGCAGGAGTATTTTGAGTTCACTCAACATTTTGCCAGGTCACCTAGTCCTGATGAAGAAGGGTTGTGTGGCCCCTGAAATGTGTTGGCTGTCCTTTGCTGTATTTGTCATATTCAGTTAAACATTAAGGCTCCGTTCACATCTTAGCGTATGGATCACGGGCAGAACCGCCGCGGTTCCGCCCGCGATCGGGAGATTATTGCAAATCGCGGGACGCCCGTGCGTTGCCCGTTGATTTGCAATAGACCCCCAAACGCTGAGCGATGTTGCCGCGATTTCCGCCTGCCGA